>NW_026889779.1:11170000-11490000 GCF_033153115.1 Saccostrea echinata | reverse complement strand
ACTTATTTGTCAATAATTTACCTCGTTTTAGAAATTGTACATACGTAGAGCATGCTCTTGCGTATCGAATCAACTGAGAGATACATACCCCGTATGCAGGTGATGAAGGTATATTGCTGCATAAGTAAGGGAAGTTGACGATTGAAAAGTTAAAGTCATCACGTTTATCATAAAGCTTGGTTGTTAGATTACCATTAACGTCTTTTTCAAGTAAAATATCCAAATATGAAACAGATGTGTCAGACTCTGTTGTATCTTTTATCTAAAGTTCACCAGGATATATCGTATCGACATAAGAATGGAAATAGCCATTATTAATTGACAATACGTCGTCGATATATCTAAATGTCGAGTTGAAGGCCACAGCAAGTGTTTTCTTCTTTTCACGTACAAGATTTTGGACAAATTCTGCTTCATATGAATACAAAAAAGGTCTGCTAATAACGGGGCGCAATTGGTACCCATGGGAATTCCAATAGATTGTTGGAAGACCTGGTCTCCAAAAACCACATAGATATTGTCAATCAGAAACTCAAGCATCTTTTTAATGTCAACTTCAGAGTACTTGTGTGTACAATCAGAATGTTTTTTAACAAAATAATTTTGCAAATGACCAATGACAAGGTAAATATATTTACGAGTTCCATTTTTATTGAAAAAGCAGCTGTCAATGATATCAAAAAGCCTGGACTTTAATTTATCGTGGGGAATGGTTGTGTATAAAGTTGAAAAGTCGTAAGTTTTAAAGCTGTTGATTTTGGTAAAATCTTGTGATTTCAAATTTTCCAAAAGTTCCTTGGAATTTTTAAGTATCCACATCTGATTTAGACCACTTCTCGAATATATTGTTGCACAGTACTCTTGAAGTTTCTCCTTCACCACTGTTAATATCTTAGTGAGGAGTAAAGATAGAGGCTTGGTTGAACATATAATGGAACCCGCTATATATCTTTGTTTGTAAGGATTTTTATGAAGTTTCGGAATCCAATATAAATATGGTAATTCGAATTCATTTTGGTTGTTTGGAATATTAAAAATATTCAAAACTGACATATAATTTTGAAGAAGTTCTTCCTTAGAAAGGGAACTATGAGTATAAGTTGGATTACCACTTGTAGAATTAAATCCAAGTTCCTCTAAAATACATTTAATATAATGAGTCTTACAAACAAAGACAATGTTGTTACCTGCTTTGTCAGCAGGGACAAAAAGGGTTTGAAAAACAAAAAAGTTACAAATTTAACATTTTTTAATTCACTTCCGTTTGCGACCGGAAGTACGAACGACGGAAAATAATGGTCGATCAACATATCTACATTTGATGCTCTATCACCTCAGCAAGTTTCATATTCATATCTTCTCATATATATCGAAAGACCTTAATAATTACTAGTAAACTAATTGTTCAGAGAACAGTTAGAGGCCTTTCCACCTTTTTAAGTGTTTTCGTGTCGTTTAGGCCGAAAAAAAGAAAAATGCCAAAAAAAAAAAAAAAAAAAAAAAAGCAAAAAAATGCAAAAAAAAAAAAAAAAAAATCCTCCTCCAGCTGGGATCGAACTCAAAACCCTTGGTTTGAAAGGCAGGTGCGCTAACCACTGCGCTACACATTCCGGTAAAATTGGGTAAGTTAATTGTTTAAGACTATAGAATAAATACAAGCGTATTTTTAGAATCGGTAGGGGAAGAAAGAAGTTCCGTAAGTAAGTAAGTAAGTAAATTTTATTTAAAGTCGGCATTTTTTACAAAGTTTAACAATGAACATGAGCTCTGTAGAGCTCTTAAACCGACTATCACAGCTAAAAATATCACAGAGAAAACATTTACAACATACATTAACATACAAAAAACACATGTACATATATACACACGCATGGCAGATAAAACAAATTTAAGAATTAGAAAAAAAAAAGAACAGAAAACTGAAGAGCAAAATGATTGCATTAAAAAAAAAAAAAAAAAAAAAGCATCATCATAATAACAAATTAGATAAAGCACTATATTAAACACATGGGATCAGATTAAAAGCACTAATTGTATTAATAATAGAAAAATAAAATTGATAGCTTAGAAACTTAAAAATTCAAGCAAATACAGCTTAACCAAAAATTTAAAATAATAATAATAATAATAATAATAATAATAATAATAATAATAATTAAAGTTCCTCACCAACACACATCCTGTCTAGTGATTGGGTCAGTCCTTACCTACATAGACAGGATATGTATTGTTGTGAGGTTAGGAAAAAGCAGATATCAAAAACGTAAAAGGAAATAGTTCCTGAACGTGCAAGCAATATATAAAATAACAAGGGACGGGTGTGCGTGAGAAAACGTTAACACTGTTCCCTAATGAAAATGTATTAATGGACTGTAGCCCGATTCATCGATATTGTGAGCTTGCTGAATTTTTTGAAAATAGCTTTGTTGTAAGCTTAAAAGATCGGGTTCGGATTTTAACATTTCTGACTGAATATCCTGAAATAAATATGAAACATTTAATTAGCATTTCTTTGGGTTAAATTAAATATGTGTAGCACAAATTAAACTCCCAACATGCATTTTTAGAAGGGAAACACGACAATGAAAGCGAGAATTGTTTTTAATATACCGAAAATCGCTATTTCTGGAAACTGATTAATTCTAAATAAAAATCAAATAAATTCCAAATGTAAAAGAAAGAGAGAATGCTTGGTATTAAAATGTCGAATCATATCAGAAAAATCGAATGCTACTAACGACATCTGAAGAAATAGCCGATAAAAGGTTTAGATCATTTCTTCGTTCACCTGCACTTTAATTTCAAACACAACAGAACTTGTAGTTTTTGCCGTGAAACTTCATGACTTCTATAAACTTAAAAAACTCAACGTAAAACTCTCAAGAAAGTTTTTCTGAGGTCTATACTACATTTGTACCAAATATGGTGTCGATCCGAGGTCTGGTTTGAATTTTACAGATATATTCTACGTTGTTGTTGATATGATTTTTTTTAAGAAGGGGGGGGGGGGAATGAATTGTTTATTTTATGCCTCTTTTAAACTAAGAATTGTAACTACTTTCACATCTTTAAGCCTGATTGTGACCTTTGGGTCAAGGTCAAAGGTAAAGGTCATTAAAAAAAACAACAACAACAACAAAAAAAAAAAAAAACAAGGAAATCTTTACTTTCTATGTTTTTACCTGATACTGGAGCATGATGCATGTCCTTACTTTTCATTTGACCCAATGTCAAGGCCAAAGGTCAAGGTCAAAGTTCAAGGTCATTTGGTGAATTGCTATATTTTACACATATATAAGGAATTTCTTATGTTTTTAAATGACTTTGACCTTGGCCTATATTTCAAGGTCAAAGTCAAATATGCCGATGCAGTTGGTCCCATGTCTCTAGGATACACCGTTTTAAAAAAAAAGTTCATTTAATGTAAGCAGCATAAACTTTCAGGGGCAGTAACTCATACAAGGGACCAAAGAATGCTTTTGCAATGATAGAATGAAGAGAGTATTAAATGAGTCGAAGACACTGCTGAAGGCTTGGAATCTCTACGTTTTACGGTTTCGGAGGAGTAGCGATAACAAGGTTTTATTGCAAAAGGGGTGACAACTTTTGAATGGGTCAAGCTTTGGGGACAAGAATGAAATCCTTAAAATGGTTTTAGAAGGACATATTATAGATGCAAAGATATTCAGTATATGTCGAAAGGTTTTCTACAGAATCTCTGACAAAAAAGCTTTTCAAAATCAGCAAAAACTACCATTTATGTTTTTAAAGAGAGAGAAGTCATTGGCAACTGAAAAAAAGAGAAAAACAAAGAAAAAAAAAATTAACTACCTCCAGCTGGATTCGAACCCCAGACAGTGGGACAAAGTTTGGATCGGTCATATCTTTGCAATAAATGCACGCACCAAAATATTGAATACATATTTAGAATTCTTGTAAAACACTCTATAAACCCTGTAAATCCTAAAGAAAAATATTGAAAAACAAAAAAGTTGAAAAATTGGACTTTTTGAATTCACTTCCGTTTGCGACCGGAAGTGCCGACGACGAAAAATAAAGGTCGTTCCCCATATTGGAATTTGATGTTCTATTTATTCATTGAGTTTCAATTTCATATCTTTGGCAGTTCTCGAGAAAAATTCTGGACAAAATGCCATTTAAAAAATACAAATTTCCCCAAAAATCGCGAACGGAAGTGAATTTTTTTTTAAAAATGAAAAACACGTCTGGAGATATTTACATGATGCATCTTCCGCGAAAAAATCTCTGAAATCTGCTCACTCACAGCTGAGATATCGCCATAACTATGAAAAAAAGAATAATAATAATAATAATAATAGAAAACAGACGGAAAACAATAAGGTCTTCCGAAGGAAGTCGGAAGACCTTAATAAACAGTACAATCACTATAAGGTCTTCCGACTGAAACGGAAGACCTTAATAAACAGTAGAATCACTATAAGGTCTTCCGTCTGAAACGGAAGACCTTAATAAACAGTAGAATCACTATAAGGTCTTCCGTCTGAAACGGAAGACCTTAATAAGAAACAGAGTAAAAACAATATGTTCCCAAACTTCGTTTGGGGAACATAATAAGCATAAAAAAAATTTTTATTAATATATTTTTCGGGAAGTTTTAATATGAATTTATAAAACTGAAACATTTGATTGAAACAGAAAGCTTTGAGAGACCTGGACACAGATTTGAAGTTAATATTTTCTCAAATTTTCTGTATATCATAACGTATACGTTGCTATAGCATTTCACACAGAAATATAATAAAAGCGTGTTCAGCAACTTCCTTTATCTGGAAATTATTGAAACTACGAATTTCAGGACACGTTTGATTGATACATCCTTGCATTTTCAAAACGTTAACTTTATCTTTAATACTTATGAAAAGTGTATTAATGAAAAATATTTACAATTATAAATTCAGAGTAGAAATGTGAGAATTCAAAGAAAAACCAACCCACCGGTATTGTCAGCCAGTGCTCAGTGATGTGGGCAGAGTTTAACAAATTGAACACATTCGTAAACATTAACAATACTAGATGAAATCCCGCGCAAGCGCGGGGAATTGAATTTATACCACTACCGACAGAAAATATATTTTAGTTTCTCCTGACAGCCCACAGGGTTATAGCAGGAAGAAATACTTTGTTCAAAATCCCGCATGTGCGTCTCCACTCCACCCCCGAACCCCCTAATGTAAAAACTTGAAAAAATAACAATTTCATTAATTGATGTTTATTGTGAAACCTGTTATACTATGTTATGGATATATTGTATGCTCTTATTTCATTTCCGTCAAGGATAAATTAAAAGCAACGAATATGCACAATATACTGATAAATTGATTTGGGGGGGGGGGGGTAAAATTCACAGGTACTTGTGTCTTGGTTTATAAATATGTATGTACCTTATTGATATGTAAAAAATGTACTTTACCTTTTTTTTTTTTTTTTACATATCAATAAGTTTCATACATATATATAAACCAAGACGGAAGTATCTGTGTAAGAATTAGCTTTTAACGCCCTATGAATAGGCCGAGTATTTGATACAAAAGAATGTATTCCAAAACAAAACTAAAAAAACAAAACAAAACTGAAATATATTGATTAAAGCACAAAATTTTACAGCTTTAATTGTATTTGAACAATATCTTATTCATTAATTTTCTCTTTTCATGTTAAGCAGTGAGGAATATATACACATTTTACCGATAAATTTATTAGGAAAACCTGCTGCATATATGTAATAGTCTTTCGATATATAAATATATTCACAACTTATAGTGTTATCAATGATTTACCATTATTTCAATGACCATTCACACATAAGCTTTTCTTATGTTCCTTCAGCTATAATTGTCTCGTTTTTCTTTTTAACATCGGGCTCGATGCTATATGATGTTCTAGAAGCTTCCGTCAATGTTAAGATCGGTGAATGACAAAAATAATTTGCAAATAATTCAGTGATGACGTTTTATGAAATAAATAAACGATTGATTGTTGTCAGTTTCATTGAAAATTGCCAGAAACTTATATCCGCCAACCGTAAACGCCACCGTACTCAAGTTTTTGCTATTTCATGGCTGTTTATAAAAAATAAAAGTAGACTTTTAATTTAATGTACGATATTTACAATGCGAGTGAAATCTAAATATAGTTTACGGACATCATATTGTATCTAGTGTATTCTTAGAGGAGTTAGTAAAAACTCTGGTGCATCCGTTTCGGAGTTTATTTGCAAAATTCATTAATTTATGAGTATAGAATAGAACTCGTGAACTGTTTACAAAGATGTTTGACGGTATGTAAAGAAGAATGTCAATGTCATTGAATTCTAAGAATATTCTTTAACTGGTTTTATTTTTTGAATAAGCTTAGAAATTTAAATGTAAACAAGGCAACTGTGTCCAGGCTCCTTTTAAAGTAATGGAAGTATTTTGATATGATGCAACCCATAGGCGTTGGAGCAAATTGAAAAGGGGGGGGGTAAACCAACAAAAAAAATGTTTGGGGGAGGGGGACAAAGCTCCAATTTTCAATGTCTATATTATGCTTATCTTTGCAACAAAAAAAGGGGGGCTAAGCCACCTTAGCCCCCGGTTACAACGCTTATGTAACTTCTCACAAAACTTGTAAATAGTGATATTGGAGCACTTTCATTAAAGATTTTATCATGATTTGTTTCTGATATCCATGTTCCATGGAAGTTTGCAGATGACGAACAGTGCTCAAACTCAACATTTAATTAAACAATACAATTTAAGAGAGAGCAAACAAGGGATTCTTGAACACCATAAGTGGGATCATGACATCCCAGCTGTTGACGGGTGTTGTAAAGTAGGTTTTCCCCCAGCATACTGGCTATATATATAAACTTTTCCCCCTACAGTGGGAAACTACTTTATAGTAGATTTTTCTCGATAGTGGGATTTCTCCGTCATGGTTTTGCTTTAAATTTTAGAATTAAAAATGTTTATGGAAAGCCAGCCGAGCTTTAAATTGATGTTTTGTACAACTTTTACTTTAAGATTATACTACATGTATCTTACTTACTGGTCTATCTTCTGTGCACGAAAAGT
Organism: Saccostrea echinata; assembly: GCF_033153115.1. Classification (NCBI taxonomy): domain Eukaryota; kingdom Metazoa; phylum Mollusca; class Bivalvia; order Ostreida; family Ostreidae; genus Saccostrea; species Saccostrea echinata. The sequence continues at coordinate 11,482,903 of NW_026889779.1, read as the reverse complement.
GTGCATTACCGATTTTAACTATATGCATATAATTTTATATAGACAGTAAGTCAGGGTTCTCCACATTTCAAAATTTAACCATGGAGGAAGCTGCGCAAAGGCGAAAAGTGACCGAAAACACGAATGCGTGTTAGACTTCCTAACCTTCATTAATCAATGATTTATTTCGCAAAACTTAACCACTGCAACACAAAAAGTTGAAATAACCAATAATTTTTTTAAGCTAAAAAAAATATAAATAAAAATAAAAGATTTCTGTTCAGTTTCTGTTCGTTGGCAAACATCTGGAGTATTTGTTGGGTTTCTTTCGATGCCTAAGTGAGCATTTATTTGGTTTTTCGTTATAGGGGTCATAACATATGCACATGTTGGAGAGGTAATATAAAGAGTTCCAATCTTCACACCCTCAGGTAATGCCTGCAGTGAATTTAGGAGGTCATAGTTGAATCTTTCATACATTAAAGTAGATAATTTGGCTCCATGTCATATACCTTGTTCCAATTTTATTTTATCTGATAGGTTTTCGTTCCATTGATTGATTGTATATTGTTTTACGTCCCATTCGAGAATTTTTCACTCATATAGAGACGTCACCATATACCGGTGAAGGGCTTCAAATTTTGATCTTTACTCGGCACTCAGGGCCATTGAACAGTGAGGGATCTTTATCGTGCCAACGCCTGCCGTGACACGGGACCTCGGTTTTTAAGGTCTCATCCGAAGGACACGCAACTTTCACTTCAAAGTGCCGAGTGCATGGCGAAGGAACAGTTGCTACCTATTTTTCATCGACTTAGGTCAGTCGCGGCCGCGATTCGAACTCACGATCTTCTGATCACGGAGCGAGCGCTCTACCGACTGAGCTACCGTGAACGGTAAAAAAAATATTGAAGAGAACTTACAGCAATTGTTGACCGAGTATGTAGTATATTTGAGAGTTTGACATGGAAATGGTTATAGAAAACTTCTTTGTTTTTGCCATTTATAATTTAATTTAGTTTTGACTGGGTATGATAACCCTAACAAAGAATTTCTATAGTAAACTATAGTTTACGATAGTTAGCTACAGCATGAAAGTTTTCACTATAGTAAATCGAAGTTTTTACTATGGTTAAAGCTGAACATGATTCGTAAAAGCAATGTGTCCGCCATTTTTGTTCGGATTCTCGCTGTATCTGAGGACCCCTATATAAAGGGCCTGACTTGGACACTGTTCAGTATGATCAGTCGACACCGGTGTAGACGGACGTATGCTACACAGCACTCAAAAATAACTGTAATACCTCGTCTAATGCAGGAAAGTAGATACAAAAGAAACTTACAATTATAGTTGTACAGGTTAGTGCATTATACAAACAAACACAGATACACGTAACTACAATAAAATGTAAACAAAGGTATTGCAAGATAACCAGCACGAACACGGATTGCTATTCCACGCCGATACCCGTGACAATAAAGCAGTCAGGTGTAACGAATGCGAAGAGTATACCCTGGTGTTGATGTATCGTAGATATAATATCGAAAATGGCGTATGCCTATTTACGAGTCGTGTTCAGCTTTAATCAAAGTATCTTTCTATGATTTACAGATCGTTATATTTTATTTTTTAAATTTCTATAAGTATTTTCCTTACATTAATAGGAAACACCTGAATTGTTGGTGCTGTTCTGTATTAATCTGTTTCCGAATTTTCTGGAGCTTGGTGGCGAAAGACGCAGGCCTTGCTTTGTAGCTTCTTCAGCCAAACTTCTGCTAGCAATGCACCTGGGTGTAGCCCGTCTTGAAGTAGGCTGTAGTTGTTATATTTTCGATGATCACCCCCTGTTTCCTTCCTCTTTTTTCTGGAGATCCAACTTGATTTTGGAATGAGGTGTAATGGAACACATAGTTCTGTATTTATGTCTACAATACATTCATTAATAAGGTTTATTTGTGAAAAGAGTATTTTGTCCTGGTCTTCAAATTCCTGTGGTCGCCCGCATGGCGCAGTGGTTAGAGCGTTCGCTCTACAGTCGCAGAGTAAGGAGTTGATCCTAACGTCGCGGGTTTGAATCCCACTGTGGGACGTGGAGACCGGTCCTTCGGATGAGACCGTATAAACCGATGTCCCGTGTCGCGGTGGGTGCTGGCAGGAAAAAGATCCCTCACTGCTCAATGGCCCTAAGTGCCGAGTATAGATCAAAATTTGCAGCTTTCCACTGGCAAGAGGTGGCGTCTCTATATGAGTGAAAAATTCTCGAGAGGGACGTTAAACAATAAACAAACAAATTCCTGTGGGTTTGGGTGACCTTAATATTTATTGTATAGGGATATAGAGTAATAAGTGTTCTCAAGAAGGATAGGGGTCACGGTGACCCGTTTATCTTTTGACGAGCTCCACTTAATCTCTAAGTTCACCGAGTATATTACTTATTGCCTTATCGGAGTTTTCCTCTAGCAGGGTTATGTAATCGTTGTGTGTTTATACCGTTGTATCGCAGATACTCAACCAATTATATATTACTAGATGAAATCCCGCGCAAGCGCGGGGAATTGAATTTATACCACTACCGACAGAAAATATATTGTACTTTCTATTGACAACCTACAGGCTTATAGCAGAAAGAAATACTTTGTTCAAAAACCCGCATGAAGTAGATGTATGTCTCCAACCACCCCCACCCCTACCTTTTTTGTAAAAACTTGAAGAAAAAAAAATTCCATTAATTGCCGCTTATTTTGAAACCTGTAATACTATATTATGGATATTGTACTTCAGATGCTCTTATTTCATTTCCGTCAAGGATAAAAGCAGCGAATATGCACATTTTACTGATAAATTGATTTTTGATTGGGGGGGGGGGGAGGGGGGGTAAAAATTCACAAGCACTTGGGTCTTGGTTTATAAATATGTATGTACCTTATTGATATGTAAAAATGTACCTGTGTAAAAAAATTGTTTTTAACGCCCTATGAAAAGGCCAAGTATTTGATACAGAAGACTGTATTCAGAAAAAAAACTAAAATGTATTGATTAAAGCACAAAATTTTACAGATTTAATTGTATTTTAACAATACCTTATTTATTAATTTTCTCTTTTCATGTTAGCAAGTATATTACGAAGTACAAATTGTACTTCGGGCTCGTTGCCACGATGTTCTCAGTAAGGATTATATACAAATTTTACCAAAAAATTTATTAGGAAAACCTACTACATATACATATATGTAATAGTTTTTTGATATATAAATATATTCACAACTTATAGTGTTATCAATGATTTACCATTATTCCAATGACCATACACACAAAAGCTTTTTTTGTGTTCATGCAACTGTAATCGCCTCGTTTTTTCTTTTTCTTTTTAACATCGGGCTCGATGCTATATGATGTTCTAGAAGCTTCCGTCAATATTAAGATCGGTGAAAGACGGAAATAATTTGCACATTTCCCTTTTTAATCGTTTATCACAACTTCTATCTTTCATATCATTTAAATCAAGTTTTGATTGAATAATTCAGTGATGACGTTTTATGAAATAAAAAACGATTGCTCATTGTCAGTTTCATTAACAATTGTCAGTAACTTAAGTTAGATCCGCCAACCGGAAACGCGGCCGTACTCACGTTTTTGCTCTTTTATGGCTGTTTATAGAAAATGAAAATAGACTTTTAATTTAATGTGCGAGTGAAATCTGAATATAGTTTACGGACATCATTCACGTATCTAGTGTATTCAAAGAGGAGTAAGTAAGAACTCTGGTGCACCCGTTTCGGAGTTTATTTGCAAAATTTATTAATTTATAAGTATAGATATAAACTAGAGTCGAGCTCGTTGCAAAGCAACGAACAAGTCTTCCGTTGGTGCTGCGGAAGGAAGAAGTGACCTTGAGTCAAGGTCATACCACATTCTAGAGTTATACATGTAAACAATCTTGTAAGGGGAAGCAACTTGCAATGTCTTGCTAGGAAAAAAAACTGTAAAGGAATGTACGTGACATTGAACATTCCAAATGACCTTGTGTCAAGCCATGACCACTCTGGTTATAAAACCCAATCTGTTTCTTACCGACTTGAAAAGTTCACAGTGACACATGTTCTTTTAGTCCATACATGTACATCCAGTCAAAACATCTTATCCTTAGTGACCTTGAACTTGAGTCATGACCATGTTACTCTCTGCATGATACCAGCAATGTTTCACTAGTAGAAATACGAAAGCGAATTTACAGTTTCTCTGTCAGTGACCTTGACTCGTCCAAATGACCTTGCATCAAGGCCATAACACACACTGGTTAAGAGCAATCCTTATCTATGGGTTTCTGACTGGATATAGTTCTATTATTTAAATTCGGTATAATTTCTGCTCTAGCTTCTGCAGTCTCGGAGCCTTTGTCTGGAAATGAAAACCCCTAAATTTTCATTTAAAGGGAAATAACTCAAAAGCGGAAGTGACTATGAACTGTTTGACAGCATTCTGATAGAGTTTTGTAACGTCTATAAACTCTGCAAATTTAACCAATATCCGTTGAGAAAAGAGAGAGATATGAGGTCTCAAAGCTGGCGTCTAGCAAGTAGGAGTTTCTTTTCTGACATGGGGCAGAATCCGAACCGCAAGATAATAACGAGTGGGGTAGGGGTGGGAGAAATTACCGAGAAAATTTCAAAATATGAAAAAGGGATAGGAAGGAGGCAAGTGGCCAGGTTAATCCCTTTCCAACTTTACCAACAATCCTAGGGTCGGTTTGTGGGAGGGATCAATATAAAACTTTTAAAATTATATAAATTTACATTATATTTGTATGTGCATGTGTAAAACGGGACGCCATAATTTGGCGGCAAAATTTCACAATGGTCAAGATGGTCGAAATAAATGACTTTTTGATTTTACCTGTAAAACCCTATAAAGTTTTTAAAATACGCGTTAAATATATGTTCACAGTCTTCTTATAGCTACTTTATTACTAAAGCTAAATCTATCTTAAAAAAGTATAACATAAACTAAAACTATTTATGACTATTTAGCTTAATTTCTCATTTGTTGCTATAATTCCAGTGTTAAGATTGTTAAGCTTTTATGTAATAGCCTATTAAACCTAAGAGCAGAAACTTTTTTTTCCTCAAAAACTTTGTTTTTTGTGTAAAATTTTAGTAAATTTTTAATTCTTACGTTGACTTAACCGTGACTTTATTGCGATTTTACTGGTACGAATTATCTTTTTTGTGCTTGGGTTATGTTGGTAAGTCGCTCCACATATTTTCATACTCAACCTAGATATATATAATTGCCGTACGATGTGTTTTGTAAGACCAAATATTGCAATCGCAACTTCTCGGGCCTTTCCGACTAGTCTGGTTCCCGCCCCACCACTCCGTTTTCACTTCGTTTTGGGGTCAGGTGAAAGCCGACGCCATTTTAAAATGGCGACCTCCATGTCAAGGAAAAGGTACGTTTTCAACAGCTACAGTACAGGAAACTAATTTTGTTACAGCATCGATGCTGATTTGAATGCTTCCTTTGCTTGCTGATTTGAATGCTTCCTTTGCTTGCTGATTTAATGCTAGTAATCCTTATCCTGATGCTGTTTTATAATTAGGTCAATGCTACCGGAAGTAGCATCATGCTACCGGAAGTAGATAATGAATTTCAGCATTGCCGTTTAAAGCAATAAAAGTGCCTTTTACAATTATTTGATCATAATATCTCAATAATGTGAATACTTTAACCAATATTCTTCCTTTCTTTTTTATTTTTTTACTGAATTAAAACTCATTGATTTTCTGATGCTAGTAGGATAATGCTGATTTTATGTAGGTCAATGTTGGTTTTATCCTTTGCTTGCTGATGCTGAGCCTGTTAATGCTGTTTTTTAATGCTGATGCTAGCTCGATCCTTATGCTACTAATGCTTATGCTGATGCTGGTTTATGTAACAAAATTAGTTCCCTGCACTGTAACAAATATGTTCAGAATATAATCATTCAAACTACAAGAAACAGAAACTGAGCAGTGTAATATGTTAATTAGGATGCTTTGATGAAGTTGATAAGTTTTTGTTGGCAAACAAAGCGCTTATCTGTACTTTTATCGACTTTTTCCGGTTTACATACCCCTCAATTTAAAACTCGGATTACAGTTCACTAACCAACAATGGCCTAGCTGTGCAGATGTGTAGAAAAGTTCTTTCAGATCATATTCTTTCAGAAAAACCCAGTGTTTTGATTTGGCAACCTATATACAACTTCTAAAATGCGTTTTAATCTTTTCGAATTTCCTTCAACTTTTAAATTTTCGAAGCATAGGCAGGGACCTATATACTAACGGGATAGGCAACTCTCGCGATACCTCGTAAGTTGCGGGATTTCGTAAGTCAATTTTAATTAAATATATCTCTTTTGCTATCAAATATTTCAGAATAAAATCTTAATTTATCTATCAAAAAATTATTCAAGATTTGTTATAAGCACCGTTTTTACTCCTTATCTTAGAAGTAATTGCGTTTATTTAAAAATCAGTGCGTGCCCCTGATCGGCCGTATTTCCGAGAAATCGCCGATTTTGGTGGTTGTTTACTTAATATCTAAATTATTTTATGATTATTATATATGTTATATATATGTTATTATTATTATATGTGCTTTAAAATTTATTAAATATCCATTCAGATACACAAAAAGAACAGATTACATTAATCAGAAAACAAGCTTTTTACTGGGGAAAAAAGTAGTTTGAAAAACTTGCAGTGTTGTGTGTGTGCCGTTTTGGTAAATAAACATGGCGCTGAAGGAGTTGCCTATCCCGTTAGTATAAGGTCCCTGGCATAGGTCTAATTGTTATATTTTATAGACATTTTCATTTTAATTAATGAATGATATGTATTATTTAGAATCTCTTAATAATGTTGTAGTGTTCTTGTAGTTTTTTTTTTTTTTTTTTTTTTTTTTTTTTTTTTTTTTTTGATATTTACGTGTAGATTAATATTAAAAATATGAATCTTTTTCCCACTAGCATTGATAAGTTACACATGTCATGAATTCGAGGGTATACTTGTTATTTTCATATTCATAAGAAAGGGAAAAATATGTTTCAGTGAACATAATGAAAGAGTTCCCTCTTTCCATTCCTATGCTGCACTTCCCAGAAAAAAGAGGGACAGGGATATGAGTTCCCCTACCAAAGAGTCTCCTCTGCGAGCATCTACGAAACAGGAAGTCTGTGTAAGATTTTAAAACTTAGCTTATTTTTTTTTTTACATGCATCATGATTATTTTGCCTGCATATAAGGAACATCTAAATATATTTAATGAAACAAATAATTATAAAGTAATTTATTATATTAATGAAAACAAAGTATATGATTCAAAATTTCTGCTTTTTTAAAGTCCCTTGAAAATAAAAGAAAAGCATGGACGTCAGAGGAAAAGATTTTTCTAGAAAGTTATCTTCATAAAGCTGGTGGAGTTCCGAGTGAGGGATCTAATTCATTTTGGGATAATTGTGCTCGAATGTTAAATAAACATTGTGGAACAAATAGGACTGGTAAAATTCTCAGTTATTTGAAATGCAGGTTGTCATTTTATTTTTTGACCATTTAATATTTAACATATTTATGTTTTAATACCCAACGTAAAATTTATCCTCAGGGGAAATGTGTCGCAGTAGAAAAAGAAAGGTTAGATCCTTGTTTGAAGATACAAGTAAATGTGATATTGGGATGAGATCAAGATCAGTTGGTACCCAGACGCAGTTTCCACAGAAACACAAACATTACTTGCATTGCGCCCACCAAGAACAAAAAGTAAATAAAAATTATTGAATTCTTTATTACTGAAGATAATATTTTGAAAAATTTTATATCAAATAAATTCCATGTTTATATAGCCCTAATTCGTAAATGTTTTTCATCCCTTTTTCAAAATTATTATAGGGCATCTACCAGTTTTGGGCGAACTTAAATCCACAAAACATATTTAAGGACCAAGAGCGAACACAGATCCAAAATATGTTAAGGTCAAGGCTAGAAGTAGAACATTTAAGTAAAAATGACATAGCAGATTTACTAAATTCAGTGCTAGACTCTGATGCTACAGCTATAGCAGATTGTATATTCAAAATTCCCTTTCTAAGGTTGGCCATTCAAAACAGAATTTTATGTGACATTGAGAAATCTGCTGCATCTAAATGTGTTAGATCAAAATTTAGTTACGTGTTTCCAAAAGACTACCATAGTCTCAGAGACTTTTCCTTTGAAGAACTGTTTCCAGAACTTGTGGAGAAACAGCCTTTCCTACTGAAATGTCTACTGGCAGTTTCAGTACCTACCACAAAGGTGGAAATTTGCAGCTCCACGGAGTACCAGGAAGGTTTAATTCCAAGTTTTCATTTATTTACAGTAGACTTATGTCACTAAGGTTCCATGAGTTGTCCAGACTCATGAAAACTTAATCTATTGTTTTAATGGATGAGCATGTTCATGAAAAGGTATGTATTAAGTCTTATAAAAATATTCAATAATTATAGATTTTCTTTATCAGGTAAGGTTCACTATCCAACAAAATGTAGACTAGTAATTGTTTATAGCCTCCTACTCTCGGTAAGGTGTTTTGAAATGTAAAAGGACAGTATTTGTTGCAATGGATGAACATGAGAAGGTATGGTTTTGAACAATAGTGCCATGTCTCTTGAGATGTATGTTCTATATACTGCTGCACTTCAGTGATATGGTGCTGTTGTCACCTGTTTGCTTCAAAGTAATTTAAAACAGTGAAGGGGTCAAACTACAAAAAGTCAATATGATTATTTGAAACAAACTCTACTGAAGAGATGGTAAGGAAATACATAATGGAATAGTAAATGTATAAATGATGAACCATTTTAGACATACATTATATTATATAACTGTATGCTGTATTTATTTACAATATTTTTCTGTTCCTGTGGTAATAGTTTGTAGATTTGTATAAATATTAATTTTCTTAGAGTAAATGAATTGATCAATGACCGTTCAAAGCAACTTGGTACTAATGTTCATGACTGCTTTATCAATTACTTTACACATAAACAAATAAAGATCATCACAGTCACTCTTTGCAGACTTGCCCCATAGTGTAAAAATCATGCAATATTCTGTCAGTTATCAATCTTAAATGTTTTAAAGGATTTAACTTTTTTATCTAATTTTATATTTATCATATCAGGTATTTGACCGTCTCCAGGTTGTTGGAGTTACAACTTCTTATGCAGGTGCTCTTTCCGTCATGGAAGAAATAGGTGACCACCATATGAATGAAGTTGTCAAAGGAGTGAAAAGCAACAGTACTTTCAGAATTATTGGTGACAATTGTAACATGAAAGTAGGAGTGAAACACGAGCGGAGCCAACAACATGGCACAATGATTAATTGGTTTGCTTCAGCCATTATCATGCAGACAGTCATTTGATGATCTGCCAGACACTCCACAAGGGGATCCCCAATATCTTCCAATGACAGCTTTTCTCCAAACAGCTGAGGATGAGAGAAGAATTAAGAATGATTTTAGATTTCTTATTTCTCAGGTTGCTAGAGACTTTTTACCCAACTTGAAATTTCTCTTTGCTGATCTTCCTTCCCACATTCTCGGAGAATATAGCCAAGAACTAAAGGAACAAAATCTGGTTATCCCACTCCAAGTGTTGCCACTTAATGAGCAGAAGTACGCAGATGTGGTGCAAATACTGGACCATTTTGAAGATTGTGTCAGCGAGATATATGAAGCTGCTGGAGAAACCATAGCTCAGATACTGATAGGAGGTGACCAGCTAACGAGAGCAAGATTTTCAGGGGCCAAAAGTTTGAGGACTGGATGTCTGACAGATAAAGGTCACTGTAGCCACTTATATCACATCACTTTTGAACTTTGGCACACAGCAATGAATTTTCTTTTGTTGATATTCAACAAACTTTACGATGATAAGTCTTTTGACAAAGGCACAATGAATGCGGCCCGAATCAAGCTGTCAAGAAAAACTGTTAAAAAGGAGGTGCAACACCACTATGACCACGACAAGGACCTCTTCATCAGTTTCCTCCGAGCGGACATAGTACATTGTGCAATTTCTTTGGCATAGAAACTTTGAATGGAGAACGAACAAAAAACATACCAAATGGTGTTCCTGCTGAAGACCTTGAAAAATGGGTACAAGATACTATGGACAGATTTATTGATGAGTATGTGTGGGCCAGGGATTCTGATGCCAGCACTGTTACTACTCAAGAGCGTGAGGAGATTGTTCCCACACCATTACAATTGAAACTGCCCAACGGATCAACAGCTGTTATATTTGTCCAGCAAAAACAGAAAAAGAAGTTGCAGAAAATTGAATTTGACAGAGTGAAGCACTACGGACATACAGTTCTCCAATTAGGACTACTTTACCTGGAGTTTCTTGATGTTATCAAGGTACCTGACAGAGACAGATTGATTACAACTTTCAAGTACATGATGCAGATATTTAAAGCACACAACAGCCGCAGTAAATATGCATTGGAGATATTGCGATTTTTGTGCCACCAACAATCATCCTACAGCTTGCAAACTGCACACAAGGCAGTGTATGGGTTATTTATAAATACTGCTGGAAAAGTAGATTCCCATATACCAGCAGACTTAGAGATGGAGCATCTCATTAGGAGAATTAAGAAGCTTTTCAAGACAAAAGGGCCAAATAACCTTGAAGGATCAGTTGTAAAAAAGTCGAGAGCTTTGGCAGGTCAAGCTCAGATTGCTGCTCAGTATGATAAATCTAGTGGTGTTCTTGTCAGAGCAAACAAGCATAAGAGGAAGTCTGCTTATAGGATGAACTGAAACTGATAGGTGAACTGAAAGAGGCTGCCCCTTTTACCAGCCAGATTGGCAGAACCTATGATCAGTTTTCGACCATAATGGCACCAACACACAGCACATTAAATGAAGAGGACTACACAGCCTGGATAAACTATCACAAGACAAAAATGCAGTTTGAATCTTGGAAATGAATTAAAAGATTCAATTTCAGCAATTTAAGTTACATGTTCCCCGTTACATGATACAAAAAAGTTGAAATTTCCTTGTACCTTGTAAACTTAATTCAAATGTAAATAGCAAGCAATCTTTTAGGCTAAGAGTTTGCTATTATTATGACAAATGCTATTAGATTTAGACTTTAAATTATATTTTGTGCCTTTCTTCTTTCATTTAAATCATAGGAAAATGTACATTCTTTGTGATTAAGGGGACATAGATTGGTTAAGAAATAGACCAACATTTTTAATATCAGTTCTGTGTATGGGTGACCCCTAGTCTTTGAAATTTTTTTTTTTAAAATTCTTTGTTTTCTTAAATTTAACAATACACATTGAGTAGAGTTTGTTGAAACATGTTAGAAAAGCAGATTTCATTTGTACTGATTATGTAAAATCTTTAATCAATCTTAACCCTAAATATGGTACATATATATTTGTTGTTCAATTTGGACCAGACTTAAAGAGAACAAAATCATTTATTCTTTTTATTAGATGTGATACATGCATTAATGTTTTATAACATAGACAATACATGACTTTTAATAGCATGGATTGATTGAGCAATTTGTTCTGGTTGCTTGAAATACTTTGAAATTTGTTCAACTGTTTCAACATATTCAAATGTATCAGTGATGACATGAATAACATGCTCATTCAAATGATTTTGACTATCCCCTGACATGTCACTCAACCTATAGGCATTTAAGATGTCAAACATTTGCTGTCTCTTTGTCAGTGATGGTATTTTTACATCATCTCTAGATTTCGGGACTTGTGAACAGGAAATATCACAGCAATCCTGGTCTGCAACTGACACTGGTGAATCAAAGTACCTAGAGATAAATGTTCTCCTACAGGATTTTCTGTCTTTACAGTACTCTTTTACAAATTTGTCAATATGTCTTTGAGCAAGATCTGTTCCATTATAACAGAGGATTGCCTCTGCCCTTGAGCCATCCCTCCCAGCACGACCGACTTCTAATTCATATAAATGAACAATTTTATGTGTTGAAGTCTTAATTATTTACGATACAATGATAATAATCACACATTTTACAGCATAAAATTAATTTGAATTTGAAGACTGTGTTTATTTTTATTCAGAAGATGATTTATATGACAATATCATGATCATTATGTTTCATGTACATGTATACCTTCAAGTGAACTGGGCGGGCCTGCATGTATGATCCTTTTGATGTGTCGAAGATCACAACCCATTCCCAGTGCAATGGTTGAGAACACTAGTCTGATAGGTGAATCGCTGTTGGACAGTCTGTTAACTGTTGATGTATTAAGCTGAAAATATTGAGGGTATTAGTCATATGAATTTAAAAATTGGAATTATATTCTGTAGCATTTGAAATCTACAATTGTAACAGTTGTTAATGATTATATACTTGTATATACATGCATATATGAATTATGTGAATATACTTACATCATGTGGCTGCTGGGCATGATATTGCACTACTCGTGCTAAATCATGAGCACTTGCAGAGCTTGATCTATAGGCTGGACCTAAGAGTCTTTGTGCAAGTTCTATTCCATATCCACACCACTGAAGTTTGCAGTAAACAACTGTTAGGGGAAAATCCTCTTCTTCAGAATATAGTTGAAGCAACAGTGGCTTGAACACAAAATTGTACGCTTCTTGCACTGTATTGCACCCACCTGTAGATGGAATCCTCTCCTGGACATTGATTTTTAAATTGTCATTTAGCACAGGGGTTGTATTCAATTGAGTATAATCCTTCATTCCTAAGAAACTTGCAATTTCTCTTTGAGAATGCTTACTGGCAGTTGCTGTTATTGCAAGCATCTTCATTCCCTTAGGAAGATGAGGCCTTAGCTCACTTATCAGTCTAAAGTCAGGTCTAAAGTCTTCTCCCCAGTCCAAAATACAATGAGACTCATCAACAACCACAAAAACTTTACCAACTGTCTTTCCAATGTTGCCCAAACTTTCAGCATGAAACAGGAATGTCTTCTGGTTGTCCAATGAAATGAGTAATGCCAGTATCCTTCACAGGTTCCGTTTTTAAGACATGACAAACATATAAACCTAATTTGCTCACTCATATCGCCCGCGTGGCGCAGTGGTTAGAGCGTCTGCTCTAGAGTCGCGGAGTAAGGAGTTGATCCTTACGTCGCGGGTTCGAATCCCACTGTGGGACGTGGAGACCGGTCCTTCGGATGAGACCGTATAAACCGAGGTCCCGTGTCGCAGTAGGTGCTGGCACGAAAAAGATCCCTCACTGCTCAATGGCCGTAAGTGCCGAATATAGGACAAAATTTGCAGCTCTCCACCGGCAAGTGGTGGCGTCTCCATATGAGTGAAAAATTCTCGAGAGGGACGTTAAACAACATGCAAACAAAAAACTAATTTGCTCACTTCTTGTTCAATAATAGCATTTAGAGGTGAAATTATAATAGCAATTGATTTCATATTACAAACACACTCACAAAAATGGGAAGGAGCTCAAATATAAGAGATTTGCCATATCCTGTTGGAAGGATTGCTGCTGTGTCTTTTTCTTGAATGGCCTTTAAACAATCAATTTGCTTAGGTTTCAGAAAAGAATATTCTTTATCAAATTGTTTATTGAACATTAACAGGGCTAACTTCTGTTTTAAAACATCCTCCATGTCATTGACGAATAAAACCTAAAAACAATGTAATAAATAAATATACTTTGTTAGACATTTTTACTTGTGAACAATCAAGGAGATTTAAAAAGGAAGACATTTTGTCCTTTAGAGTATAGACATTGATGAAATATGAACAATCAAGATGATTCAAAAAGAAAGACATTTTGACCTATATAGAGTATAGACATTAATGAAATATTAACAATCAAGGAGATTTAAAAGGAAGACATTTTGACCTAGAGTATGTGTACATGTAAATGACAATACCATTAAAAGTACAACTACATGAAAAAGTATGGAAAACATACATCTTGGTCCATCGATGAAAGTATCAAACCATCTCATGAAGGACATAGAGCTGATCCACATTTATATGAAATGAATCAGTCAATACAACCCTTTTTTAAACACATGAGATGGCTGACTTTTATCATAAATCAGAATTGGTATTGTCCATTACACGCAGCATTCATGTACAAAACCTAGCTTCTAAAACACATTGGAATTAAATGAAAATATTAAAAGTAAAATATTTCATGGATTAACTAATGAAAAAATATAAGCTGCACTCGATCTCGACAATATCTCGCAGTGAACATGGTGAAATGCCCTTAATTCCCTAGAAATAACGAAGGAATAGAGAACTAGGAAATTCGAACTAAAAATGTGTGTTAATTGATAATCCATGCTTGTCTACAATTACCAATTGTTGAGATTGTAGATATAATCTGGTGTATACCTTCGATGACATACCAGTAGTAAACAATCCCTTATCTACTGCAAAAGTTTTTTATGAACCATGCGGAACTTTCCCTATCCCAACATTGAATCAAAACCGGGCAAAGAGAATTGATGATCCAAACAGTCGTAATAACCTCTGACCTGCATATACCTTCCATATTATGGATGAGAGTGTAAGATACACTAGTATCATGTATGGAAACTTGAAAAGGGTTTGTGTGGAAACCAGAATTCAAACACTTACGACAGTGAAATGAAAAACATAAGACCAAGTTCAAAGCAGTTTTCATTGTCTTCTCTTAACTGTAGATCAGCGAAAAACAAATCGCTATCAATATGTGACTATAAACTTACAGAGGAGCTTACCAACATCATCATCAGATGAAGATCTTGCAAATAAATTTTCAAGGTTCTTCATAGACAAAGTGATTTCCATCAGAGAGGCACTGAAACACACACACAAAAAAAAGAACATGAAGACAGCTATTTAGACTCAGATAAATACTATAATGGACCTCTACAAACTGATTTTGAACGTTCTACAGAAGATGAAGTGAGATCCTTAATAATGAAGGCTCCTAGTAAATCATGCGAACTGGATCCTTATCCCCCAAAGATACTGAAAAAGTGCACGCATCCAATAAAACCGCTTGTCACAGACAGTGTTAATTCATCATTTGATCAGGGAATTTTCCCGTCTGCTTGGAAGGAAGCCTTAGTTGGTCCACTTCTTAAGAAACCCGGACTTGATAAGGAAGTGTTGAAAAACTATCGACACGTATCAAACTTGACTTTTATCTCAAAAATACTAAAAAAAAAAGTTGTGCCTCTCAGAATTGATGCCCACTTAGATGCGAATTCTCTTCGCGACCCATACCGTCACGATAGCTCAGTCGGTAGAGCGCTCGCTCCGTGATCGGATGGTCGTGTGTTCGAATCACGACCGCGACTGACCTAAGTAGATAAGAAATAGGTAGCAACTGTTCCTTCGCCAAGCACTCGGCACTTTGAAGTGAAAGTTGCGGGTCCTTCGGATGGGACTTTAAAAACCGAGGCCCCGTGTCACGGTGGGCGTTGACACGACGGAGAACCCTGACTGCTCAATGGCCCTAAGTGCCGAGTAAAGGTCTAAATTTGAGCCCTTCACCGGTATATGGTGTCTCTATATGAGTGAAAAATTCTCAGACGGGACGTAAAACAACATACAATCAATCAATCTTCGCGACCCACTTAAATCTATATATCGTCCAATGCAATCGACGAAAACGGCTCTCATCAATCTTCTGCAGTCCTTGTCCTTCTGGATTTATCCGGTGCTTTTGATCTCATTGATCATAAAATACTGTTCCAACGCCTTTAGTTACTGTATTTTATGGATTCCGTGATAGTGCTCCTGAGTGGATTAAGTCTTACCTCAACAACAAGAAACAGCGTGCCACAATTGGATCCGTCCGATCAGATTCAACACAGCTGCATTTTGATGTCCCTCAAGGATCTGTCCTCGGGTCGAAACTGTACCACCTTTTCTCCAATCCAATAAGAACTACATGTATATGCCGTCGACATGAAATGATGTATCACTGCTATGCAGATGATACACTAATCTACATGATTATTAAACCACTGGAAAATTGGCACAATTATTTCTCTCGACTTGAAGCGTGCTAAGCAACATTGGTTCATGGATGATATCGAACCTACTCAAACTGAAGCAAGACCGAGTTAATAATCTTCATCACAAGGCAGCATCAGAAGCATCTACCAAAATTACAACTTAAAGTTGGTGATAATGTTATTGAAAGCGTGCCATGTGTGAAGAACCTAGGTGTCATTTTCGATTAACACCTTACTATGGAAAAACAGGTATCCTCGGTCGTCAAGTCATGCTATTTCCAAATATGCAATATTGGACGTATACGGCGCTTTCTTGCAAAAGAAGCCTGTAAGACAATGGAGAACGCCGTATTCACTGCCAGATTAAACTATGGGAACTGCCTACTATATGGAGTTTCAAAATACACACTAGAACGGATGCAAAGAGTCCAGAACACTGCAGCTCGCTTAGTTACAAGATCATCGAAACGGGAGCACATTACTCAGCAGGCCTCTAAGTGGCCTTTAAAATTAAGGCGGCAGCTGGCGCTTTATCAAAAAAATTTAGTCGCCAATGCAAATTTTTAGTCGCCAAGCAATATTTTTAAGGCGCCGACTTTAAAAAATACCGGTAATAGTAATCAATAAAAGGACCCATAATGTGACTAAGGAAACACGAAACGTCCATTGCTAAAATTAATTTCTTTTTCTTTTAAATTTCTTTTAGCATTTTCAGAAAAATTGTTAAAAATGTTAACATTTTCAGAATTCGACGATCGTCAAGTCAGTTTAAAATGGTCGCCAATTCGGCGACTTATAGAAAATCTTTAGGCGCCAATCAAAAATTTTAGGCGCCATGGCGACTAAATTGGTCGCCAATTAGAGCCCTGAATTTACTCCTATTCTAGCAGATCTTCATTGGCTACCCGTGTATTTCCGGCCACACTATATATATATATATATATATATATATATATATATATATATATATATATATATATATATATATATATATATTATAACAGTAACTTGATCCGAAGAGCCGTATCACGTCTCTTTGACAGGCACGGATCATCAGATCAAACGAGACGCGAAGCGTCGAGTTTGTTCTGATGATCCGCGCCTGTCAACGAGACGTGATTCGGATCAAGTTACTCTTTTAATGATAAATTTATTATATACCCCTTTTCAATTAGCAAAATATAATAAAAGGAACCTTTTTGGATGAATTACATAACCTTTTTACATTAAACAAACCATTTTGTCAACTTTTTGATGCGCGAGAAGAAAAAACGTCATTTATCTGTGTACTACGTCATCAGTTTCTGAGAGGGATGATATGGATTCAGAAAACCAGTGTGGTGATCCTGAACGTCGGATCACACCGTCACGTGATAGCATAAATTCAACAGTAAAACTGAGTGACAAACAGTTGGGTATATAATAAAAACTCTTGTCATATGTCTACCAATCGTTTCGCAGGTTAGCTCCATCTTATATCGAAGATCTTATAATTAAATACAAGCCCGCCAGATCACTGCGATCTGAGTCAACAACGTATGTCTGTTATTGTTGTTCCAAAAGTTATTCCAAAAACCAGGACAAAGACATGGCGAACGTCGGCTCAGTTGGACAGCAGCGTTTTTGTGGAACGACCTTCCTAATGACATAAAACAGGCCCAGTCCCTGGACATTTTTAAAAGACATTTAAAGACACATTTCTCTAGAATAGTTTTTTAAATACTTGGCGCACAAATTTTAGCAGCAAATCTCAAAAGACGTTCTTCTATTCACAGTTTTTTTTAAAGACGAAATTGTATGTAATATAACTTTAGAATTTTAATGCTATAATTTCTAACACACACATATGTTGAAATAATTAATTTATTCATAGTTCTAACAAAATTATTTGCGTTTTATTGTACAATGCTTTAGGGTAATTTTATTAATATTTAGCGCTTTATAAATTTATTTTATTATTATTATAAAACGTGCAGTGCTGTAAAGATGGGTGCTCCTTCATGGAATCTCGATCCCGATCAACAAATTGAAATGAAGACCCGAGAGCTGATCCATGAGGTGACCTTCCCAACTGAGGCCAACGGCTAAGGTCAGGTCACCGAATGGGTCAGGTCAAGGAATCTCAATTTACCATGTTGACCTGTTAAAGGATTATACTGATATGATTGTTTGTTTGTTTATTGTTTAACGTCCCTCTCGAGTATTTTTCACTCATATGGAGACGCCACCACTTGCCAGTGGAGAGCTACAAATTTTGACCTATACTCGGCACTTAAGGCCATTGAGCAGTGAGGGATCTTTTTCGTGCCAGCACTAACTACGACACGGTACCTCTGTTTATACGGTCTCATCCGAAGGACCGGTCTCCACGTCCCACAGTGGGATTCGAACCCGTGACGTAAGGATCAACTCTTTACTCCGCGACTCTAGAGCGAACGCTCAAACCACTGCGCCACGCAGGCGACTATACTGATATGAGATAAATGATTTTATGTTTTGTTAATCGTGACATTGTGCTACAGTGCAACTTTGGTGACTCTGTCTACCGATAATAACTTGGGTCATGGGGATTATCAAAAGAATCATTTAGTAAAAATCATTTAAACAAAATTCACATGTAAAATAAGTTTTATATATAATTATAGTGGTTTGTCAAACGCGTTTTCAAACATTTGTTTAAAACATATCACAAAAATCCGATCCTGTGTTCCTCGATCGAGATCGGGATTCGCAAGTGAAGTTTTCAGAGGCTGGTACCCTTCTCGCTATGCTTAATTATCGGAAGGATACCAGACTATTGTATGGGTGGTAAGTCTCATTTTAACAGACAATGCACATTTTCTAACGATTTTCTTTGGATTGTGTTAAGTATACTTAATTAAATTGATGTAAATTATTATGAACAAGTCATTATCAAGGGGGTCAGAAACTAGTCTTTTTCCTCAAATACCCGTGCTTGGATTCTATTCGAGGCTTTCCATATCGGATGTTATTATTGTAATCTGAGGCCTTTACCGAACTATATTATTTCCTCAAATAGGTCCAGCGCAATCTCTTAATTAAGCTATATAGCTATATAACTTAATAAAGCTACTAAGAATAGCTTTATTAAGCTATTTGGAATGTGATATATTGGAATAAAATTATTAAAATTAAAAACGAGGGTCGCATTACGAGTTCTTGTCCACAAGTTCATCCATGCCTAACAATTATTCTCACACGAAAATAAAGGTGTAAAAGCGATGCGTGTGGGGCGCTCATCTAACTGAAATTTTCAAGTGTATTGAACGAAGTTTTAAAAAAAAAATTGACGTGTACATAAAGAAATATATCGCATAATGTAAGTATATTTTTTTCTCTATCACGTAACACATTATTAAGCACCGATAATTAAAAGGCTCATCATTGCCTTCATCAAAATTTTAGCCATTTAACAATGTATATATTGTGCAAAAGCTTACGAAACTGACGACAAAAGTACCAAATTATAGCTTTATAATCCATGACAACACACAATTTGAAGTACATGTGACTTGGAATCCCTAGTCGCAATAGACAGGAAATGCACAATCAATACTATAGTATTGATGCAGATTCAGGCAGATTTTCGTCTTCTGGGTCAGAATCTATGGAAACACAGTAGTATTAAAATTATTGTTTATGTAACACGTTAATTTCAATTTGTCAATTAAAGAAGGGAAGGGATTGAATATATATTATATTGAAGAAAGAAAATAAAATAATTTTTAATATTCCAGATGTTTATGAAAATGATAATTTTACACAACTATTCCCTCCTCCCCCCCCCCCCGTTTTCCTATTTTTAATTTTATTTTATCAAAAATTAATTTTTGTTTGTTTTTTGTATGTTGTTTAACGTCCCTCTCGAGAATTTTTCACTCATATGGAGACGCCACGACTTGCCGGTGGAGAGCTGCAAATTTTGTCCTATACTCGGCACTTAGGGCCATTGAGCAGTGAGGGATCTTTTTCGTGCCAGCACCTACTGCGACACGGGACCTCGGTTTATAGGGTTTCATCCGAAGGACCAGTCTCTACGTCCCACTGTGGGATTCGAACCCGCGACGTAAGGATCAATTCCTTACTACGCGACTCTAGAGCAGACGCTCTAACCACTGCGCCACGCGGGCGACGAAAATTATTTAAATAATATAATATATGCGGTTATAATATCATACAGAATAGTAAAAAAAAAAAGGTCAAAAGAAGAGGGGCATGCCAAGAACTGGACCCGCACCCAGTACCTACATGTATATAGAAGATGCCAAAAAAACTGCACGACTCGGTGAACAATAGAAAAAAACACACTCCTGAAAAAGGTATGAATATACCTTCGTCCTTCATGACATCTAGCGAACTTTCAACAACGGCCAGTAATTCTTTGTAGCAATTAATGTCCATTTTATCCCACCATTCTTTATATCTCGCTTCCACTCTCCTGTCTTCTCCTTTTTTAACCAAAAAAAAAAATGCAGCAATGCATGCCAATACATATTATTAGTCAAAAAATGCGAAAAATTATTAAATATGCATACCAGCTTCAAAATCCAAATCAAGTAGCTTCTCAATCTGTTCCCCAATCTTGGCTATTATTTCGGGTGGTGTTCTACTTTAGATAGAATGAAAGTGTGTATGTTCAAAACTTGTAAAGAAAATAGGTTCTAGAGAAAGTGAGAGTTCCACTGAATTATTTCTAGAGAATTCTTGAATATAATGTTGTCGATTGTTTTTACATTTCTGGGAGAAAGTCATGAGTTCTTTATCTAGTGATTTGTTACATAGAGAAGTATGATCGTTTGTCAGGAGAGAGGATTAGCGAGGTATCCCGCTGCTCTTAATTCTGAGCGCCACTGAAATATTTCATTCTCAAGATTGGTGTGGAAAACTGAGTCATCACTGGAGTCCCTTATATTCAATTCGTATTTCTTAATTTATTGAACAGGCTAAAGAACTCCATCTTATCAGTAAAAGTGAAATATTAATTATTGTGAAATTACCATCTGGAAAAATGTCCACGTATGCCACACCTTTTTTTTAAAGATGTTAGTACAGTGTATATTATGGAATACAAAAATTTCAATTCAATTGACAGATATTCCAACCGGCCGATAGTCGAGAAGTCATCCGAGAGAGCAGCTGGTCTAATCAGTTGTCTTAGGCGTACATTCGTTACCTTCGGCATCCCAGACGAACTCGCCACAGACGGTGGTCCAGAATTCACAGCTACAATTACACGATGCTTCCTAAAGGATTGGGGTGTACATCATCGACCATCATCTGTAGCATTCCCAAACAGCAATTGTCGAGCGGAAGTTGGAGTGAAGACAGTGAAACGCCTTATCACGGACAAGACGGCTCCTAATGGTGACCTAAACACTGACCTGTTCCAACGTGCAATGCTCCAGTACAGAAATACACCTGACAGGGACACCAAGTTGTCTCCAGCTATGTGTATGTTCAACCACCCTATCCGGGACTTCATCCCCATCCCAACGGGAAAATACAAGCCTCACAACACTTGACAGGAGACTATGGTTGCCAGAGAAGAGGCTCATCGCATCCGCCACATACGTTCAGGAGAACGCTGGATGGAAAATACCAGGCGCCTCCCACCACTGAGCATTGGTGACCACGTCCGCATCCAGAACCAAACAGGCCCGCATCCTTTGAAATGGGACAAGACAGGAATTGTCATAGAAGTCCGTCAGTTTGACCAATATGTTGTAAAAAGGATGGTTCTGGCAGGGTTACCATAAGAAACAGAAAGTTCTTAAGGAAATTTATGCCTGTGAGAACACCTGCACCTACCAAGACGATAGACACTGATTTACTCCACAAGACAACATGCACGTCTCCACGGGAACAACATAAAGAACTTCCTCATGACACAGAGCCAGTTGCGAACCCATCATTAAACCATAACGACATAACACCAGTGCCTACCCAGACATCTCCAAAACCTTGTCCCGTCACACCCTCCTCGCCAATGGTTCCTGTTGAAAAGGAAGCTGATCCGCTGCTTCCCGCATCGCCTGCAACCCCAAAATGCCGACGCTTGTTTTCCAATAACGACACGGAGTTCCATAAGGAAACCAACGATATGACAAGTCCTCCAGCAGCTGAGTCCGAGACGCTGGCACGCTATGAAATGTAGTAGCTTTTGACTCTCAGTCTTTTTCTTTGATTTCATTTCCCAAAAGACCTAGAGGGAGATAGAGGGTTATCAGACTTAATACTTGTTCTATCTTTTATTTTATCGAGGACACATGCTTTCCTAAGTATGCATAGTATGCATGTTTACTTATAGATCATTTGATAATTCCATCATTTAGTACTTAGTGAATTTACGACTATTGTTTACTGTTTCAGATGACTGTGTTCATTTTTATTAAATTCGATCCCTGAAACAAATAGACAGTTCTTATATAAATAATTTATTTATTCATTTAAAAAAGTGGATGAATTTAATTTTTCTAAACTTTTTTTAAATTTAAAAACACATATTGATTATACATTTCAGCACATGCAGCGAACCATAAATCCCCCTCCTTTATAACGATCCTAGCGCACCGCACTCTGTGATATCAACTTCAATATCCTCTTCCTCTTCTATTACTACGAATTGCTCATCTTCTACCTCTGCTGAACTTATCTCCACCCCACACTCTTCTACCCCGTCAATGCCTCCTACACTATCTTCAAATGCATCCTCCCCACAACCTTCTCTCCCTTTCTTCGTTTCCGTCTCCTCAACCTACTTTTCTTCCCTCTATAACTAACTCTAAATCAGAAGAAAAAGGAAAAGATTGATTGTATGTTGTATTACGTCCCATTCGACAATAGAGACGTCGCCATATACCAGTGAAGGGCTTTAAATTTAGACCTATGTTCGGCACTCAGGACCATTGAGCAGTGAGGGTTTTTTATCGTGCCAACGCCTGCGGTAACACCGGGCCTCGGTTTTTAAGGTCTCATCCGAAGGACCCGAAACTTTCATTTCAAAGTACCGAGCACTTGGCGAAGGAACAGTTGCTTCCTATTTTTTATCGACTTAGGTCAGTCGCGGCCGAGATTCGAACTCACAACCTTCCGATCACGGAGCGAGCGCTCGCTCTATCGACTGAGCTACCGTGACGGCCGAAAAGGAAGAGAGGTCAGCTGGATATCACACTGCAAAGAAGAGAAGGATCGTCGTAGGCAAGAGCAAATGCACTCGGACTGAAACAATAACCACTAAAGTTCCCGACACTTGGAATGTGTTTCTGACCACACAGGAACGTGGACATTGGGTTGGGTGTGACCGTGTCGTGCCGTTGTGGGTATAGGGTCCATGATGAATAATTTTATTACAGACATAACATAGTTGTTTATTTGTTAATGGGACATCTAAACGCTTTTTCTTTACAATGTTGTTGGAAGAGAAATAAAATCCCCTACATTCATCATGGACCCAATACCAACAACGGGCAGGGTCACACCCAACCCAATATATATATATATATATTTATCTTCAGCATTTGTAAATTTTCAATTGATAAACTTTATTTATTTGCAACTAGTTGGGATCCTTTACTTCCTTACAAGACAGTACAAATGTAAAATAGCAAAAAACAATCTTAGTTTTTTTCTGTAGATGATAAATCACACATCTTTTTTCCACACAAAGACAATCAGAAATCCACGTATTAATAGGGACAGAAGTTAAAAAAATAATTTTTGTATTGGCTAAATATATTTTCATTAAAATCGTTGTTCATCTCTCTGCTTTCTCTAGTGCCAACGGCTTCCGCAATTTTAATCACATTCTCATCAGAAATGTTGTTTGTTTTAATTAAATTAATAACTTGCTCAGCAAGTTCGTTTTCAATGTCTTTTCTACTGGATATGAGGTTTTTCTCGCTGTATGCAGCACATGCTGTACACAAGTTTACTGACCTTTTGCACGGATGGCCATTTCATTTAGAACTTCAACAACTGAAGTTTTGAATGTTTTGTTGGAGAGTCTGTATATTTTATAAGTCTAATCTTGTCTATGGTGATGGTGGGGGTTACCTTTAATAATGCGATGAGACAGAAGGAAAGGAACCCCATCAGAACCTACTATACTCCACTGTCTATGATCTGGAATCCCTGCTGTACATTTCAAATTCTCTAAAACAATTTGAACAGATTTGAATAAACATGGATTAACAGATATTGGATTTCCCATTTGAATTGTTGGAGGACTACCATGGGAATTTGATAAAGAGGAATAAACATCAACCTGGGATCTGGAATAATCAGAAAAGTTCTTCTTGTTTTTTAAAAGATCGGAAACGATGTCCTACGTAGAATTTAATCCTGGATGTTGCTGTTGTAACAAAACAATTTATCCTTTTTTCGATGAAATTTTCTCGAAGTGATCTAAATAAATTTTCATGGAAATTGACGAATTCTACAATAGCACTGTATTTATCAGAAATGTTAATGTTGTAAAACCAGCGTCTTGGAGAGAAATTATTTACAAGTTGTAAATCTGTCGTCAGACTAGGGAAGAAGTGGACAACAGTAGTGACATAGCTCAGAATGGCTTTGGCATCATAGCGTACCCTCCAGTTCCTTGCTAAGACGGTTGTTATCGAAATATGTGATGACGTCATGCTGAAATGGAATGGTTATTGGAGTGGTTGCATGCTCTTCTATCCATTTCAGAACAGAAATGTAACTTCCTGCGGGATGAGCGCTGGAGTACATATCATAGACTGTTATCCTATTTGACATAAGATTCAGACTAAATGAAAATGACATGATTATGTTCGAAGATACAAGACAGTACAAATGTTCAGTAGCAAAAAACAATCTGAGTTTTTTCTGTAGGTGATAAATCTCACATCTGTTTTCCACACAAAGACAATCAGAATGAAGAGATGGCGTTGTTTCTTTCAGAAACAGGTGCAGATGTTAAAAAAAAATAATTTTTGTATTGGCTAAATATATTTTCATTAAAATCGTCGTTCATCTCTCTGCTTTCTCTAGTGCCAATGGCTTCCTCAGTTTTAATTTCTTTCTCATCAGAAATGTTGTTTGTTTTAATTTAATTAATAACTTGCTCAACAAGTTCGTTTTCAATGTCTTTTCTATTGGATATGTGTTTTTTTTCGCTGTATGCAGCACATGCTGTACACAAGTTTACTGATCTTTTGCACGGATGGCCATTTTATTTAGAACTTCAACAACTGAAGTTTTGAATTTTTTGCTGGAGAGTCTGTATATTTTATAAATCTCATCTTTGCATCTCAAGTTTGCATGTTGTTTACAGCTACAAGCTGGCATTTTTATCCTGAAAATAATTAAATTTGTTTAATAACACCCTTCACCCCCCACCCCCAACACACACCCATCATATAAAATAATCAAATAAATTATGCATTTTCTGTCTTTAAAATATTATAATATAATATATTATAATATTATTTTATTCCGTTTGAAAAATCATAATCAAAATCTTCCCTTATTGATGACCATTATAACTTTCATATTAACGATTCATTTATGTATTATTAATCAAAATGCGTTTTCATACTTTACAAGAAGATGACGGATAAATTACCGTCATTCGTGTTTCTTCTGTAACTACGTCGAAGACAGCATATCTGGTGTAGAGCGCACAGGAGAGAATTGAACCACTGAAGCTCCAGTGGGTTAGTTTTCATGATTTCTTTTTTTCCACATAAATACTTAAATCATCGAATCTCCAACATTTCATTGTCAACAACAAACTTTTCAATAAGATGAGCGCCCCACACGCATCGCTTTTAACTGTTTAAACCTTTTTTATGTCACGCTAAAATCAAGGTATACTTTGTTTGAGTATTTTTTATGCATGGATGAAATTGTTGACAAGTACTCAGAATGCGACTCTCTCATTTTTAGCTCACCTGAGCTGAAAGCTCAAGTGAGCTTTTCTGATCACATTTTGTCCGGCGTCCGTCTAGCTGTCCGTCTGTCTGTCTGTAAACTTTTCACATTTTCGACTTCTCAAGAACCACTGGGCCAATTTCAACCAAACTTGCCACAAATTATCCTTGGGTAAAGGGGATTCAAATTTGTTCAAATGAAGGGCAACTCCCTCTTTCAAGGGGAGATAGTTAGGAATTAGTGAAAAAATAATGACATCATTTAAAAATCTTCTTCTCAAGAACCATAGGGCCAGGAAAGATGAAACTCATGTGGAAGCATCTTCAGCTAGTGTAGATTCAAGTTTGTTCAAATCATAACCCCCGGGGGTAGGGCGGGACCACAATTGAGGATCAAAGTTTGACATAGAAATATATAGGAAAAATCCTTAAAAATCTTCTTCTCAAGAACACCAAAGCCATGATGAGTCATATTTATATGGAAGCATCCTCAGGTAGTGTAGATTCAAGTTTGTTCAAATCATGACCCCGTGGGGTAGGCGGGGCCGCAATGGACTATCAAAGTTATATATAGAAATATATAGGAAAAATCTTCTTCTCAGGAACAGCAAAGCCCAGATTGGTCATATTTATATGGAAGCATCCTCAAGTAGTGTAGATTCAATTTTATTCATATCATGACACCCGGGGGTAGGGTGGGGCCACAATGGAGGATCAAAGTTTTACATAAAAATGTATAGGAAAAATTTTAAAAATCTTCTCAGGAACAGCAAAGCCCTGATTGATCATATTTATGTGGAAGCATCCTCAGGTAGTGTAGATTCAAGTCTGTTCAACTCATGACCCCCGTGGGTAGGGTGGGGCCACAATGGAGGATCAAAGTCTTAAATAGAAATATATAGGAAAATGTCTTCTTCTGAAGAACTGCAAACCATGATTAGTCATTTTGATATGGAAGCATCCTCAGATAGTGTAGATTCAATTTTGTTCAAATGATGACCCTCAGGGGTAGGGTGGGGCCCAATGGGGGATCGAAAGTTTTACATAAGAACATATAGAAAAAAATTTCTTCTCAAGAACAGGAAAGCTATGTTTAGTCATATTGATATGGAAGCATCCTTAGGTAGTGTAGATTCAAGTTTGCTTAAATAATGACCCCGGGGATAGGGAGGAGCCACAATGGGGTTACAATTTTTAGAAAGGAAAATATGGGAATTTTTTTTAAAAATCTTCTCATGTACAACAAAGCCATTTGTTATATTGACATGGAAGCATCATCAGGTAGTTTAAAATTCAAGCCCCCCCCCCCCCCCGAGTAATCTTTTCAATACTGAACTCATTTGTGCTTTTGCCTAGCCAGTGTGCTCAGGTGAGCGATGTGCCCCATGGGCCTCTTGTTATTTTTAGGATTTTTTTTCAATATAGCTTGATAAAGCTATTCTTAATAGCTTTATCAAGCTATACATCTAGATATAACTATATAGCTTAATCAAGAGATTGTGCTGGACCTGTCATAAGGAAATCAAATTCGAGCATTTAGTGTTGTTAAATAGTATTGTCTATTGACGTACGTATGTGAATTTTCTTTTTCAAAGCCATATTTTTTATGTTTGTTAGTGTTTAATTTATTGATTACTTGTAGTGTAGGTGAAATTCAAACTTTGTATCAAGATAATGTCAAAAAAAGCGTACATTCTAATACTTGAACCTATCTTACATATCTTTGTTCCTATATTTTAATATAATTGAACTTAATCAATTAAAGAAACGTATAAATGAATTAAAGATATGTTAAAATGAACAAGCCACAAATTCGAAGAATTGTGGTCCCCCGCTTTCGGTGTCTTAGTGGATGGAATGTCTTTATTTATGGCCTGTTGTAACTGTCTTGTTTGTCTGTGCATCATGCATTCAAAAAAGACATAAATTATTGAATTAATAACAGTTATGGCAAAAATTATAGCTTCTCAAAACTACATCAAACTTCCTTATCAAGGTCATGAGGTCAAATAACATAATACAATGCAAAAGGTCTTGTCACAAGTAATGAACATTGTGAAAAAAAATATCAAAAACCAGAGTATACAATAGAAAAGGTCTTGAAACAGGGGATGCATATGTTAAATGTAAATGCCATATCTTCTCTCAAACAAAAGTTATCAGTAATGTTAAAACTTTTGAAAATTAGGTCAAATGTCAAGGTCATGATTTAAAAAACATAGTACATTTTGAAATGCTTGTCATAGGTAATGCACGTGTCAAATATAAATGCCCTATCTTCGCTTCTTTAAAAGTTAACAACACTGATAAAATGTTTGAAAATTAGGTCAAACTTAAAGGTCGTGTCACGTGGTCAAATATCATAGTACATTTTGACACAGGTAAAGCACTTGCCAAAAATGAACGCCCTATCATATGTCATTCAAAAGTAATCACCAGTTAAAAAGGTCAGATAGATATACCTAATGAAGAATCTTATTTTTAAGCGTTTGCACGCACATGAAAATAATATAAATATGGGAATAGCTAATGTACTTAGCCCGAATTCATTTGAAGAGTTACAATCAATAACGAAATAGTTTCAATTTTTAAATATCTACAATTGATCCAAATATATGTAGATGTACAATTGATTTATAGATATATTAACAAGTATTTGAATAAACGCTCATATTGTGTTCTCTAGATAGTTGCATTAAATTCAATTTTTTAAAATTAAATTGAAAAAGAGCATTTTTAATATATATGATGTATAAATGAATCATTACAGTAGATGATGACATGTGAATAAAAAGATAATCTTGCGAGTCGGCATACATTAAAGTATTTTACTCAATAGCTTAACGTGCATATTCTTTACTGGATAGTTTGGAAAATAAGAAGAGATACACAATACACTTGAAATATATTGAATTTATTGTTAGTAAGTACTAGTATTTGCTTTACCAGTTTTCATCTTGCTCTGAAAGATCACCTAGCACTGACCAGAAAAAAACACACTGGACTTTGTTTTTGTCATTTTATTAAGTTAAAATTATCATTCATTTCAATGTTTATAAGTATAAATGTATATGTATATACAACTCGTGCTTTTTTCTTGAAGGTATGTAGAAGATGACGGTATCGGTTATCAAGGTTTAAACAGATAATGGAACCTGCTTTTGTTATCCAAAAAAGTCTAGAATGTTCACGTTGTGGGGAATATGTCACTTATTATTGTAAGACATGCGAATCTAATCTTTGTGGAGAGTGTAAGAGAAAACATTTTAATAATACTGATACTGGAAACCACAGTGTTGTGATATACCGTGGAAAGTTTAAAAAATGCATTGAAGAATTATGTGAAGAGCACCCTAAAGAGAAGTACATACAGGTCTGTAAAGTTTGTGAAGTACCTGTGTGTAAAACGTGTAAGAGAAAGAATTGCCATAAGAATCACAAATTTCAGGATTTACAAGTGGAGAAACAAAACAAAGATCTCGAGACGTCTACCACAGAACTCCAAAATACAATTCTTCCCCAATATCGTGGAGTTCAAGATGAGATTATTAGAGAAAAAGTAGATTTTAAAGAAAAAGCGGACAAAATTATGGGGATAATGGAATCTAATGCACATATTTTGGAAAACTACATCAGAAAGACTTTGGAGGAAAACCGATGTAGGTTAAATCGGGAGTTGCAAAAATTTAGCAAGGAAGAAAAACGTGTAGATCATCATATCACTGAGTTACAAAGCTTGTTAGACAGCTACGAAGAATCTACGAGCAAACCAGCGGAATTTTTGCTTCTTTCAAAGAAAAGACCACTACCTGATTGTATGCGTAAGTTTATCATACCAAAGGTGCCCTCCTTTGTAGCTGAGGTGAACATAACAAAAGATGATGTAGAAAAACTACTTGGTAAACTCACAGTGGAGAAAAAGGAAATAAAACCCTCTTATGAACACCTTTACCGACTGAAATTAAAAGCGACAAAAGAAATTACAGTATCAGTCTCGGTTGAGAATATTCGACATATCTCTTGTGTGGGAATCAAAAACTGGGTATGGGTTAGTGGTAGTGAATATTTAGTATTAGTGGACAAAACAGGAGATAAACTAAATGAATATGAGATAAACTCTGGTTTTGGTTGTCATTCAGTAGCGTCAGATTGCAGATTGTACTATCTCAGTAAAAATGGAAATATCTGTACAGATAGGAAAAAAGATGTAATAAAAGCTTCACAAAGATGGAAAATCTGCAGTATCTATTGCTCTTGTAAAAACAGTGCTATTATCGTTGGCATGAAAAGAGGCTCAGAAGCAAAGCTGATGAAATATGATAACTCTGGAAATCCAACTGCAATAGTTCTGTATGACAGTAAAAGAAACCAATTGTTTATTTCTCCAGATTATATCACTGAAAACTGTAATGATGATATTGTAGTTTCTGATTCTGGAAAACTTGCTGTTGTTGTGACAGACTACGGTGGAAACCATCGCTTTAGCTTCACTGGATGTTCTTCATCCATGTCAAAATTCAACCCAAGGGGAATCTGTACCGACATACTTTCAAATATTTTGGTGTGTGACATTAAAACAGAAACGATACAGATATTAAACAAGGACGGTACATTTATCCAGTATTTGCAGACAGATGACCAAGACTTCAGATGCCCATATAGTCTGTGTTATGACCTGGAAAATCAGCTACTTTGGATTGGTGGACTGGACAGTAATATGTTAATTGCTTACAGATATTTAGAACGTCAACTCTAAAGGCATTTATTCTCATGAATGTTTCCAAGATTTTTAGGAAAAAGGTGAAGATAAAGAAAGTGATGACCTAATAAATTCTGTAAAACTTAAAATCGTGAAAAGGGGAAAAAATAAAGACCCCTAGAAACACCAAAGAGTTGACCAGGTGCCTTGTAGGAGTAAGCATTTCCTGTCGACACCGGTCAAATTCGCCGTGAGCCGATTAGGAATAACAAATTATCGAATAGAAATCACATTTTTCGTATAAAAATAACAACTTATCGAATATGAATCACATTTATCGAATAGGAATGATATGTTTTAGAATAACAACATTTTTGAATAGGAATAACAAAAATGTATAATAATGAAACGTTTAACACGTCATACATTACTATGGAATGTATTCTTAGTAAAAGTGAATGGGTGGATGGATCAATTTTTTAATTGTATCGTGGCCCAATTTTTTTATCATGCGCAGGTTTTTCTTAATGCTAGTTTTTCTTTACATGTGTGTATGTAGTAGAGGTTTAGTTGCGTATCTTTTGTAATCGTTGTTTCCGTAAACTTTCTTATCTTTGGCCACATAATTAGTGTTTTTGTGTACATACATCTTGTGTTCTTTTAATTTTATGTGTGTGTGTGTGTAATAAAGGGCCATGATTACATTGAACAACACATGTACAACATTAAAGCACGTAGTATTGGAAAGGGACAGGGAACCTGCCTTCCATTTTTTCTGAATGTATATTTTTACGATCAATTAAATAGTTTTGCGATCAATTTAGTATGAAATTGTTAGTTGAAAGGCTGGTCCCCCTCTTTTTTATCCAGTATATTCAAAGCCCTCCTATGTTCATGCTTCTTAACCACCAACCCCACCCCTAAATAAGATCTGGATAATCCTCCTCTTTTTTTTTGCTTGTCTAAGATTTTTTTTTTCAAGTTAGTTGCCCCCCCCCCCCCCCCCAACTTCGATGCTACGTATCTGACATTTATTATTTTTAAAAATAGATTTAGATATTCCAAGTTAATACTTGTTATATGTTATATTATTACCATGTTTTCTCATTGCGTTTAGCTAGACTTCTACAAATAAAAACAAGCAAGATACCATGCTTTGCTTAACGAATATGTATTCAGTAAATCATATTATGAAACAATTATTGCTGTTTTTTAGTCAATACAATGAATTAGCCACCGTCGAAGTACAATACTCACTTTGCCCTTCAGGCTCGGTGAATATTGCATTCCTTGGATGACTAAATCATCGTACTGATCTCAGAAACGGCAATACTCGTATATGGTTACCCTGTGATACTGTTGGCTAAGATATAAAACTCCTTAGTTTTTTTAAGAATGTTTTTGTTGTAAAACATCATGTTTTGTTGATCTTATTTACATTTGGTGCAATCTTTGAGTCAATCGTAATTAAAAAAAAAAATAAGGAAATAAAACATTTGGTATATCTTTCCCCAGAATCATACCTTCTTCCAAAATATCGAGAATTATGTTAATTCATTATTAAAAGGTGGGGTGTTCGTTACAGCTGTCATATTGTAAATTTAGATTTTAAGTACTACCATCCTGTAAGTTCAAAATTTAAATATGCCAAAACACTTCATTAATACATATCATATGTACATTGTAATATATTTGAACTGACAATTGAATACTTTATGGGAAGCTATATATCAAAAATAAAAAAGACAAATATCAATAAAGGAAAGAATGATTTTAAAATATTTTTATTCTTATATTTGTCTTTCTTTAGGACACAAAAGAATAAAATAAAATCGTACCATTAAGTTATGGAAATGATAAAGTAGAAACGAATTCGATTCAAAATAACCAAAGTTCTTAGATGTATCTGATCAAAGATGTGGAACATGCATATATGTATAAAAAATGAGAAAATACATGTTATTATAAATAAATCAGATGTATCATAAAAGACTGGTGGCATGGATGTGGTTGACTCTGTTGTTTGACGCATCGTCCATGGCAAATTTTTCAGAATTAGATAAAATCTGCAATCAATGAATTTTTAAACAAAAAATTGTCAAGTAAATATATATCCATGACATCAAGCAATATTGCTTTTGCATGGTTAAGTATTATAACTGGTTTCAGTAAGTTATGTCTATATATAGATATGGATAAGTCAAATTAATTAAAAATTTATAATTGTTATGCTTAGATGATAAATGTAAAGAATAATTTGAATATTTCTTTCTTTGATATCAGTCTTTAAGCCGTGTTCTATCTTTTAAAAGAAATAATTTGCAACTGTGACAAACATACAGAATGTAACAGAAATTATTCAAATGACACACCCCTTTAGGCACTATTGGACTCATTCCATTGCTATGTTCTCCTACAGGATATGTAGAGTATTCTGGGTACATATTTGTATTGTCATTCCCAAGCATAAGAAATCCCTAGAAAACGAAAAATAAACAGGTTTGTAAATTTCAATGTAATATACACCATTTCAAAAATCAGATGAAAAAAATTATCTTAAAGATAACACTAAATCAACATCTTACATGTGTATATGAAGAAATGATGAAATATGTTTTAAATTAATAAGTTGAGCTTACTGAGGACAAAAATGCTTACCCCTTGTTTACTGTTGGACCTCGAACGTAGGAAATAAATAACGGCAAGAATAATAGAAAAAACTAGGCCGCTTATAAGAATAAAGAAAACCCCGGCCAGATTACTTAATGAGAGTGATTTCTTCTTCTTCTTGCTACCCTGTTTGTATT
This sequence comes from Saccostrea echinata, assembly GCF_033153115.1. Taxonomy (NCBI): domain Eukaryota; kingdom Metazoa; phylum Mollusca; class Bivalvia; order Ostreida; family Ostreidae; genus Saccostrea; species Saccostrea echinata. Next base: position 11,449,451 of record NW_026889779.1, on the reverse strand, counting down.
ATAAATAAAATAATACTACTGTTACATTCATTCTATTAAACATACTAACAACAACGTACATGTATTCAATGAAATTCAATGATCTTCTCTGTTCTCTGATATGCAAGACACCATACTGATAAATTTAGCTTTGATCGAACAATTAAGCAAGTCTTTGTTAACTATGGTCTTACGTATAATACCTGATTTTCCTCCTGAACACCACATTCACCTTTTTCGATCCACCACCGTCTTTTCATTTTAATTAAAGACCCATTTTCTTTCAATTGAAGTATTGCTATAGACACCATTTCCCTGCAGTAAAGTCTTCATTCATTATACGTGAATCGTTAAGTATAGCTATGATTAATAAGCAAATTATCCAAATTATCAATTCTTATTGAAAGCTACATATTTGAAAGAATAAACAATTTACGTTAGTTCTTGATGTTTTCTAGTTTTTGCGGTTGCGATCCCGTATCCTTTGGTATTGAGTGGCGGGCCAACTTGCATTACGTCACATGGTTCTCTCTGACTAAAGTATTCATTATAAACCGATTCCAATAAAAATGCATATTTTCCTTTCATATCCCGGACTTTTCGAACACCCTCCTCTGTTGTCTTTACAAAAACACTTGGATAAGCGGTGGACATATACGCCCACATCTTTTGATATGTTGGAACTTTTGATTCCTATAGTTATTGAAAAGAATAAGAAAAATAGCATCGTTTTATATATCTAGCCTTAGTTCTTGTGTACAAACATGGAAAGGAAAAATCGACATACCTTGAAAAAAGATTGTGTAGATCCTGAGGACAGTGTACCGTAAGCTATTTCTGTTTGGGCTGCAAGGTCGTCGGCGTTTTGGATTGGAGTTAATAGTTTATCTATTGTGAGAAATGCTGCTAAATTTGCTGTATAAGATGAAATGACAATCAAAACAGCAAACCACCAGGTTCCTCCTATGATACGTCCAGCCACCGATCTGTTTAAAAATTATAATATCCTTTATTGCTAGACGTTGCTTTGTAAAAGGTTAAACTTAACTGTTCTACATACAAAAGAAGAATGATTTATTTTTCACCCTATCTTGTTAAATATCTAAATATATTTTAATTTTTTACTTACCTTGGACACGTGTCGCTACCCTGTAACATTAATGCCCCCATGGTGAACCAAAGAGAGCTCTCTAGTGTGAACTTATTAACAACGCCATTATCCATTCGGAGACACTTCCGCCTCCATTCCGCTGGACTAAAACGACTGACGATGAACATTCCAACACTGACACAGAAATATCCTGCTATTATACACATCCAAAGGGGGATAGAAAATGGTTTCAGAAAAGAAAAGACACCGGGTTTCTGAATCTCAGGTTTTTTAATCATAATGCTTATTCCACTATTCATGAAAGGTTTAGAAAAAGCTATATCCTCTTCTCTTTGTTTTGTAATTGTCAAAGGAGCAACTGCTAAGTCTGCTTTCTGAAACATACACAGGAAAGAAATGTCGTTTGTTGATATCCTTCAAGAGGAAATATTTTGTCTTATTCTGGGATTTTCATGAAGTCCCTAGATAAGACAAAAGAGAGGAAATGGATAGGCATGTTTCTGTTCGAAAAGAGTTTTCCCAAAAATGTTGAAATTTTGCCAAATATTTGATAGTAGAATTGGTTTTAAAACGGCATTTTATTCGCATACGGTTACAATATTTGTTTTAAAAATTCATTGGAGGTATGGTAATAAAGCATGAACATGCTGATAAATGTATATACACTCTACCAAAAACCTTTACTCTACAAATTTATATATATCAAAAAGTACAATCATTATAATTTATATGTTTCTTTTGGGAAAGTTTTAACTGTCTGCAAAAATTGCTTATCTATCAGATGGACTCACCCCCTGAACAAGTTCTCCAATTAAACCAGTCCAAGTTCCATTTTCTTTGGCTCCGTACACAGAGTCTTTATTTGGTCTTATTGTGTACTTGAAGTTTCCACAAAGTTCCGAGACGGCGGCAATAAGATCCACACAATAACCTGAACATTTTATTATATAGGAGTGCTGTTATTCGGAATATCAGAATCATCAGGTACTTGATTTTTACATTAATTCATATGATTTTTTTTTTCTCTCTTTTAAAATTTTTAATTAAAACATATTCACATTATATATATATATATTAGGGATGTCAACGAGTACCCGGTTAACCGGGTACTCGATCGAACGTCCGAGTATCGAATACTAAATATGGTACTCGGTTACTCGGAATTGTATTTTTTCTTATTTCAAAGTAATATTTTTATCAAAAACTTTTCAAAAATAACTTAAATATGCATACGGTAATTAGCGTGTCGTCATCTACACCTGCCAAACAACCGTTATCGCCTTTGGCTCTGTATATATTATCAGTAATTAGTGACCAATCACCTGGTACACAGCTGTTTTCACTAATTATGGTCCTTAATTTTTGGATGGCTTTAATGATTGTTTTCAGTGAACATCGTTTAAGTATGGTCTATTATCTTTAAATCATTTTTATATCTAATTAATATACGGCAGCAAAATTGGACATGCATAGAAATGCCGTTTACCCTCTTCAAAAGTGAAGCAATATTTAGAAATAACTAAAGATTAAAAAAATGTTGAAAGTCAGTTTCCGTAGTAAGTTTAGTGTGTATGGGGGAAACAACAAACATATGGAATAATATTAGACAAGCGATCCCAACAACGTCCGTTCCTTCCCTTCCGCTGGTCAAATCTGCGTAAGAGATTGTCCTCCTTTTGCGTTGATGAAATAGATCCTAAACAAGAACTGTAAACCATTTGTAATTTTTGATGTATTAATTTTGTCTTTTGTGTTTATTTTATAAATAAATTTAGTACCAAATTTCCCTTGGACTCGATTGTTTATATACATTTATAAACGTGATAAAAAAAGCTTTGGGTTTTAACATAGCTTAACGGGGCTCAGGAAAATTAACACACTTGTATTTTCATTTTTACCGAGTACCCGATCGGAAAAACATCCGAGTAACCGATTATCAAAAATTGACCGATTTGATATCCCTAATATATATATATATATATATATATATATATATATATATATATATATATATATATATATATATATATATATATATATAATGGTGAAAAATTATAAACGTGTAAGTTGTAATTAGCAATTATAAATGGAAAAATACCCTCGTACAGGTCGTTTGGGTTCTTTACGTTCCGTCTGTTTGCTGGGTTTTCATATTCCTTTTTGTACTGAAGAAAAGGTCTCTCCTGTAGATAAAACATATGTATAATTACCGATTCCTGAAATCATTCTCAAAATAAGATTCATTTTCACAACAGGTATAGATAGACATCTATTTAAAGACATAACTTTAATGCAATTGGAATGAAGCATCTAGAGCTATAAACAATAATAATGCCTGAACTTTAATACAAACTGATAAATTTTACTCACAAAAATACTGGTGATAACTAAGGTCTTCAGCTCCCCATCATCTGTCTCTTGTGTAATATTGGTTCCCTCTGCGACAAAACCGACATTGTCTACCCATCTGCCTATCTGTGATGGCATATTGATAAAAAAAAAAAGAGACCAGATTTTATTGGGATCTAGAAATTTCAAGTGTTCTCCCTAACTTATAAACGACGGGCCACGTACTATGAGGAGCAAAAAAAAACCCCCAGACTATTAGGCCATTACCAAAGCGTCTTAGAGGCAGTTAGTTGACTTCATAAAATCAGAAAAGGATTTTTTTTAAATTTCAAATTGTGTCATGAAAATTATTCAATGTAAAAGCACTTAAGTTACGAAACAGATTAACAGGTACAAATTCGATGCATATTTATGCTTATTACTTGCCTTTGTTGGATTTTCTTTGAATCCCACTTTATATACCCCAATAGAGTAGTTAGATCTGCGCCCATGTTCATCAATAGATATGTCACCAGTAAGTCCATTAATGGAAATCTGTAAGTTAAGATAAATTATCCTTTCACAATTCGTACAAATGTACCTTTCATGCAATCTTAAATTTCTGTTATCAATTAGCAAATATATGATTATCAGTTACTTAATGTGAAGTCAGAATATTCTACTGAGAGGGGGAAATTCATTTTCTTTTTTTGGGACTTATATATATATTTTTTTTTATAAATCAAGAATATCTAAAAGGATTATGTAGCTGATATAACTCTTTGATTCGTATGCCAAAGGAGAAGCCTTGTAATTATTTTAATGCAATTTAAAATAAATGCTTTATTTGTCTGGAATATTTTCATGGCATACATGTAACTAGGTTTCATTGACAAACCTTTTTGAGATTATTCATTATATTTAGTCCATGCATCCATGGTCTATTTCCAGTGCAGGGTATACCTTGAGTAAGGTCATAGTTGTATACTTTTGCTCTTCTAAAAGTAGATCTGAAGACTTCGGAATTGTTTTTTATCATAGATTGAATGGTTTCACGTAATAGGCTCACTGTGTCGACCATGAGAGCAGATTCCACCTAAAAAAAAAGTGTCAAATATTTGAAATGTATTAAATTTATTAAACGTTTATTCAGCAGAAATTATACTTACCATTGGAACATGTGCAACTGATCATTTCAGAATAATTTGTCAAATATTTTTATATATATTTTATATATTTTTTATGTAATGCATGTAACCTTTACCTAACTACTGCACTATTGTAAAAATCTTAAAATCTTGGAAGTGCAACATTCTTAACGACGGTTTGTACTTGAGGAGCATCACAGGGTATTCTTGGCACAAATGCGTTGCTTGTAGCCAAGAAATCTGTCAGGATTCTAGCCGGGGTTATTTGTATATGTGCAAGTCACATGACTAAGAAGTAAAAATGTTCTCTGGGCCAAGACTTTTAATGTTTAGGACTATGGATGTTTATATTTTTCACACTCAGCACACACATTTCTCACGATAAGATGTGTCAGAACCTTCATCCAATTACATTCCAAAAGATTAAAAATACCAGAATTTGAATATTTTTTGGGCAAGATGGCTGTTTATTTTTAAACCTAGTTTAAAGTATGCCTTTTAGAAACCGAGTAGAGACAATGAAGTCAACCAAGACATCTCTATAGTAAAAATCCCTCTAGGTTAAATGATACAATAAGTGATTTTATTTGACAGAAAAAAAATGTTCCATCAATTTCCTTTGAAAATTCTTACCCTGATTGTTTCCCCTGCCCCTTTCCAAATCGAGATTGGTAATTGCCTCCATTCCTCCAGAAAATTTTGGACAATTTCCGACTGATGATCTACTAGTTGAAATCCTGTGATGTTCACACCGCCATGTGAAAATCGCTCTAAACCATGGTTTACTATATCCTGTTTAAAAATGAGACACATGTTTTAAAACTCTTGATATGAAAAAGAAAATAAATATTTTTACGTTGGGTTTAATTTAACTGGGGGTCATACTTCTTTTTTACTCAAGTGAAATGGCATACTTTGTAATTTGGTGAAAATATTTTCAACAGTCAAACCACCTGCACAAAATCTTGATAGGAAAAAGAAAATAAATATTTTTACGTTGAGTTTAATTTAACTGGGAGTCAGACTTCTTTTTTACTCAAGTGAATCTCATACTTTGAAATTTGATCAAAATATTTTCAACCGTCAAACCACCTGCCCTGTAAATTCTATTCTAAACATGTTTATGCTATAAGGAATCTAAAATATAAACACACCTACCAAACTGCCAAGTAAATATGAATATCCTTTTTTATTCATTCCGACGTTTCGTATCTGTGGAAAAGACATAATATTTAGAACCATATTTGATATACTACTTTCAAAATATATAACAATATTAAAATAAGCATTAAAGATTACTAAACCTGTTGTAAAACAGCATCGTAAGCAGTTTCATTTGACAAATCAAAGACAATATGAATTGGATTAGTGTCGTTTGAATGTCCATGTTGTTCGTCCAGCATTTTGAGGTCCCTGTGGGCCTCGTGTAAGCTCCTGAGGCGCCTTGACGTTACCTCTGTATTTTGAAAGTCGCCGTCTTTTAACAGCAGCTCCAGTTCCATAAGTTGTGATAAACCTGTTTAAAAACAATAAAAAATTGCTATTTTTTCAATGTATTTTCCAATAAGCAAATTAAAATTTAAACAGAAATGTTTTTTTCTGTTTACAAAAGTTCCGAGATTTCTTTTTTCGTCCTTACAGGTATTGCAGTGTATAAAATCAATTACGAATAAAATTCTTATGATATTCCAATTATTATCTAGTTTGATTTTAATCTTATAAAATATTGTTAGACTAACTTGTTTTTTTTTTCTTTTAACCGAATTAACATTTCTGTACCTTAATAAACTGTTTCTACAATTCCAGAATGCGATAAAGATTGTACAATATAATCAGATTTCTAAAGGTTCTCACCTATGACAAAATGAGTAAAATATTTTACCTATGATACAATAAGTAACTATATATTTCAATGCAATAATTTATCTTGTACATTTCAATGCTATAATGTAACTAGTATATTTAAGTTCTTTTTCAATGAAGTCCAATTTTTATTTATTACATTGACATTTTATATAGCTAACAATCCCTAAAAAGGTTTATCAGAAGGAACGAAGAGATTATTTGATGAATGAGTAATTTCTTTAGTTGGTGTTTATAGAATTTGAGAAAATAACACACACAAAAAGTACAAACTTTTGACTTGGAATACGACACAAAGTTCTTCGCTATATACTATGTAATTATCAAAATAGCCAATCAATGTATTGATAATTCTCTATGGAAACTACTGTCTGATTTCATTTAATAACAGGCCCCTCAGCGCTCTTTTTAACAAGTTTACATAGCAAGAATTCAAAACAAGATAGAAGTACGTGGAGAGACAGTCAAATAATTGTACAAATAGGATTGTCTCGACAGGAATTAAACCAGAAAATATTACACTTTAGGGATTTGATAACAAAAAGAAAACAGGCTATTAACAAGGAACAAAATTTCCCTAATCCCAAAGCATGAATATTGAAGTAATAATTAACCAATGATGATACTGTGCATGTTTCAATTAAGAAAGCAAGATTTCGATAATGTTCCTTTTTCTGCACTTAATTAAAGCAGAACTGACCCTTATAACCTTATAACATGGAAATAAGAAAACAATACCAGAATCCGTATCGTAAATATAGTAGAATTTCGTCCATTTATTATGAATGATGATGGAGGCTATAGCCCGGGTTGTATCTGGCTTCATGAAGATGGAGAATGGTTTGATCTGATGTGGGTTGTTGTCTGTGTTTGGGCTCAAATAAGGCATGTGAAACACACGAGTGTAAGAATCAAGGACTTCGTGGGAAATTTGAGACTGGGATCCTACTAGTGCAAAGACTCCATTTGACAAATGTCCACAAACTGTAAAAAAAAAAAAAAAAAAAAAAAATAGAGAGTACTTGTATGTAAGCTGTTTGTCCATTCATTTCCAAACTGTAAAATAATAACAGTTTGCTCCACCCTTATTATTATTTTGCTAAACACATGTTGATTGTACACACAAGTGCTTCAAAGTTGTATTTATTTGGTGATCAAGTCTTCCAACAAAGACTTGTTGGAATTTCCATGGGTACTATAACAGATCTATTTTTTATGAAGCAGAATTTCTTTTTTACAAAAAACTTCTACATGAAAAGAAATCTCTTCTTGTGGTCTTCGACATTTAGATATATCGACGACGTTTTGTCAATCAACAATATTCATTTTCAATCCTATGCTGAATCAATTTATATCGTTTTTAACTCAAAATAAAAGACATTACAGAGTCTTTTGGAGAAGGATTACAGAGTCTGCCACATCTGTTTCATACTTGGGTATTTTACTTAAAAAAGACATTAATGGCAACCTAACAACAAACTTAATGATAATCGTGATGACCTCAACTTTGACAGATAAGTTGATGATACAAGTACACCAGTCCCTATTAAAGTCAATAATTCGCCAATTCTATGGTCGATAAAATGATTTTGTTGGCAAATACAATCTATCGTTAAGTTGAATGTTGACTGACATTTTTCATACAAATTGTAAGGCCATAATTATTTTCACACTGAATTTTCTACGGGTTTTACCGTTTGCCCAATCATGACAAGGAGCATACGGCGGGTTTGAACGGTCGACAGGGGATGCTTACTCCTCCATGGCACCTGATCCCACCTCTGATGCTTTTGGAAGTCCGTGTTTGCTTTGCTCCCAATTTGTATTGTTTAAATGGACTTTTGAGCTTAATTACTGTTCGTTATCGTCATATTTCATATTTGGTTCATATCAATATTTTGTGATTCGTCTCCTTACAGAAGTAGTTAACAGTACAAGATATTTAACTGAGTAAAACATTTAAAATGTCTTAATAATTCCTCTTTAATATTTTTTGCAAACAAAGAACAAATGTTACGAGTTCTCTGATTTGCCACATGAGTACTGGGATTTTCAACATTATTTCCAAACTGAAAACACTTTAACAAACATATACGGTATTCGAGTGCTTACTTAAATCTGTTATTGTATTGGTTTTTTTTGGGTTTTTTTTTTTTTTTTTTTTTTTTGGTTTATTTAACGTCCCTTTTTCAATCATATTGAGAAGCCACCACTTGCCGGTGGATGGCTGCAAATTTAGACCTGTACTTTGGCATTTAAGGCCTTTGAGCAATGATGGATTTTTTCGTGTCAGCACTTACTGCGACACGGGACCTCGTATCCAAAGGACTGGTCTCCACGTCGCATAGTGAATTCGAACCTGCGAAGTAAGGATCAACTCCCTACAGCGCAACTCTAGAGCAAACGCTCTAACCACTGCGCCACGCGGATGACTAATGCCATAAAATGTTATCAAATACATATGTAAGATTTGAGAAGACGTAAAAAGGACTACTTTCAAGAAATATATATCTAAGTTCAGGAGTGTGAATTCTATTCAATATGGCTAATAATCAATTAGTTATGCAACATTTTGTGTCCCTAAGTTTGTGATAGTGGTTGTGCTGTCCAAATAATAAGATTAGATACACGTAACAATGTCAGAAAGTGTTCATGTTTCTCCATCAGTCAAATTCTTGTTTCTTAGACGTTAATGGCTGTTGATAAATTGATATATAGCGGGCGAGTCATTGAGGTCTTAAGCGAGTTTCCCCCTTTGCCCTCTTGGCATTCCCACTTTCTGATACCGAAAATCTGTATTAAACTTTGCTTCTTTATCGATTTTTGTTTCAAATGAAACGGTTACGAAATGGAATTATTAAGACTAGTTTGCTGACAGAACTCGGCTGTGGCGGAAGTGGCTTCACAGCGACAATGATTGATGGTCATGCAAGAAACCAGTTAAGCACAGCACGCGACACAACCTGTAAGCACACAGTATTTCAAATTTTAACCCAAACATATCCGTTTGAAAATATGTGTTAAAATTCTATTGATTGTTTAACTTGTAAGAAATGCTTGAAAATAATAATATTCCTTAAGGGAGCCATTCAGATTCGTAATAATTCAATCAGATGTGCAAGATTTCCTTTTTTCCTTTTTTTTTTTTGCTTGATGTTACATGTATTTTGCAATTTTTTGTTAAAATAATGCATTTTACAGATAGATAAAAATTTTCATCAGACATGATTTGTACTTTTTTGATTCGTGCATCAAACATCTCATGTAGATTGTATTACATTTGTGTTGTCATTAAGTGTGCTTTAAAGTGTTGGTTAGGTTTTTGAACACTTAGTATACATGTACAACAAATACAGACATTTTAATTAGTATGTACTACTTCCAGGTTTAATTTTAGCTGATTGACAGGGGTTCACAGACCAGGTTAATTTAGAGGCGGTAGTTATTTCCTCCCTCACGATCTAATGGGTAGATTTTTAAAGAAGCATAATTTTAATTTTTAACTTCAGAATTTGCATTTTTTCAAATCTGGAGTTTTCCTAATTAATTAGACTGATGGATAATCAAATACACAAACTGCCAATTACAAATTTCAACAAATTTTCTAAAGACTTAATCGACAGAATAATATCATAGTAATTAACCGGATATTACTACAATGAAACGTAAAAAAAAGAAAGAATCGAAAACTGTGTTCGTCAAGCAGACTTTGGGAAATTTATGAGACATAATCGCAATTTTGATGAAAATTTTATAGCCCGGATTACACGACACACGGACAGATTATTGTGAAAACAGAACAGGGAGTCATCAAGATATAATCTCTCTTATTTCATCGTCAGCCGAGCTGTCACTATAGATTTTACAAAAAGCCATCATTTCGGCGTCTCATTAGCACTTTTGAATAATAAGCCGTTACATGACCAATAAAGTCTCCGAATGAAGTCTCGTTGGCATTCTCGGATGGAATATGATATATAATTGATGATCCAACATTACCGAGAGTCCCTACAAAATTTCTTAATCATGTGGACTCTTTTCAATTACCCTTCTACAATCAAACACTGCTATAATGTCTTTACCGCGTCATAAAGTCCCTATTAAGTGTCCTCGAAAGGAGGTTTTAATCTGATAAAACCTTCGCAGCTTCTGTGAAATTGATTGGTCAGATAATTATCTTTGGTCCAAAGGTGTATCTTTTATCCATTAGTTTTTCGGTAACTATCTGTTCATTGCAAGTTAAGTCAATAAACTGTAGATATACAGAACTGCAGTGAGTCACACCTACTTTGTAAAGTACATGCATATTAAACATCAAAACTTCTTTGATCCTATCAAATGCGATTTTTGTGCCCCGCTTTCGCTAAAAGTAGAGAAAGGTTAAACGTCAAGGTCGGAAATTTATTTATTGAATAAAATGGTTTTTAGATGACAACTTAGTTCTCTTTGAGCTTTTGCAATGAAAATTTAAGATGATGAACCACCAACTTAAGAAAGACCCATATCGAATTGAAGTCAAAGGTCAAGGACAGAAATTTCTATTAATATTAAAATGGTTTCCGGAGGACAAGTTCTCTTTGTTTCCAATAAAAAATTAAGGTGATGACTCTCCCTAATTTGAGGAAAATCTGTTTTTGCAATGGTTTTGCAATGAAAAGTCGTATCATAACTCCCCATGAATTAAAGAATTCCGATTGATTTTTAATCTAAACGTTTAAGGCATATATCAGAAATTCATATACTGCATAGAATGGTTTTCAGATGATACAATATGTAAATAACGTTGGTTCTCTTTAAGCTTTTGCAAAGAAACTTAATGTGATGCTGTCTTTAACTTCAGACAACCTTTCTGATTTTGAGACCAAAGGTTAAAGGTTAAGGTTACAAATTCATATATGGTATGACTTGGTTTCCAGATTCACTTCAATACTGTCTTTAACTAAAATATGATTTCTTTTGATTTTGAAGTGAAAGGGTCAAAGATCAAGGTCATAAAACCCTTAATTAATTTGTTAATGTAATAAACTTGAATTAAAGCATTCAAAAGTTGTAAGCTTGTATATAAAAATATTCCGGTAAATGTTAAATCAGTAGCAATCGTTTTCATCTCAGTAGCAAGTTTTAATGAGAGAGAGCAAGAGAGAGATTCCAGTGGACTATTAACTCATAGTTTTAGATTATACACCTTTTGAAATTTTGTTTAATTTTAAAGAGATTGCAAAGAAGCAGAGGAGTTTTGAGTCTAAAGTATATGACCGAGGATCGTTTACCAGAGTATGGTGTGATTTCTGCAAAGAATTACCGGTTCACTTCAAAACTGGGAGTTAAATTTCCCTTTGGATTTGTCTTATTGCAGAAAATGTTTATTATGCACTTAAAACAAGGAATAAAAATGATTTCAGACGGGTTGTATGTACTCAGTCGACAATTAATGTGTCATTGTCTCTTTTCCTCGAATGATAATCACTTTTAGCATCACAGAATGAAAAGAACCTAGGAAAACTTGAACAACATTCATTAATTTGACATAAAAATATGTTTTTTGAGCCGTTGACGAATACTAAGTATTGCCATGTTATACGTTATGAGGATCCAAGATTATTCTCTGAGGCGTTCTAAGAGGACTCCTCTGTTTGTCAAAAAAGCACAGCTATACCGAGTAATAAATTAAGCTCTCATGCAAACCAGTTGTTCTGTAACCAAACCCGTAGTGTAGTACGGAAGCCCTGGAGGGATACTGACTTACTTTTTAGGTGTTATGGCTTAATTGTTAATTAATTTTTTGTTATTTTCATTTGTTATCATACGTTTACTTACCCCAAAACGTGGCGTACAAGATGGAGGCTACGTGTAGTTTCAGAAAAGATGAAAGAATAGTTTGCCGTTGAATTTATCACTAATGACAAGATAAAATAGTAGTTATGTTCATATGTTCAATAATTATGCACACTGGAAGTTGCAAATAAGAATTGTAATATGATATAAGTAATAACTATTAAGTAACAAGAAATAACAAATAAGAATGAACAAATAAGAATTAACTTAGAACAACTTAGTTACAAGATATAACAGAAAAGAATTAAGTAATCACAACTGTACTGGAAAACTGTAAACTACAATAAGCCACAGTTTAACCAGGACTAAACATGTAATTTTGATAATGAACGTAAGTCAAGCAACACGTTCTCCATAGCTACGTTACACTGAGTTATAACCAACAATAAAAAAAGTCATAACAAATAAGTCACAACAAATACTTAAAACAAATAAGTCATAATAAGTAAGTCAGTGTCCCTCCAGGGCTTCCGTACAAACCTGGCATATATGTTTTTTTTTTGTTGACCCTTTTATATTCATTTCATATTCCTTTTATATGACAAACATGCGTTTCTTATAATGTTAGATCTGTGTACTTAATATTCAGCTTTAATTTATATATACATATGTCTGTGAAAGAGACAAGCATTGAAGACAAGTCTGTTTTATTAGTACTCTAAATTGACCATCCTATTATATATTGGACAGTAATATCTATAAGAATATTCCTATGTCACTGCGATTTTACTTTTGAATCTAGACCGCTTCAACCTTATGAATGGTATATCGAGTCCTCTATAACGTCGAAATTATGAAAGCTAAAACACTTTTACCCTGCAATTAAACTAGTCTAGATTTTAATTTGAAAGTTAAATAACCGGTACATTCAAATCGTTTCGCTAGTTGATAGATTGAAACATACCAGAGACATCAATTATTGTGTTTGAATTTGCTTGTTCATCACAGCAATAGTAATATACACACATCATCAGTGAGATCTCTGTTATATATAAGGTATAACGGGTATTTTCTTCTGTTGTTCCTTTTCTACAAAATTTTGCGAATAGGACAAAATCCCCAAAACTATAATCGCAAAGAACTCTTAAAATTTTTATTCAGATATTTAGAAAATGCGTATCATTTTTTTCTAATGTGATAAGTGTTGCATACGCCAAGGTAACCTTTTTGCATCATTTTAAGTTATTTTATAATTGCTTTCTGTGTAATTAAAAAAACATGTTTACATGTGCTGAGGTTGGATATAAAAATCATTTGGAAACAATTCACAACACTACTTTAATTAAAGTAGAGCTTAATTTCAGTTCTAATTCACCATAAACAAGGTCAACATGTCACGAAATCTAAAAATATATAAAATGTGGCAGAAAAACATAGTCCGTAAATAAATCTTTTGCGGTATAATGCAACCACAGAAATTTAAAACGCCAAAATTAACTTCATATCCCAAAAAATTCAAACCTCAGAAAATCCCCGTTGAATGGAATGTACAAAAGAGGATGGGCCATATTTATTATTCTCGCCCATTACTATCATGTACCAGGAATATTTAACTTTTGTCTTATATATTGATGTCTTACAAGAGGCCCATGGGCCACAACGCTCACCTGAGTCACTTTAACCTTCTGTTCTTATCAGCAGATTTTTTATTTATATATTCCTGTATAAAATTATAATATATTATGGTCTGGATTTGAATAAACTTAAATCTACACTATATGATGATTGACTGATTGATTATGTGTTGTTTTACGTTCCGATAGAATTTTTCACTCTCATACAGACGCCACCATATACCAGTAAAATGCTTTAAATTTAGACCTTTACTCGGCAGTCAGGGTCATTGAGCAGTGAGGGTTCTTTATCGTGCCAATGCCTACCATGACAAGGGGCCTTGGTTTTTAAGGTCTCATCCGAAAGACGCAACTTTCACTTCAAAGTGCTGAGCGCTTGGTGAAGGAACAGTTGCTACCTCTTTTTTTTTTTTATCGACTTAGGTCAGTTGCGGCCGTGATTCGAACACAAGACCTTCCAATCATGGAGCACTATCCAAGGCAGGCATGGGGTTGACTAATCATGACTTTGCTGATTTTGAGAAGAATTTTTTTCTATGTATTTCTATAAAAAACTTTGTTCGCCCATAGTGGCCCCACCCTATCCCCGGGGGTCATGATTTGAACAAACTTGCATCACATTTCCTCAGAAAGCTTTCACTTAAGTTTCATCTTTTCAGTCATTGTGGTTCTGAGGAAGAAGATTTCTAATGAATCTTTGAGTTAATTATCTCCCTTGAAAGAGGATGTGGCCCTCCATTTGAAAAAAAAATTGAATACTCTTTACCCAAGGGTACCATTTACAAAGTTTGGTTGAGATTGGCCCAGTGGTTCTGGAGAAGAGGATGAAAATGTGAAAAGTTTACGACGACGTCAATAAACCAGAAGTCTCTGATGAGACTGTAGCTCTACTGGTCTGTTTGTATAACAAAAGAAAAGTAGCACTTGGATTTGAAACATTGCAACATGCAACAATAAATAGAATTATGTATCTTAATGTAGTCTACTTTTGTGACAAGTTATATTGAAATCAAATGAAAACTAGGAGTAGTAGCGTTTTGAAAGTATTTCACAGAAATTTCTATTTTTAGTAACCATGACAACACCATTCACCCAAATAAAAAAAAACAGAAATACATATTATGTATCGTAGTGTATTCTAACTGTGTGCCAAATTAGATTGAAATCAGACCAAAATTGTAGGAGGAGTAACGTTTTAAAGGAATTTCAAAGAAATTTCTATTTTTAGTAACCATGGCAACACCGTCCATCGAAATCAAAAACCGATGCAATAAATTATGTACCTTAGTGTAGTCTACTTGTGTGCCAAGTTATACTGAAATCGGACCAAAACTGTAGGAGGAGTAGCGTTTTAAAGGAATTTCACAGAAATTTCTATTTTTAGTAACCATGGCAACACCGTCCATCGAAATCAAAAACCGATGCAATAAATTATGTATCTTAGTGTAGTCTACTTGTGTGCCAAGTTATATTGAAATCGGACCAAAACTGTAGGAGGAGTAACGTTTTAAAGGAATTTCAAAGAAATTTCTATTTTTAGTAACCATGGCAACACCGTCCATCGAAATCAAAAACCGATGCAATAAATTATGTATCTTAGTGTAGTCTACTTGTGTGCCAAGTTATATTGAAATCGGACCAACCCTATAGGAGGAGTAGCGTTTTAAAGGAATTTCAAAGAAATTTCTATTTTTAGTAACCATGGCAACACCGTCCATCGAAATCAAAAACCGATGCACTAAATTATGTATCTTAGTGTAGTCTACTTGTGTGCCAAGTTATATTGAAATCGGACCAAAACTGTAGGAGGAGTAGTGTTTTAAAGGAATTTCACAGAAATTTCTATTTTTAGTAACCATGGCAACACCGTCCATCGAAATCAAAAACCGATACAATAAATTATGTATCTTAGTGTAGTCTACTTGTGTGCCAAGTTATATTGAAATCGGACCAAAACTGTAGGAGGAGTAGCGTTTTGAAAAATTGTTTACAGACAGACGGACAGACAGACAGACAGACAGACGGACGGACGACGGACACCTTACTATCGCATAAGCTCTTCTGGTCTCTGACCAGTAGAGCTAAAAAGACAGCGGACAAACCTGCTCCTCAGGTGAGCTAAAACCCCTTTATTTGATTGTATAAAATTTAAAGACAATTGATATATATTCACCAAAGAACCATCAATATACAAACACGACATGATTTTAAATTATATTTTTTGTGATGTCTAGTTCAGATCGTTATCAACCAGAACTTCATAGTATGAATTGGAATTGTGGAATATCTGACTCCTTCACTGTTGGTGTCATTTGTATGGAATTAGAGGCAGAATTATTGAAGTGAACTAAACAATGCAGAAAATGTCTCTGGTATCATCGAAAAAAAAAATTACCGATCGTTTTTGTGGAAGAATGGAATGGCAGCAGTGAAGCGTCCTTCGGGAATGCCTCTGAATAGTCACGCTTTTAATTAATACTCTGCTTTTTGTAGAACTGTTATAGACAATCATTGTACTGTGCAGAATAGAACCCTTCCATGCTAAGGGGGATATTCCTTGTTCAGAATTGAAATGGTTAATATGTCTTTATCATGCTTTGAGGTTAATGTTTCTATTTGTTTTAAATCTTTCTGGAGGGAAAATACACCAGTACTATTTTTCTGTGATGAAGGGACATTTCTCTTATAATTGTATATGTTCTTCTACAGATTCAATGTTTTTCTTCCTATAAATTGTGATCCCGCATCTGATGTTCTTTGAAATATCCAGACCAACATATCACCCTAATGGAAATCTCAATTAGGGATTGAGATAGACATTAAATGTTTTTATTTAAATCAGGTCAACCGAACTAATCAATTGAAAGCTTAAAACGAGTCATACATCTTGCCATTACGTCTCTAAAACACAGATAATGTGCGATATTGCCTGAGGTTAATGAATAAAACGTATGTGGTCATGTGAATGTACATTGTTCGTTGCTTCTACAAATCCCCGTTTTTAAAGGGTCGGCTGTCCTTGTAAAGTACAGAAAGGAATTAAACATATATCTTCTTCTCGCATTTACACAAGATTGGATGCAAAAGACATGTAGTAACTTTTACAGTCTGGTAAAATAAAACCTTATATGATTTTTCCTTGTCTTGTCTTCTTTATACATATTATTGTTTTTTTTAAATATACGATAAGTTTGAGAGCTTTTATATATATATATATATATATATATATATATATATATATATATATATATATATATATATATATATATATATATATATATATATATATATATAATTCACATTCAAAGAAATATTTCCGGAATTCTATTACTAGTACATGTATTTGTTCTGAATAGGCCATTTGTAGTATTCAGAATATGTTTTCAAATGACCACGTGACAAGCAAACACTGTATCCTTAAATTTAGGTTATAATTATAAAAATTTAAACTACATGTAATCATTTTGGTTGGAATTTCTCAAATAAAATAAGCATTATCCATATTGTGGATTACTGTTACAGTAATTTTCTGTAAGTGTCTTAAAATAAATAAATAAACAAATAAAATTAAAATTAAAATGTTTGTCGTAAATCAATCTTACTGGGAATTTGTAATCAGTGCTTCAAGAGTGTTGTCAAAACTGTACTCTTTTTAATACGAGGGGTGATCAAAAAGTTCGCGAACTAATTGAATAACTTCCATAAAAGAAATGAAATTAGGTTTTAGTGTTCATTATTTTTTAAAGTAGTCCTCTCCAATTTAAATGCACATCTGTCACTGTTCTGCCCATGCGCGAATCACGTGATACAGGCGGTCACGTGACATGCTCCGAAGCGTTCCGTTCACAGGATGTAAAAGATTTTTCCGAGTCTTATATTTCTTACCATGCAAGTTATTTTTAATAACAAGAAACTTGTCAAAAGTGGCCAAATCTCGGCAATAGGTTGGATGGATAAGGATATCCTTTCCCGGAATGAGCATGGTGACCATCACAACCCTAGTCTTCTGTCTTGGGAGCGTCGTTTATCCAATGTAGATATAAGGCATGGCGCCTTCTTTTTATCATATCTGATATGATTAAAGTCTAAAGTAAACAATATTTTAGGGATTTAATAACTGTATTATTGTTAAGATATTCAACTATTTTTTCTAACTGTAACTTGGCGGTCTTTCATATCAAATTGCTAAACTGAGGACACATCTCTTCCCCACATCTCTTCCCCAGCTTGCTTTCACTGGGCAAGAGAACAAGCATCATTTTAACCATCTCCCTTCTTTCACTTCAATCCAATTAAAGATTGAACTCCTGGCAAGTATTTTGTCTTCATAAACTTTGTACAAAGTATTATATGCTACTGCAAAGGAATTTCCAAAATACACATTAAACTTTACAGCCGTTCGTTGCTCGAGTACGACTGAGTCAATCATTTTTTGTCACAAGTAACCTACCTAATGACGTCATTTTCACATTGTGACGTCACAAACATGGAGCAAAACATTACATAAAACTGCTATATATAGAACACATGTATGACTATATGTGTGCCAAATTTCATTTTGATCTGAATTGTGGTTTTAAAAATATAGAGATAGTTCGCGAACTTTTTGATCACCCCTCGTATAAGATATAAAATCTTCTAAAGTTGATTTTAAGGGGAAGAAGGACCTTGAGCTGAAAAAATACCCGTCATTCAATTTTTTTCATATTTTGTATATTTCTTATTAAGTATGTCCCACATATCTTAAACCAGTTATATCACTAGGTTTCTTACCTTATTTTAGAGATATTGATTGACAAATACTATGCCCTACAGTATCTAAGTAGAGTTTTAGTTCTCCATGTTTCCGGGCCCATTACTCTGTCCATAATGGGATTTTTTAAGCACAAATAAAAAACATGTAAGTGGACATGTATCTTTTAAAATATTTCATAGTATGAATAGGGTTTAACATTCGAAAAAGCAAGTTTCTTCTATCACACTGCATCTGGATAGCGAAAATTACGTACTTTTTAAGACAACTTTAACAACAAAAAACGTAATTTACCAAAAATTCTATCATTCAATATTTTTAAATTTACGTTGAAATATAAGTCCTTCAAATTATTGATTAACTGTAAAAATTTCGAATGGTGAAGCTGACCTCAATATTGCACAGGACATCGTTAAAGAGGACATAAGCATGACAAAAACGTGTCATGTTTACATTTCTCGAGTACGGGAAAAACCAACTATGACGTCACACGTAAGCTAAATAAGCGAAATAAGATATACCTACATAAGATTTCCGTCATCAGCCATGCAAAAATAATTTTTGTGTTCCCCTGTCTCAGAATATTTTATCATATACTGATTAAGACCTGTTTTCACAAAGTAATACAGCCCCTGTATTTACCGAGTATGATCTTGCTGTACTAACAAATCGTGTATGACGTCACCGACTTGTTGGACGCGCAGTTTAGGGAAACAGAGGAGTGGATCAATCTTTTTCATAATTTGTTAATGCTTACAAGAATTTTAAAACTTTTTATTTTTTTAAATATAAGGTGGTTATTAAAGTTTAAAAAATGTCAAAAAATTATACAAGAACTGATGCTTTACACGTTTTGCACTTATATAAACGGAGACTATGACGTTGTTAAACAGAGTCATGTGACCATGTGTCCTTCATCCCCTTAAAACCAGAATACGAAACCCCAGTATATTAAGATTTAAGCTTAGTATGTTGTTTCATTAAGTAGAGCTTGGAAAATTTAGTATAGCTAATCGTTCTATGGTTTATATTTTTTTTTAATGAGTACATACATGTACCAGCATGTGCTGAAGCAAATAAAATTCACTGTTTTGGAAGATTACTTGTAGATAAAATCTTTATCTTTTGCATGTTATAAACATTGTCTGAAAATGTAAAGTTAAAGCTATTTCTGGGAAGAATCGGTACGTGTAACTTGACTACAAAATCAGGTAACCAGGTATAGTAAAGTATGACTATTTCCTTTTTCGAATAAACACGTGAAGTGTAAAGTAAAAGCTTACTCTTTTGGATGAGTTGGAAGCTATCGTGTATTGAGATGTCCTCAATGATTGTGGAGAAATTAAAATGGTTCTTTTTCTGTTGTAGTATCTTGTTCATGGCGTAGTGAAATCCAGTCCTGGCATATACATCGCTCCAATCAAATATGGCACCTAAGGAAACATTGTAATAATCTAGAGAAAATGCTCAGAGATTTACTTTAAAAAAAATAGCTTTATTAAGGAGTGATAAGATTTTTTTAAATGTTAGTACAAGGGATTATCGAAATAAGAGTGGACAAAGTGATTTTAAATCTTAAAAGTTCTTATTAGTTACTTACTACAACGAAGATTAATTCTTAAACCATTTTACCCATTCATTAAATTTTAGCTTAATTAAAATCTGTAAAGAAAATAAGGTTATGGAATCAAGTGCAGCATTCAAACCATTTGTATTACAATTTTCGGTTTTTTTAAAGAGTATCGGTAAAGCAACCTATAGAAAATCAACTTTTGACCTTTTTTTTTTTTTTTACTCTATGTGTATTAAATTTTGCAAGAAATAAATAAATAAAATGTTATTTCTCAAATTCTAAGAAACCTACCGATAGGGAAGCCGTGTTGATAGGGTACTGTCTCGACACAATACGCAGACTGGAACAAAAAACCACACACAATTACTAGAACTGAACGCATATTAAGACACTGTATTTAAGAAATCCTGTGGTTCCGATGTTGGTCAGAGTTTGAGCAATTTTACGCAGTCTTAGAAGTTCAGTCCATAATAATCCGAGTTATTGATCAGTTTCTATATCATCTTTTCCGCGGTAGGACAAACGGAACTTCACAATGGAAATCATAAAAATGACAAACATTTCAAACAAGCACCCGATGCTTCCAATGGTCGTTATTTTCTTGCATGTTTCCCATAAGAAAAACGCAGCGCCACCGTGTAATCCAATTTGCTTCTAAATACAAAGTATGGCTTCACGGATTGTAAAAATGACATTGAAGTGCCATGAAATTTGTCTTCCTGTCCTTATTAAGACATAGAGGAATTTCCAAGAGTAATTGGAAGGATTAAAAATACCATTTCTTTACAAAATGTACCACTTTTGAACAATATTATATAACTATTCGATAACGTCATTTATATTTGATTGGTAGTATTCATAGTAGAATAAAAAAAAATTAGCTAATCAATTTTTTTTCAGCTTGGTTATTAAGTTGCTTGATTGATTATTCACTGTCCATTCACAGTCTCTCACACTGTCTATTCAACTGAGGAATATAGTATAATATTATCTTTCATAGACTGCAAATCTGCTTATGCAAAAATTACCAAGGCTCCATGTCAGTTACTATCCTCATACACATCAAAACATTGATACTTATTACCTATATTTACATTTTTACCTTACAATTATTAGAACCCTAGCTTTAGATCAAACTTAATTCCTATATAAGTGTGCATACTTCAAAGAAGCTGCCGTGTATAACAGTTTGCATCGCATTTCCCTCCACTGGCCTCGATCTCTCCCTTATCGATACAATACATGTAACTACGCCTCCTGACGTAACGACAACTAAATGACAAATATAGACAGTTCAAGGGTCACACTAGATGTCATGTGGTTATGAAGGAATAACCCCAGATGTACTGGTAAACAAGATGTGTTTGTGAAACATTGATGCCCCCGAATGGCAACTCATAACAAAGGTCAAACTTTCTCGAATGCAAATCAGATATGTTGGTATCCAAAGTAAGGTCTTGTCTTGATGAATATACCTGTGAAATATGAAAACTCTAGCAGCAACCATTGAATAGATATGGAAAAGGTTAAAGTTTTCCAAAAGTTGGTCAAACATCAAGGTCAACTTCAAAAAGTCAAAATTAATGGTGCCCAAGGAAAGGCCTTCTAACAAGAAATACACATGTTAAATATGAAAGCCCTAGCACCAACCGTTCTAAAGTTATGGCCAAGGTTAAAGCCTTTCAAAAGTAGGTCAAATTCCAAGGTCAAAGTGTCAAAGTTGTTGGTATCCAAAGTAAGGTCTTGTCACAAGGATACATATGTGAAGTATGAAAGCCTTAGCACCAATTATTCAAAAGTAAAGGCCAAGGTTAAAGTTTTTCAAAAGTAGGTCAAACTTCAAGGTCAAAGGGTCAAAGTTGTTGGTATCCAAAGTAAGGTCTTAATTGTCACAAGGACTACATATGTGAAGTATGAAAGCCCTAGCACCAACTATTCAAAAGTAATAGCCAAGGTTAAAGTTTTGCAAAATTAGGTCAAACTCCATGGTGAAAGGGTCAAAGTTGTTGGTATCCAAAGGAAGGCCTTGCCACAACGATTTCATATGGGAAGTATTATAGCCCTAGCACTTACCGTTCAAAAGTTATGACTAAGGTTACAGTTTTGCAAAAGTAGGTCAAACTCCAAGGTCAAAGGGTCAAAGTTGTTGGTATCCGAAGGAAGGTCTTGTGACAAGGATTACACATGTGAAGTATGAAAGCCCTTGCACCAACTGTTCAAAAGTTATAGCAAAGGTTAAGTTTTTTCAAAAGTAGGTCGAACTCGAAGTTCAAGGTCAAAGGGTCAAAGTTGTTGGTATCCGAAGAAAGGTCTTGTCACAAGAATTACACATGTGAAGTTTGAAAGCCCTAGCACCAACTATTCAATAGTTATGGCCAAGGTTAAAGTCTGAAAAAATTAAGCAAAAGTGGGTCAAACTCCAACGTCAAGGTCAAATTTGATGGTACCCAAAGAAAGGTCTTGTCACAAGAAATACACATGTGAAATATGAAAGCCATAGCTCCAACCAATCAAAAGTTATGGGCAAGGTTAAAGTTTTTGCGGACAAATTGACAGCCGGACGGACGGACAGGGCAAAAACTATATGCCCCCGAAATTCGATTACAGGGGCATAAAAACAACATATTATTGAAACAACAAATGAATATATTTAAATATTTATCACTAACAGACATGGATATTTCTTACATTTTTGGAACTATAAAATGCAAAGTTATTATTATTCAGATTTGTATTTTACTTTAAAATGTTTCACCTTCTAATACATTGAATCTGTGTGATGAAATATTCTATATTCTTTTAAGAATATCTTAAAATGACATGTATGATCGAAAATTAAATCTATACGGTTAGTAGCAATCACAATAGAATTTAATTTTAAAATTCGATATGAAAAAGAGCATGGTAAGTGCATTCAGAATCACTGAAATCAAACATGTTGATAAGAGCAATAAATGATAGGTTCAATTTCCCCCCTTATTATTATTGACTTCTATCAGAAACATGGACAGTTTTTTTAATTTGAATGACAATAAAAGTTTATGAACTTTGTGGAACATCGTTTGTAAAATGTTTCAACGTGCACTTTCTGTAAATTTTCAAATGTTTACTTTTTAAAATAACAATACGTGGCGTGTTTTTGAGTTGCTTAGCTAAGAACATAGAAACATTTAAAGCTTGGTTGAATTCCTTCGTAAATAGCTAGCTTATGTGAACGAATATAGTAAATAAGATACTGTAAAAACCAATATAAAGCTATGTGTGATAATGTTGTGTTTTTCAGACAGAAATTGAACAACGATTTCCAAACCAATTAAACGGAAATAAAACAACACTGTTACACATCTTCCACAACGATGGTTCAATTAAAGAAAGAAAATGAAACGTCAGGAGCCTCAAAGACCATTTCTAAAATGCTGAAAAACTGAAATATGGCCATGGGTATTGTGATCCTGACAAGATGTTACAGTTCAATATAAATTCATACAGAAATTTGGCAAAAACCTAACGCCAGAAGGATGCACAAATGATGATCTGGAAGAATCCGAGTTGGGCGAAAGTGTTCGACAATCACATCTTTAATCGTACTCAAAGTGGTGAAAGAAATCGTGACCAGAAAAGCTTTGAGAAACAGGATTTGGACAATTTACATGCAATCGAGCGTAGTCTTCTCTGCGTTTTAAGATATAATGATGCACGACACCGGCGGAAGCAATTTAACAGGATTTCCATCATCGGGGGAACTAGATTAACGTTGAAAAATTCGGAAAAAAGCAAAAATGGAAAAAAGAAATTAAATTGGAGAGGCTGCTCTTCTTTGTTAAGAACAGATCGATGTGAAGCTTTTCGCCCTCTTTACAAAAAAACATTGGAATTATTTCCGCGGGTTCCTATTTTTCTATTTCTTAAGATAACAGAAAATATCTTCGCTCGTCGATTGAATGCCTGTTCAGGCTATGTTGAAGGACAAGAAATCGCAATCTAATGCAATATCTACACAGATTGTATTTGTTCAAGTAAATTGGTAACACGCTGTAAACTTTCTTAGATTATGTAGACTTAGCTATCGGATGGCTTTTGTCATTTCTGACAGTTTAAGGACGTCTTTTTATTGACTATCAAATAGGCGTACGTTTTGGTAATTTCATTAGCTACGCTTCGTATCAGATCACTTAAGTATCGGAAAAAATTGTAAAAGAGATTCAGCGTAAAATTGAATATCATTTTCCTTTTTACTCCTCCAACTGTGACGTTCAGTTTCTGACTAATAAGGTAAATAGAGAAGAGGCAATGTTTGTGAGTTTTGGCGTTGTGGGCTGTAAAAAGTAGTCCATATTTCTAAGATTTTTTTTTCAAAACATGCTTATGTTTAAGTGAAGCAAGGTTTAAGTAATCCGAATGTATTACAGAAGATAACAAGGAACAGTAGCTCAAACAGGTGTTGCAGGCTATAAAGTATGGTCTCTTAATTGACAAACATATAAACAGACGGATATGAGTTGTAGTAAGTGTGGTCACTAGACTGGCGAACAAATTTAATGCACATAATGAAAAGAAACTAGGAAAGCGGAAAATTGATCTATGAACTTACTATAAGATTGAAAGCAATAACCTTTGTCACACTGAACTGCACGACCTTCCCTTTCCATGTCAATTTTGAATGTTGCTGCACAACTACTGTGAAGTTTCATCAATAATGCATAAGTCGTCCATGAGAAATTAAGAGGAACAAAAAATACCCCCCGACTTCGTTTGGGGTGATATAATAGTAAAAAGATTTTGCTAGGCATTTAAAATTAAAAGTTGCAAAGACCTTTTGACTAGACAGGTAAATAAGGCTCGAGACATAAACACTTTGACCCCTTGTAGCTCAAGACGATTGTCCAAAAGTGTATTTGATAAAGAATATGATTAACTGCCATTATATAAACACTGCACAAAACAAATGTTGAAATATTTAGTAGCAAATGAATTCATAAAATATATATGAACAAATACATCGGCTCGGTGATACTAAATTGATTGATATAATTACTTTAACATTGTTGTTAACTCTCTGTTTCTGTTTTAAAATCAACTGCTTCTTCAAGAAAATGGACCTCGATTATTTTGAAATCTTGCGATCTGTCATTTACAAAAATACTTTGTTAAAATCATTCTGACTCTACACACAAAAAACTCTGAAATCAATATAAAAGACGCTGAAATTCTTTTAATTAAAATTGCCAAATTCAGTCTTGGGAGGCCAGGTCTTCCAACAATCTGTTGGAATTCCGGTGGGCCATATTGTGTTCCTTTATTTGCCAGCTTGCTGCTATTTTCTTATTGTTCAACTAATAACCATTAGTAAACTGTATAACAAACAGGATGACTTCTGATATTCCAATGTCAACTTTCCTTATTTATGTACTATGACCTGCATATGGTGTGTATGTATCCAAACTTATTTGGTATAGAAGAGAGTGTTATGAATACGATTCATTTTAAACAGAGACAAGCTACTGAAAAATCAGTTTATGTTACACGACTTTCAACAATCTTTTTAAAATAAAAGTCAGTATTGTGCAAATTCTTTGGTCGTTATTATTACCTTGTTTGTAAATACAACCAATCATTGGGTCGTATTCTGACTGACATGTTTTCTGCAAATTGTTAAGCCAATGTTTTTATACCAATTTTGACGACGTTTTACTTCATTTTCCTGATCAATGCACAGGGGGCTCACAGCAGGTGTGAACCATCGACAGGGGATGCTTACTCCTTCTGGCACCTTATCCCCAGGTTTTTCCAGGGGTTTTGTCCTGTGTACGATTTGTATTGTATGTATTGATCAGATGGACGGAACATTCCGTAGTAAAATTCAGCATAAAAACAAAGGCCTAACAACTAAGCTACCAAAACCTGTATCTTTACAATTTTACATGTTTAGTTAAAATTTGAAACACAGTTGCTTTGAAATAATACCGTACTCCTATGACATTCATCCAGTCTGTCTGGTGTACTCTGGTAAAGTACGATTTACGTAATTGAACGAATTATATATCGCTTATTAATTTCAACAAAGAAGTAAATTGTACAATGTTGTATTATTTCATTTGAAGACTTGTAATTGGGTAGTTTAAGCCTGATAATTCAATTTTAAAATTTTTCTGGTGACACAGTTATTCACTAAATTTACTTGTCCTGGTTTTTCAATTACAGCATTTGAATACGTACATCTTTAATTATGTTCCCCAAACGAAGTTTGGGAACATATTGTTTTTACTCTGTTTCTTATTATTATTATTATTATTATTATTATTATTCTTTTTTTCTACTTTCTTCTCCGGTACTTTTTTGTCCGGGAGTGTTCTCATAGAACCACTCATCCGATTGACATGAAACCTTTTTAGAGTTAATAGGCATGTTGTGTAGGTGTTCGGAACGAAGGTCATTTTGCGCGCACATGCATGCACGTGCGCTCGCGTGCAATGAGTGAAATGACTGATATACTTGATGAAGCCGTAACTTTTATATTTCTTGATGAATTGCTTTGAAACTCAAAAAATAAAGATATATTAGTAGTCTAGACAAGATAACATGGTCAAATTAGCGTGAACTCACGCGCATGCACGTGCGCTCTCCTCTGATTGGCTGATACAAAAATCTCAATAATTTCTTTGTTTTTTGACAAAATACTTTGAAGTTTAGAATATAAGTATATGTTATAAAGTGCTACAACATGTTATATAGGAAATTTCTTGAAAACACGCGCATGCAGGTGTGCTGCAATCTGATTGGTTGAAACTTTAAATGTCTATAACTCCCTTGGTTTTCAACAAAACAGGATGAAATTTACGACATGGATAGGCACATAGAGCTCCTACATTATGATACTATCAAATTTGAATGCAAGGCCATGCATGCGCGTATGCTGAATTCTGATTGGTTAATACTTAAAGGGTTACATCTCTTTTATTTTTCAATGAGATTCTTTAATATTTAACACAAATGTATGTATTGTGAGACACTATAAGAAAATGAATGTGAAAAATGTAGAAAACATGTGCAAGCACATGCGCTGAAATTTGATTGGCTAATACCCATATGGCTATATAGGAGTAGATTTCCAATGAAATATCCCTGAAAATAAAGTGTCCATCTATATTACAAAAGTATTGTCTAATTTATTGAAGCTTGTAGGGAATGGGGCATTATAAGGGATTGGGGAGCCGTTTGGGGAACATCTGTAACGGTTCCTGTTACAATTAGCACTAGTTTGTCTTGGATTGAAATTTGAAAGCACAGATTCTAGTTTTATAAATTTTTGGAGTTGGGTATAAAAACATATGAACATAATCATTTTCTCTTTCCCTGGCTACTCAAAGATAGTTACAATGCATGGTAATTATAAAGCAGTCCTGCATGGCCATATCATAAATTCTGTATTTACTTCCCAAGCTTTCTAGCCTTTAATTATTAAGGGGCGACGTTTTACTCTCTGTATCCTCTGGCGGTTCTTTGAGAAGTTTTGGGACACTGATTCAGTATTGATCTGTGAGTCTGTCCGCCTTCATAGTGAAGCCGCTTAAATCTTCTGTGATAGGTTAATAATACGTCTTCACACTTTCTGTAATCGCTGTAATGAATGCCAATCGCACCGCCGACTCTCGGAATATTTTACATCAAAGACGTTAAGTCGGGCTTATTGTGTTCTTGAATGAAACTTCTCAGTCTTATGATTGTTTTTTAGTCTGTTGAGACATTTACATGATTTTATTTGTAAACTCTCTTCTATCCAATTGCAGGGATGAGATTTCATTATCTCATCTTTTTTCGAGACTGGCGAAGAAAAGTGACCATTATGCTGTTACTCCGAAGTTAATGGAGGAAAATGGTGGCTAACATAAAACATCAATTCTGAAAACCATCTCTTGAACATATTTATGAGACGGATATAAATACGCAATTTTTCAAAAGTTTTGTCGAGCCTACTCGAATTCGATTGTGATATATTTTGGAGTAACAGCATTGAAAAGTAAAAAGAATATAATGTCTAAAAGAATGTCCAACTCCAAGATGTCTTGTCCGGCATCCCTGTTTACAATGCTTTCTGTAAGTCGTGTGTTATGTATCTACTACAAATGTTGTCTTCATTTTGAAGAGCACATGTACAACTTGAATACTTGATAACACATTGGTTATAAGAGTGTATTGAGATATTACCGAGAAATACCCCCACTCTTTGTCTTCCTGGTTGCACTATCCAAACACTCTTTTTTATGTTATCTCAATCGGAAGCATCCAGCAAACGAAGAAGACGAAAGAACATATTGACCAGTTTATTGAATCTGTCAACTACATCAGTCAAACAAAAGTAATCAGCGATCAGGGGAAAAAAGCAAACTACAGATTCAGCCTTTAATGATTATCCATCAAAGCAATAAAACAAGAACGGCAAATTCATCAGCGGATAAACGCTTGTCTTTGCGATGACATCATGATGGAATACCTAGATTTCTGATTATAGACAGCGGTGATAGAAATAAAACACGTTCTGGTCTAAGTATACTGAAAAATGCAAAGTTAATTTATATACTATTAATGGCGGCATCAAATTCAGATGCCTTGAAATATAAATTGGATTCAAGATTCGATTAATGCATTTGATATTCTTATTAATGGCTGTTTATTTTTTTTCTTCAAAATATCTGGGACTGAAATATGTCGCAAACATAAAAATTCTCATTCTATTCAAAGCAATACATTTTTTATAAAGTACATGTGGCTTAGTACAAATACGTTCAATAAATAACAGTGTAAAAATACTGAAATATATACAAATGATACCATGAACATGAATACAGTTAGTGTTAAGTAAAACATATGGTAAATAAAATGATTATATATATTTCAATTCGGCCAATAAATTAAATAGTAATACTTTAAGAAAAGACGTACATATATTCAGCCTTTTCGTACCTCAATTGCACAAATATATTCAATGAACAGAAAATAATATTTGTTGAGTTACTAATCTACTCTCTATGTACACAAATCTGGATTGAAATCATGAAGTCATAAGAGATGGGATAAATGTGTTTACTACTACTTTACTCCAACAGTTTTGATTATCTTCAAAGTTCTGTGTTTTTACCGCTTTCAAATGTTGTGAGTTGTTCTGGAGGATTAAATATATACTGAAAGGCAAAAAAAAAAATTAAATACAATTACAACTCGAACTTTTATATTATTTGACTGTAATTTTGCGAAAAAAGCCTATAAGGATGAATATATTACTTGATATTCCATTGATATTCACAGTATATCAAATAACTCTAGAATTGATATATTAGATAATCTCATTGTCGTAGTTGAACATCTCCTTTTCAAAAAAATATTTGGTTACTAATTCGGTTGCAAATTAAAGCATTTTTCTGAAATTTTAAGAAAATAATTCTTTTTCGAAATTCTAGTTATATTCTCAGCATGAAGACCAACAGATGACGGAAGAAGTATATATATTAAATCATTTAAATATATACAGTTACTGTGTATATATGTTATCATATTTTATACTGTTTTACTTTTCAAAGAAAGGACGTCATGTATTCTGTGAATGCCCCATTTTCTAAGTAATTAGAAATTTTGGCCAAGGGACATTTGCTCGTGCAACTCTAATTTTTTTTCTTCGATAAAGCCCAGAGCCCATCAATTAACAATTCTAGGTATCGCATACATGTAGAAGTCATGTATACCATTTCCATGAATATCACCTTTAAGTTCAAATTTCCAGTTTCTCAGCACTATAACTTTTGGAGAAAAAAAATCATCGTGTTCGTATGTTATTATCACATTTAAACAGTTTGTTGCATAAATATCAAGGTATTCAAAAGATAAATTTTGACTTGTCTGTTCTCAGTTTATGGTGTTTGGGCCTGACTACTATAGTATAACAGCATAGCATTCTATGATTAATGTTTCTAGATTAATACATACTTATTTTAATTTGATAAAAAACAAACTACAATTAACGTTTCTAGTATATTAATATATATTTATATTTTTTTTAGGTTGAAAAGAAAACAAAGTTAAATGTGATATCCGATATTTTGAATATTTATCTGAACTGCAATCTCTGTGTTAAATTTTGTTGTATGATTTCTATCTTTTTTTCAGAATTACATAAATATCATAAGATTAATTATCTGTAGAAGTATAGCAATAAAGCTTACAGCGTTTGCCTCATCACAGATGCCAGTGTAACCAGCTGCTTTCAGTACCTCCAGAGGATGCTTTTTTTCAATCTTAATCGCAGGCCTAGGAGCATCTGTTTGCTGTATTAGATAAATGAAAAAAAAAAATAACGACACCTTGAGGATACCTGTCGGGTTTAGATTGATATTAAGTACAGTATATAGAAATTAATTAAACCCAACATGCCTTATTCTTTCCTAATCCTTGCAAAATCTTGAAAGTTTTTCTTTGTTATATCACGACTATTCTAATACGGTTTACCTTTTGAAATCTTAGTTTGTGTTGTTTACGCAGCCGATGTACGGAGTATTCAACAAGTGATACCAACATAGAAAGAACAAGTCCGCCAATCAGTATATGAAATATTCCTGATACGTTGCTCAGAGTAAGAGCGTTCTTCGAAGTGTCCTAATGAATTGATGAAAAAATAAAGAAAAAATTAATGAAATAAACTTCAATAGCTAAATGTAGATTTTTGACAGTACACAGTTCTAAACATATTCCCAATTTTGGATAAGTCCATAGAAACTTCAACTCCATTTCAAAAATCGAACCATGTCAATAAAAAGTTCTTTTGATTAATGAGTTTGTTCCTATTAAGATTGTAAGACATTGTCAATTATTCTAAAGAGAATTTCAATAATCTATAATTTTAAACGTCACAAATAGTGCAAGATACGATATATATATATATATATATATATATATATATATATATATATATATATATATATATATATATATATATATATATATATATATATATATATATATAAAGAAAACCAACTTTTGGTACAGTAATTTACTGATATATCCAATGAAAAAAATCAAGATTCACATGACTCGAATAATAAATTTAACTGATTATTAAATGATTTTTTGAGTCTTGTAAATCTTGATTTTTATCATTGGAAATATATATATATATATATATATATATATATATATATATATATATATATATATATATATATATATGATATTTCTGTGGGTATTCTGTTTTTTATTTTTGCAAGACGTGTATACATTTCAACATCTTGAGTTTCCAACTTTCTGATGCCTTTTGATGAAACGGTTGAAATTTTCCTGAGTTTTATAAACATTGTTGAACAGTTTTACAAATAAACAGGTCTAGACGATTTCAAAATATGGAAGTCAAGAACGAGAACTGAAAGTTGCTATAAATATACATCATATACACGTAAATATATTTCTGCACAATCAGAAAACCGCATTTCTACACACCTAAAAATATATTTTAAAGGAACAAAAAGAGAACACATGCTTTTGTTTTTTCCATCAAAAAGATTTTTTTGACCAAAAATCTTTAGAAGTAAGATGAAAAGTTTGGAAGAATAAGGTATTCCCTACATATTTATCTTGAACAAACTTAACATTTTCATCTAGGAAAAGAAAAAAAATAATGCAAGTAACAATGCGATTGTTTACGGAGGAATAGATCACATCATCAAGTTATTATCAAGTACAATTATTATAACATTTACCAGAACATACTATAATTTTGATTAGCCGTCCGATTTTCATCAGTAACGCGTAGTTTCCATCCGTATAGATCTAGTGCACACAAGTATTCATAGTTTAGACTGCATGTAGTTTTAAAATAACACGGGTTTCATAAGCGTCAAATACCATGTTATATACACTTTAAATGGACCTAAGGGAAGGTAAAAACGTGGAGAAAAAGGGATGTACATGAATGCTTTTTATCACCATATCTTATCTCGCATACCAGAAACTGCATGGACGATTTTGTAATAAACACTCAGGAAACAAGATGTGTTTGTGAAACATTGATGCCCCGTATGGCAACTTATAGCAAAGATTAAACTTTCTCAAATGCAAATTAACATTTGTTGGTACTCAAAGTAAGGTCTTGTCTCAAGGAATATACCTTTGAAATATGAAAGGCCTAGCAGCAACCATTGAATAGATATGGAAAAGGTTAAAGTTTTTCAAAAGAAAGTCAAAAATCAAGGTCAAGGTCAAATTTTCAAAATTAATGGTGCCCAAGGAAAAGCCTTCTCACTAGAAATACACAAGTTAAATATGAAAGCCCTAGCACACAACTGTTCAAAAGTTTTGGCCAAGGTTTAAGTTTTCCAAAAAGAAAATCAAACTCCTAGGTCAAGGTCAAAACGTCAACGTTGTTGGTATCCAAAGGAAGGTCTTGTCACAAGGATTACATATGTGAAGTATGAAAGCCCTAGGACCAACTGTTCAAAAGTTATAGCCAAGGTTTAAGTTTTTCAAAAGAAGATCAAACTCCTAGATCAAGTTCAACGTTGCTGGTATCCAAAGGAAGGTCGTGTCACAAGGATTACATATGTGAAGCATGAAAGCCCTAGCACTAACCTTTCAAAAGTTATGGCAAAGGTTAAAGCTTTTCAAAAGTAGGTCAAACTCCTAGGTCAAGGTCAAATGCTCAAAGTTATTGGTATCCAAATGAGGATCTTGTCATAAGAATTATATATAAGAAGTATGAAAGCCCTAGCACTAACCATTCAAAAGTTATGGCGAAGGTTCAAGTTTTTTTTTCAAAAGTAGGTCAACTCCTAGGTAAAGGTCAAGGGGTCAAGATTGTTGATATCCAAAGGAAGGTCTTGTCACAAGGATTGCATATGTGAAGTATGAAAGCCCTAGCACCAACTGTTCAAAAGTAATGGTTAAGGTTAAAGTTTTTCAAAAGTAGGTTAATTTCCTAGGTCAAGGTCAAAGTTGTTGGTGTCAAAAGAAAGGCCTTGTCAAAAGAATTACACATGTGAAGTATGAAAGCCCTAGCACCAACTACTCAAAAGTTATGGCCAAGGTTAATGTTCGGTAAAATTTTGCAAAACTAGGTCCAAGGTCAAGGTCAAAATGTCAAATATAGATGGTACCCAAGGAAAGGTCTTGTCACAAGAAACACACATGTGAAATATGAAAGCCATAGCTCCAACCAATCAAAAGTTATGGACGATGTTAAAGTTTTTGCGGACAAACAGACAGACGGACGGACAGGGCAATAACTACACACCCCCAAATCTTCGATACGGGGGCATAAAAATTAAGACTGTTTCCAATTTCCAATACGAAAACATCGCAGCACAGTTAAGGCTACAATTAGGAGGCGGGGCCTAATTTTTACGGGAAATGCTTACTATGACATCACTCAAAAATATAAGTTCTTCAAATTACCACAAAATGAAATGATTTGCTATTGTAAACTGTTGAATAGCTTTAAACTACATCAATACTTACTATTGCATGTATTTTTGTCGTTGGGTAAATCCTACACAGCAATATTTTAACAATTCACTGATCGCAATGCACTTGTCAATGTGACGTCATATCGGAAAATTTGACGCAGTTTGTATGCAGTGAGAGGCGGATCAAGTTATATTTTATACAATGAAAAATGTATTTTGTAATTAAATAAAATATTATTTGCAGATATATAAAAGGCCATTAACTTGGATGCGCTGTCTATTTTATGATTTTATTCATATACTCCCCGTACATTCCCTAGACAAGCGATACTGCCGTATATTTGTATGCAGATTCATTGAAGGGTAATAAAAGGGTCGTAATAAATCGATATATTGCAAGGGCATACCCTCAATGAATCATGACAAGCTTTTACACATTAACTCAAGAAGTATAAAGATATTTGAAAAGTGCTGCGAACCTGATGAAATCTTGCAAATTAATTAATTATGTCTATATTTAATGTACCTGACCAGCAAAATATTCAACATACGGTCTAACAAATGTAATTTTAGCAATTAGATAGTAGAATCTAAATAGGTTCGCAGCACTTTCTACAAACTACAAATGATGTTGCAAATTATTATAAATTAAACTTAGATTTTTAACTTGGTTATGCCCTTGCAATATTTGAATTTATAGATGATCTCAATACTGCAGATATATTTGCTAAGTTCACGTGACTGCCACATCACGTGACAAGTCTAAATAAAAAATCTAATCGTTCTCAACATGTAGTTTTCAAACCACGTTACATTTGTCCGATAATAAGAAAGTCCTAAAAAGAATCGCTCGACCTTGTAAAAAATGTATTTTCTATCTCAAAAATTCGCCGATATTTCCATTTGGCACCTTAACTGTACTGCGATTTTCACGTCAGACTCTAAAAACTGAAAATCTGCCGTATTTATATTAAATTTCTTAGCACAAGTTAAACTTTTGGGATTGCTACCTCTTAGTGACAGATTTTTAATCCCACTTAGAATTTATTTTAAGCTTTCAAGTCGTGTTTGTTCACGGTAGCATTGTCAAATATACTATATCATTCCTAAATTTGCAAAAAGTTTACAAAAAGTTTGTTCTAAAAAAATCTTTTGAGCAAAAATCTTTAAAACCACGTGTTTTATTTATTTGCTCAAGGGTTTGTCTCAATGCTGTAATCTGATTGGTCAGAAGGATTAGCACATTGTTTATTCTGTGTATTTCTAGCAATTCATGGTTATCGTTCTTGACTTCCATATTTGGAATTCGTCCAGACCTGATAAATGTTAACATTCAAAAAGACAATATTGTGAAGGGAGATAATCCAAATTTTCATTCATAAACTTAGACTTAACAGAAGAATTATGAATAAGAGCTGAAACACAAAAATGTTCCTTCCATTAAATAGAGGAGGTTGGATTTACCAGAGCTGAGAAAATTCCATTCTTTATGACTTTAGAGTAAAGATAAAAACATGCAAAATAAAAACTTTTTATGAACAGATCAAGACTGCTCGATTTTATGCATCTACCAGGACACCGAAACGGAAATTCCAAATCAAAACATCCATAATGCATGCAAACAAAAATGTTAATTCACACTCCAACATTCAAGGAGGATTTTTATTGATTTCTAGAAGAAAATGTGTTTCATATGTATGTAATTTTAATCGTCTTCAATATTGTATTTAATTATTGACTGATATTTATTTTTTAATTCAAACTTCAAAGATATGTTCTCATGTTTTTGAGGCTTAACAGACAGTAGACATGATTTTATTAAAACGTTCTATTCGATTGTAACCGATGTTGTGTTTTGTGATTGCTAAATTTATTAATACTTCAAAGGAATATATATTTCTATTTCAATGGTATTGTGTTAATACCTGTTGATTTGTACACTATATTAAAAAAGCAAAGCGTATCTTTCAGAAAACATTCAGAAACATTCATATGGAAATATTTATTTCATTTCAAGAAATATGAAAAATGATACTTTGATTATATGATAAACTATAATATGTAAATAATATAAATCCTTATTTCATTAAATTTCACTAAAGGATATAAGGCAAAAACTATACATTCTGTGAGATAAAGAACTGGTCGAGGGTCATAGGGCCGAGATCAAAAGAATGTACAGTTTGAGGCTTATATCCTAGGTTCATTAATTTCATGTTCAGTTACTTTCCCAATTAGAACAATTAGTTTAAACCAATTGACAGATTTGTTGATGTTGCAACGCGTTACAACAATCTCATTTTAGTCAGCGTTTCATAAATTTTATGGTCGTTATAATTACCTTGTTGGCAAACATATAACCTATAAAAGGGTCGTATTTTGACTGACATATTAGGCCTTTGTTTTCTAGACTTTACTTTGACTACGGAATATTCAGTCTACCTGTGACCGATCGACAGGGTATGATAGGCACCTAATCCTACCGCTGGAATTTCCATGGGTCCATGCTTTATGCCCTGTTCACAGATTTATAGTGTTTTGTTTTTTTTTGGTTTGTTTTTGTTTTTTGTTTTTTTTTTTTTTTTTGTTGTTGCTTTTTTTTAAGATCAATTACTGTTCGTTATCTGGACTTTTTTTTTTCATAAACATGTCTTCCCCTGGTGTGGTGTTGAGAACATTTTTTAGAAAAGAATTCAGTCAGAATTGAAGGTCTAAATGCAGAGATTGTTCTAAGTAAAATGCTGTATACATGTATTAAAACAAAAAAAATGCTATGAAACCAAATTTCAGTGTATTAGAGATGGCTTTTTGGATATATCTGATGAGGAAATTTAATGGTTCACGCCAGTCAAAATGTAGAAATCATGAAAAAATTCCATAATTCTTCTGTATCAAAAATATATACTAAGTAGAAGATATGAAACAAAATGGACTGTCTAAAGATATATGGAAACTAATCGCAGATTGTTCTTTTGGTTTAGACCTTTATGTAAAGTGCCTGTAGATACAGTGAAATTCATATGAGGGTGAATTAAAAAAAATTCAACTACTTATGACATATTTTTCACTTATATCATCATACTGCACATGCATTCTAGTTTAAAATCCTGAAGTTGCAATAGACTAGACAATTGGATTAAAAAGTTTCAGAATTTTTATTAGTAAAATTTCTTTTGAAAAAAGAAAATATCATTACACCTTAAAAGACTTTCTAAAATACATAATCACAAGAAATTATAGTTTTTATGCTTCAAAATGGTAAAAGGGGTATAAATGATTAAATCTAGACCTTGATTGAGCATCTTCTCTTGTATATGTGACAAAAATTTGGCTTTTTGATTGTTATTTTACATTATTTTTTCAATTCTGGTTTGAAACGTTTTAATATGAAAAAAACATGAAGCAATAAAATTTCCCGATATTCACTTTTTTGTCCGTTCAAGTCAATTCTTTAAATCTAAGCCAAAAAAGAATTTTTATCTCTTATAAAAAATACTAGATTTTGAAGTGACCCTGTGTTATATTATTGTGTTGCACTCCTGGCATCTGATATGTATTTTATTTAAAATTGTTTTAAAAATTATAACACACAATAACCCATTCTTACTTTGTAATCAATTTGTCGTTTCGATATTTTTCATCGTTTATGACAGGTTTTTCATATTTTGAAGACCTT
Organism: Saccostrea echinata; assembly: GCF_033153115.1. Lineage (NCBI taxonomy): Eukaryota > Metazoa > Mollusca > Bivalvia > Ostreida > Ostreidae > Saccostrea > Saccostrea echinata. The sequence continues at coordinate 11,412,169 of NW_026889779.1, read as the reverse complement.
AAAACATGATTATTTGCAAAGTGTAATATATATATAAATTGTATCTAAAAATATATGTGAAATGATGAAAACTATTCCCTGAATTGACTGTAAAATTTCTGTAAGTTGTTGATTGACATAATGTTTTGAACATCAAATAGTTTCAAACATTTTTTTTTCATCTTATTTTTTAGTAAAGGTAGTTAAAAAGCAATGGTAATTATAAAGCAGTTTTGTTGCACTCCTGACTGCAGTAAAATTTAAAATTAAAACCTTAGAATACAAAAATTCATAAAGTGTAGGCAACATGAAGTTGTTATGAAATTGTGCAATATTTATAGTCCAACAATTCAAAATTAAAACAGATGAAAGTATTTTAAATTCGCATTTTATCTGGAATTATTCCCTACTTATGCCAAAAAACTAGCTTAAATGTATATTTAGAAGATAAAATATATTTTATAGCATATTTTCCTATAGAGGACAAACACAGTAATCCACCAGAAAAATTCTACTTATCATTTTTTTCTTTATTTCTATTCTTATTGGATGATTCATAATTCTAACATATTTGTTGCACTCCTGACCAAAAGCATTGGGGCGTTTAAAGTAGAATTGTGAAGTGAAAATTACATAAGAACTTGTTCTGTTGTTTCAGTGAAGTTGAGGAGGAATTACTTGAATTTTATGACAATTTTTTAGTGTGTTTATTTTTAACATTCATCAAAAAAAATCACAAAAATGATAAAAACACATCTGAATTGATAAAATTGAAAATTGAAGGATTTTAATAATAAAACTGTCAATAATTTAGTATTAAATTATACAAAAAGATCATTATTAATTAATGAATACTTCTAAGCATGATTAGAAGTGTTTTCGTCATACAACTTGAATCTTTAAAAAAATGTCTTGCACTCCTGACCATAGAAATATAGATCTGAAGCACAGACAGATCCTATAATTGATAAATCTATTTGGTAAAAATGTTCTTTGTGTCTTTATTTTCCAAAATAAAAATCAGAAAATCATATAATGATAATAGTTTTTTCATGCTTGGGAGCAAAACATCAAATGTTGCGCTCCAGACATTATTGGTTATGCACATATACTTGACTCTCATTAATGCTGTTTGTGATTTATATATTAACATTTTTAAGCTTTAAAATGTATATCAGTTATTGTTTTACACTTCGAAAATTCTTTTTTGTCTTAATTTTCTTTCAGAATTATACAATTAATGTTTTTTGGCAACACTACATTTTTTCTGTTGCACTCCTGACATGGTATAACATTTTTTAAACATCAGCCATGACCACAGCTTGATTAAACAAAAGTTACTACAGTCCACATTTAAAGATCGATACTTTGAATATTATCAGAAAAGTCTTTTTTTTCAACATAAAGCATTATTATTTATTTCACAGATCTCCAAAAAATATTGAAATTTCAAAATGTCACAAAAAGGTGTTGCACTCTTGACAATTTTAGCCTCATTTTTGGGCATAACTTTTTTGTTAATTGAGATATCAATGAGATATTAGGCAGGTATTTAGACACTATCTAAAGACATATGCTGAGACATAGAAATCTATTTTCATTGCCTGTTTTTAAGTGTGGGTTGATAAATATGCGTTTGGTCATTTTTTTTAAATTCACTCATAAACTATGAAAAAATTCCTTTGATGTGCAGTAACAAAAGATCATGGCCAAGGGAATTAAATCAAAATTCTGATGCCCTGTTCACACGGAGAGTTTAATTCGCAGTAAATTAATGCGAAGTAAAATGATGCGAATTAAACTAATGCCAATTAAATTGCGCTCACACGACAGCTAATGCGAAGTAAACTAATGCGAATTATAATTTTATTTCTACAACATGGCTATTCAGTGAAGCTATTATGACGTCATTTACAAATCAGTCATATTGTTCAGAGTAGATACATTTGACATATTGTCATAGTGTCTGTACACATTTTAGTGATTAACATAATTTTCCTTTGTTTTCCACTCAAAAATAGCACAAGTACCAATATTTGACCATCGACATGTGGCCTGTGACTTAATTCTGCCCTTACGCATGCATCAAAATTTAATTCGAATCATCTTCGCTTAGCGTTCACACGGAGCAAATGCGAAGTAATTTAATGCGCAGTAAACTAATCCGAATTAAACTAAGTCGCATTAAATTCTCCGCGTGAATTCGGATCAAATTTAATTCGCAGTAACTTACGTTTAATTCGAATTGAACTCTCCGTGTGAACAGGGCATGAATCTAAAAAAAAAAAATGCAATTGGGAGTCCTTAAAATTTATGTGTAGATGTGAATTGTGAATCTAAAATTTAAAATGTGTTGGGAATAGTCGGAATTCCATAAAATTCATGTTTTACTTGTTACAGTCCTTTTTTTTTATATTAAAAACTTGCTTTTGTTTGAAATTTTCTTTTTTGTTTTATCCGGTACTATCCAGTAAGTTGAAAATAACTGTCCAATAAGTTTCATTATGAACAGATAACCTAACTATTTCGAAACAGAGACAGATGCTGGTGACTTATTGGATTGTTTTTACAGGGACTTTGCCTTTTAATTAAGAAATAAATAAAAGTTTAAAAACTTCTCTGGGAAATGAAGTGGGTCGGTCACGTGATCAAATCCTGTGAAGGCCGAAGGCCTTCTCAGAAGATTTGATCACGTACCGACCCACTTCATTTCCCAGTGAAGTTTTTAAACTTGTTATTTATTACTTATATATACATTTGAGACGGACAATCGAATATAAATATTGCAGTAACTGTTCGTCGTAGATTTTGACAAATTACGCAAGGTGTAAATCGGCTTGAAAAGCGGTTACGCTTCAAATTCATCTGGCAAAGGATTCTGTTTTGAAGGGAATATTCTGTGAAAGGCTACTTGTGATCAATTATAGTGAGCATATTGGTGTCTGGGATTTTTTGTATTCGTGAGAACCCATATTCGATGTTAAAAAAAACACAAGAAACACGTCCCATATTTGATAATAAAAAGTTTGAGGAATTTTTCGGTCGGAAAGGGATGGATGGAGACACTTGTCCGGACCAGTTAACTTGGAATCAAACTTAAAATTTGATCAGAAACATAAAATCTATGATTTCAATAAGGCATATTTATTATGATGTTGACACGGAGACACAGGCAGCAGCTTACATTGTTAAGACTACGATCTCGATGATGGAGGTGTGCCTACCGAACTTCCGAAGTGCAGTGTTTGTCAGCTGTTTGTGGCGTGATTGCATTACATTGATATTTTCCAACAGATTTTCAAATTTATTGTGAGTAAAGTTTAATGGGGAAAAAATATAGCATTCAGAGGTCTACAAGAAAAATAAGGGTAAACGTTGAGACTATGCAGCTCAGACATGAAATTTATAACACGTAGTTTTCTATTCTCTATGTAAAATCGATCAAGAACTGTATTAATTACTCGTTTACATTGTAAATAAAATGATTATTATTTTACTTGGGTATTTTGTACATTTTTATGCATGAAAAACATGCTATATTGCTAAGTAGAGTAAGTCTTTTTATGTAGATATTACTGCGCTGTTTGATTAGATCACGTAATGACCTATGACCTTCGAAAAACTTCATACAGGTATGAAGATATTTGCTCTCAGTATGTTTATAATAGAGAGATACCAAAATGTATATATTTTGTTTTAAACATACCTTTGAGTCCATTGTACCACACTCCCCTTTATCAAACCACCATTTTCTTTGTAGTTTATGTAGCTCCCCTTCTTCCCTCAGCATCAGCACGACGAGATTCAGATCCTTTCTGAAGTGTTAACAATTAAATGATTCCTCCTTTTTATATCAAAAATTACATACTCTGTTATAAAAATAAAGACTCCCCACTATGCAGTGTGTTACAATATCCGATAATAACGACTTATGTAGCTCCCCTTCTTCCCTCAGCATCAGCACGACGAGATTCAGATCCTTTCTGAAGTGTTAACAATTAAATGATTCCTCCTTTTTATATCAAAAATTACATACTCTGTTATAAAAATACAGACTCCCCACTATGCAGTGTGTTACAATATCCGATAATAACGACTGATTCGAAAACCCACATCATATATTAGACCGGTGAGTAAAATTGCATAGCAATATAACCGGAAACTTAATTAGCTCTTCTTAATTTAAAAGAAGAGGTCACATACATGCACGAAACATTTTTAGTGTTTATGATATGCAAAAAAATATTTTTTTAAGTTAAATAATGCGAACTTGCTTTTCGGGTAATATATTGTTTAAAAAGATTTAACCTAATATATTTAAAACTACTCTCAAGATCATGAAAAACCAATGAAATTAGTGTTAAATAAATAATAATTACTACATGTGCCTTGATGTCAGGTGACTTTAAGATTGCTCATTTGTGTCTAAATTGTCTTGAGAGTACGTCATTTTGTTCCAGTGTTATATACCTTAGGGCTGAGTTTGGTGCTGTTGCTATTCCATAACCTTTATGATCTAAATTTTCTCCCACTTTCATGGTATTACATGGCTTCTTCTGATTCTGGTAGTCGTTTTTTGGTGATTCCACTAGATAGGCGTAATCACCTTTGGACTGGCGTACTCTAGCATATCCCTCCTCATCTGATTTTACCATAACTTTTTTCTCATTTGCCTTCATATATTCATACATTTGATTGTATATAGGCACCTGTGACATCTGCAGGAAAATAACAAACAAAGATTTCTGTGTGTTACCCGAGCCATAGAAAATTATCCCTAGTTTATATTTCTATCTTATAACTATTCGAATTCTGTATTCATTCTTTATAAGTCACTATCAAAAATATCCATGGGCCCCAAGGCTCACCCGAGTCACCTTGATCCTGCTGTTCTTCAGAAGAGTTTTTAAAAGATTGTTTCCCTCTATATTATCTTTAAACATTTGACCCAAAATTGTGGGACCACCTACGTGCTAGGGGTAAGAACTTAATCAGACATGAATCCACACCACACAAGGATGCTGAATATCAGTATAACAAACGTCGCCATTCTGTTTTGTGGGTTTTCTTCCTGTATGTCTGTATTATATAAAATTTTGCCCCCATTCTAACCCCATTGTTCCAAAATTTGAAAATATTTAAAAATACACACGACTGGGAATGTTTGTATCTCAAAGAAAAAGGTGAAGATAACAAAAGTGATCGATCTCAAAAAAATCTACAAACAATATAAATATGTGAACATGGCAAAAAATCACCGACTATGATATGATGTAACCCTGCTACATTTTCTATTAATTCCCATGTAAAACTTGGAATCCATTTCAGTTCCACTATAGTCCTAAGAGGCATGATCTGAATAAATATAAATTTGAATTCAATTGGATGGTTGATATCAATTTGAATTTTTGTGTCCCTGTGGTATTTGAAGAGGATATTTGAATATATATTCTAAGCAACTAATTGATCGCTTTTTGTGACTCCATCATTTCGCAAAGGTTAAGTTTAATTTTACTTCCTAAATATGCTAGCATATTATATCTATTCATGGCTTCGAAATCTTTTAAAAATATTTTTCCTATATATAATATTTCAAGTAAAACGCTTTTTGTGGCCCCACTCTACCCTATCCCCCGAAGACGTGATGTAAACAATCTCGAATGTAAGGAAGCTTTCACAAAGTTTTGTCTTTTCTGGTTCTTGAGAGGATTTAAAAACAACACAACACTATTTTCGCTATTCCTAAAATATCTTCCCTTGAAACTGAGCGTGGTTCTTCATTGGCTAACTTGAATCCCTTTCATCCTAGGATATTTTTGGGCAGGTTTTGTTGAAAATGGTCCATTGGTTTTAAAGAAAAAAGTCAAAAATGTGAAAAAAATAAAAGACGACGGACAGCAGACAGACAGACGACGGACAAATATTAATCGAAAAAAAAAAGAAAAAGCTCAGTTAAGAGGGCTGGGGGTTGTGGCCATTTTCAGACTATATTGATCTCCTTTAGAAGAAGAGCTCCATGTAAAGTTATAACAAAATGATCAAATTTTAAAACTAAAATATATGAAATTTTTCTTTGCCAAATGATAGTTGACAGCTTAAGATATCATATCTAGAAAATTAAGTTATAACTGATGGTTAATTTGTTGACCCCCCAGCCTCCTTAAGCTGTAAAAATGAGGTATTTTAAGGTGATGCAACTTTTGTTGCAAATCACATTAATTGGAATCTGCATATGTTCTAATTTTTACATTAAAGGCACTAGAAACCATTCTGCTCTAAAGTATGAATTTTAAACGGTTTTAAAATATTCCAAATCGGTTACAATTGTGTGAGGAATAAAAAAAGTCTAAATTTCAACTTAAAGGTAGTCAAGTATCTCTTACATTACATCTGAAACTAAAGTGTTAAACGCGATGATGTTGCATTTGACCAGATTTATCATTTGTTGATAAAAATTTCTTTATAAAAATTTTATGTGAAATAAAAAGATTAACCATTGATTTTTCTTTGATTCTAAACATGTAGAGTACCTCAAAAAAGGCTTCAGTAGATCCGCCTTTATAAGTTCCATACTCCACATCTTTGTTTTTAACTAGATCCTCCACGCCCTGTATAGGGGGAATGAGTCTTTCTATTGTTAAAAAGGCGGCAAGGTTAGCGGTATACGAGGAAATCAGGATGAGAGTGAAAAACCACCAAGCGCTACCAACAATCCGACCTGAAATTGATCTGCACCACCAATATTAAAAATAATGCTAAACCAAAATGCTTTGGGCTTTTAGATGCAACCAAGGTCTGATACTTTCTCAGTGATAGCTATTTTATGCACTGGTTTCTCATTTATAACAACTCTATGTTTATTTAGATTTTGGAAATCATATATTTGTCTATTTGTTGTCCAATAGAGTACATTGATATAGAAATGTGCTTTATATAACGCTAAAGGTGCATTAATGGTTTTAATAAACACTGCACAATGAAAAAGTGAGTAACTTGCTTAAAAAGGGAGAGTGCAAATTGCAGCTTCAGTGAATGATATCATTGTACCCCATCTAGACAACATATATTCTTGCACTAAATGTATCACCAACTAACCTTGGGAAAATATCAGAACCTTGCTGCATCAGTGCTCCCAAAGAAAACCACAAAGTATTAGACAGAGTGAAAGCGTTTGTCACTGAAATTTCCTTTCTTGTCGCCTCAGCCCGCCATTCATATGGGCTCCATCGTCCGACAAAGAAAAGAACAAGACTGACGCCTGTAAAAGCAAGACTGACACAAACCCACACCATGGAGTCTAGGGGCTCCATGAAGGAAAAAACGCCAGGTTTTTGTTTGTCAGGCTTCTTAATCATGATGCTGATACCAATTTTCATAAAAGGTTTTGTAAAGTCCACCACTCTTTGTCTGGCTCGAGTGATAGTTAAAGAGGCTAGAGCTAAATCAGCTTTCTGTAAAATACAAATTAGGAGAATTTTAAAATACATTTAAGTATCGAACAATGTAAATGCATAATTACTGCCCATTAATTTAGTTTCCCTGTATAAATTTTGTGACTACAAAATAAATTACAATTAAATTATAACTGTAAGAAGAAGAACTAGTCAGTTCACTTAACTTGTGTTTTTATCAATATTCCTCCTAAACTGTTCTTAACTTTTAGTTTTAATCTCTGTCACTGAAAGGGGATTAATATTTGCTTTTATTTTTCGCCAATGCTTATCTATCCGTTATATTTTAAACAAAAATTATGTTAAAGTGAATTTTTCATCAAAACTGTTAACAAAGTTATACAAAGAGAAACCCATTATAATTTCAATGGAAAATTTAGACAACTCGCTGCGAAACAAATTCGGTTATGCAAAGTAATTATCTTATTCACTGCTATCTTTTTTTTTTTTAACTTTAAATAGTTTGGATATAAAATTTGGTGCCGTGGAACCCCCCCCCCCCGACTTGCAAGTGAAAAACCTGCCAGGAGCAAACAGAACTTGGTTTACATGTTATTAGAACACCTAACTAGTGAAATAGGGGTCTCTGCTTCGATTCCCGGTCCAGTTATATATTTCTCCTTTCCTGTTATAAACTTTATGTCAACAAAATGTAAAATTTTCGAAAAATTGAGATTCAGATGTCGGACAAAAAATGATTCACACTAGATGATGGCAAAAGTTAAATTTGGACACAAAAAGCTGAACACTTATTAATAATTTTTAAAGCTTTTCCCTTTTTTTTTTTACATACCCCTGTCAATAATTCGCCTATCATTCCATTCCATGTCCCATTGTCTCTGTTTGGACTGCCAAAGTTTGTATCATCAACTAACTTAAATTTATAATTAAAAGTCCCAGGGCCTTTTCCTTCCAGTCGTTCATATCTTTCCTTTATTTTCTCTGCTACCTCTATACAAAAGCCCTCGTACAATTTTCCATTGATCATGGCTACACCCTGTTGTGCAACTGCGTTGCCCTCTTTCAACTTTAATTCTTGCACAAAAGGTTCGCCCTAGACAGAATCAAATATTTTATTTATATCAAATAGATAGACTCCTTGGCCGATTTGGTCAAAACCATTTATATTTCTAAAAGTTTAATTTACAATACATAAAATTAACTTGGTGCCCTTAGCCCAAAACTTTTCAACTATTTATAGCCTTGTTTTAATTATATACAACTCAATAAAGGATATCCTACGACTATTGTGGTAATAATCCAAGTCTGGTTGTCCCTGGTTATGGGATCCTTAGAAGGATTACAGTAATCCAGTTTCGTCGATAATCCTGATTCTTGCCAAATTCCTACCTGTAAAACAAAAGATTTTGACTCACATTTTTTTCTAAAGAGTGCACATGAAAAACCTATTTCGCATAAGTCAAAATCCTTAATGCTGGTCAGAAATGCTTCCGATTGTCTTTCGTCCAACTACATACGTCTTTATCTAATGTTTTATTAATTGTAAAAGACTTTATTAGTTAAAGTCTCCATTATTTTTCCTATAATGTCTATGGTGATCAGACAATACCTTCTCAAATTTCGAAGAGTTGAAAGTAAAGAATTTGACTTCTAGCATGTAATCCTTTCTCTTTCCTTGCGCATCAAGTGCTAAAGTTCCTGTTCCGGTGCTGATAGGACTTTTCACTTTTGTCTAAAAATATGTTATTCCTCTTTGATATATTTTTGAATCCCAGTTTGATAACGGTATCATCAAAATCAAGCATTGTCTTTTATATTGTAATTATGACTCATACGCAAATATTTTATCAAATTTTAGAAAACTATTCAAACTGGACACTATTTACTCGTATATTCATCACTCTTTAGACAACCCATTCTTTGAATATGAAAAAATATGTCCACTTGTAAAAGGAATATTAGTAAAGACTGATGAAGTTAGAACTCGGCAATTAAAATGTATTTTCTTATTAAGACACCTGATTTATTTTTAAGCGTATCAATGCTATTGTAGCAAAACACAGGAATAGTGCAATAATTTTGACTTGAATACATGTTCTTCTATTTTTTAATGAAGAAAATATCACTCTAACTTACGCCTTTAATTATACGTAGGAAAATCCTTCCATATGTTTTCTGCAAACCAGAAACGTCACAACTATTGCTGGATGGTAAAGACTGGTGATTATTTAGTGTAAATCCCGGGCTATTTACTGCACGACTTAGAAACTCCAACGTGTCCATAATCAAAGAATGTTTATGCTGTTGATGAAACAAATATGCAGATACACAGTTATTGTTAAAGCCACTGTCTCTTAATTTTTATATATTTACATTTTTCACTGTTTTCTCAGTGATATCTCTTTGAAAGTTAAGTGTGTTGATTTCTCGGTATTTACAACTGTATGTAAAATTTCGCCTTGTGAAAAGTCAAGTGCCTAATATGCATGCAAATTTCCCGATTATCTTTTTATCAATATTTACCAATTGACAGTCAAATGTATACTCAAGAAATGACAATTCCAATCAATGAACAACGGTCATCGATATCTGTAATGTTTATTGGAGAAGACTATTTCAATAACACCAGTCAAAATTATTTTGACGTGTGAAAAATTCCATTAAGGTTTTTCCAAAGGTCAACATGTTCAAAATTTTATTTTTACAATAGCTCCAAAACTATGTGGTTTAGGCCAAAGTTTTTATTTTTTTTGGTTTACGATTTTCTGTCTCAAAAAAATGCATTGGGTGGTCGAAAAATAAAAATAAAAATAATTTTGGATTCAACAATTTCATTATAAAATAACAGCAATGTTTATTTTAATATAAATAATACACGTCAATAGTACTTTTAAGTTTTATTGTCTAGATCACATAACTCTTTTTATTTAATTTTTATTCATTTCTAACTTTAGACTGAATGTCATTTTCATTTACATATAGTTCTGATTTTTGTTTGTCAATCAGTGCTTGGTTCATGATGTTCAACATTTTGTGCTCTTCAGTGATATGTGATGTGTTATAAATCTTGGTATCCCCACAAACTAGAAATAAGGATCCAAATTCAAGTTAAATTTAGATTGAAGAAAAATACAATTGAAGTGTTTAACAATATTAAAAGTAATTGACGTTGAAATAAAGGTTATAATAATTTGATCATGCAGCTATCAAATTTAATGTTCAACCTGCGGCAAAAAAGCCTAATAATTTCTCAATCAAGTCCCTCTTTAAATGTTTGTTATGTACCTGTACAGTAGGCAATGCTCATTATTTATTAGTAATTCAAAGGACTTTAATCTCAATTGAGTATGAAATTTGCAAAGATTTGTATATTGAATTTACTTCTATAAAGTAACAAATGTTTTATACACATTTGAATTTATCCAGTGAAATACCAGTCAACGTTGCTTCAACTATTAAGATGTATCTCTCAACACTAAACTGGCCTAACTATTATCCATGGATTTATCAGCCTATTTTGGGAAACACCATTTTTGGGGAATTGGGAAAAAATTATCGGCTGTTTGATGAAATTGCAATTTTTTTTTTAAAATGTTGCTTAAATCATGTACTCAGGGGTAATTCATTTAACATTTCAGCACGAACTCTAATTTGGGCAACCAAATGACAATTAAATATGATCCATCTTATTCGTACAAAATTAATTATGAATAATAGACTAATAAAAGTAAAATGGACTTCAATGAGTATAAAGCATTTATACAACTTGGGTAGTACATGTACATGTGTGTATGAGATTTCAATTTAGATCATTATAGTATCTGTTTCTGGAGATTATAAACCTCCTGCAAAAAATTATACTAAGTACGCATTTTCTAAAAGTCCTCTTTTAATATGTATTAATGCATTGAAAATATATTTTTCTAACTGAAATAATGCCTAAAGTCCTTACCATTAACTCGCAGATCAAATGAGTAGGTGGAAATAACTTAATAAATCTATATAATTACACAATATCATCATTTTTAGAAAAACAGAGGAAATTCGGATTAAAAGTTGGCGACGTTTTTACAGTGTTTTTAAACATGTGTTATGACTGTAGCTTTGCTAAATGAGTTAAAATTACAGACAATCTGACAATTTTACTTAGTGTTTTCCCAAGATAATTAAAAATAAAAGCATTGTTCACCAATTGAGAAAAAATACTGCCAAATTGGGAAAAACTGAACTCATTTTCAATTGGGAATGGGCCGAACTTCGGCCCCTGAGAAGGCACTGATAAATCCTTATTATCTATAGGTGTATACGTGTCTGCTAGGTCGATCAGGGTTGGGCATACACTCTCCAATATTACGGTATGAATTTAGCCAATTGAGACATTGCAATTGGAGAAAGGGATCATTTATCCAAGATTTTATTCACTTTTCCATGCAGAAAAAGTTCTTTAAGTGTGTGTCATTGCTTTCAGTGAGGAATTACCTTGTTACATGACAGAGCCGCCATTTTTGGTTAGCACATGTGTTTATTTACGGTCACCTAAATGTTTGTAAAGGTCTCATATATTTGTAAGCGCTTATTTGACTAAGATGCATTCTAAAATTTAAAACCCACCAGTTCAGCTGAGAAAAATCCGGAAAAATATGTCGGAAAAAGACATTATTTTTATTTTCATGATTTGTGAAAATTAGGGTCGGCGGAATCGTAAACCAAGTGAAAAAAAAACTTTGGCCTTATAAAGCTAAAACTTTTACAGTTTATAAATATATCATTGATTGACAGATAGAAAGTATCACTTGATAACAAATACTAAAAAAATATTTATCGAGAAAAATTCTTTTTTAAAAAATGCAAATATTTTTTAAAAAAAATACACCTTATTAATTCCGCACTTTTAGTGAAAGTCATCATTGCAGAAACAATATATGTTTATCAATGAAGGGCAAGTTGGACTTCGATAGCCTCTGGATAGTTGTTTTCCCTGTTCATTTTGTCCAATGTTAAGATTTGAAACCGAAAGTACATCGCAAATGGCAGATTTTATAGGGGTCTTGTCTTATTACCTGTAATGCTTTCAATAACAGCCTTTCAGAGACCATTCACGTCCAACTTGCCTTTCATTGATAAACATATATTATTTCTGCAATGACGGTTTTCACTAAAAGTACAGAATTAAGCAGGTGCATTTTTTTTTAAATATGCAATTTTTTTCAATTTTTTTTTCTCAAAAAACATTTTCTTTAAATATTTGTTTTCAAGTGATACTTTCTATCTGTTAATCAATGATATATTTATAAACTATAAAAAAAGTTTTAACTTTATACCTCACATAGTTTTTGAGCTATTGTAAAAATAAATTTTTGGACATCTTGACCTTTGGCAAAATCTTGAATGGCAGTCGATAATTTACTCATATTTACATGTATTTATCAAAGTCTGTTAAACTACATAAAGACAAAAATGCCTATATTAACTTATACAGGGGTTAAGGTATTGAAATGAATAACAGTCGCTCTTTATACTTACAATGTACCTTCATAGGACTAATGCCACTAAATGGATAATAGTCGTTCTGGCCCGTACTACAGTCACATTAATACGGCAAAGGCTAAATGAATAACAGTCGCTCTTGTCAATAGTATACTCACATTAATTGGACAAAGGCCACTAAATGAATAACAGTCACTCTGCTGTATATTTTTTTCGTAAGTTGGATCCTTGATAGAAAATCCAGTAACATTCATTCCACCATACTTAAAAGAAGAGAGATCTAACTCATCTGCTCCCTGTATCATAAAAAAGAGGAAAAATATTATTGAAAAGAAGAAAATTAACAAATTTTAAATTATATTAGAAAATATTAGAGTGTGAATGGTCCACTTCATTAAAATTGTTTTATAACACATATACCCAAACGACATTTTAAAACAGACTTATATATACTTACCAGGTTTGCGAGAATATAATGGTATTGTTCTCTATTCATGCCGACGTCAATAATCTGTAATCATTCATGTCAAAGAAGTAAAAATCAACTTATCACATAAAACTTTCATTAATCTGTTTATATTTCTTAATATGTTTTTACTACAAGAATATAGGATTCTTCATGATTTTTATTATATTTTATAAATGTGTGAATTGTGTTTCCTATTCCAAAGTCTTCGGCAATGGGATGGAAAACAAACAACATGTTGGAGAAAAATCATATCCTATCTCAAAAAAATGGAATGTTCTTCTAAACACATGTTTAACCGGTTCTAATGGGTTTTGCTAATTTACTGTAAATTACCTAATAAAAGAATAAAGTAATATATGCCGGTGTGAAGCGTCGTAGTTCATGTCCTCATGAATTCTCAAAAATTAAATTCATCTCTTTAGTAAACGCATTAAAAATGTTTCTTAGTACTTAACATGTTCTGATAAATATACATAAAGATGTCATTACATAGTAAACAAAGTATTGTTACATTTTCCGGATGCCTCGCATGCAATCTACCATGATCAGCCGAAACCGATTCCAAAAAGAAAAATTGCACACGTATATATGAGAACATACTTCTGCCTTCTTTAGGCAAGTTATTTTTCTGAAGATTATATAGACATGCGACACGCATGTCAATCTGCAGCTTAATTATGTTGTTACTATGTTGATAGCGATTTTCTTCTTTGACCATATTCAAGATAGGCTAGAAAACTTAGGTTTTCTTGAAATCTGTTAAAATGTCTTGAGGAATACATGTATATGATTGATTGATTGATTGTATATTGTTTTACGTCCCATTCGAGAATTTTTCACTCATATAGAGACGTCACCAAATACCAGTGAAGGGCTTCAAATTTTGACCTTTACTCGGCACTCAGGGCCATTGAGCAGTGAGGGATCTTTATCGTGCCAACGCCTGTCGTGACACGGGGCCTCGGTTTTTAAGGTCTCATCCGAAGACCCGCAACTTTCACTTCAATGTGCCGAGCGCATGTATATGAAACTACATGCGTAAGACGTTGAAGTAACAACAGGTTGTTAGGGAACGATGATGTGTTCGATCTACCCTATACCTATACTGGATTCCTAAACTTCATAAACATCCTTACAATCAAAGATATATTGCCAGTTCCAGCAAATGTTCTATCATCCCTATCTTTACTCCTCACAAAAATATTAACTGCTCTAAAGGAGAAACTTCAGACGCATTCTGCTACAACATATTTGAGAAGTGGTTTAAATCAAATGTAGATTCTCAAAAGCTCCAAAGAACTTTTAGAAAATTTAAAATCTCATTTTGTTTCCCAAAAGTCAGTAACATCAAAAAGTGTGACTTTTCTACACTCTACACACCATTCCTCACGATATATTAAAACTAGGCTTTTTGGTATCATAGAACAACTGATTCTTCGAATGGAAGTAAAAAAATTTCATATCTCGTGATTGGTCATCAGCAAAATAACTTTATTAAAAATCTTTCTGATTCTACACACAAGTACCTTGAAGTTGATATAAAAAAGATGCTGGATTCCTCATTGACAACATCTACATGCATGCAGAGATCAAGTTTTCCAACAAAGTGTTGAAAGTCCGATGTGCACTAATTGTGCTCTTTTATTAGCCGACCTGTTCTTATATTCACATGAAGCAGAATAAACATTTATTGGCACAATAAATTGTTTTATATATAAAATTTTGTATTTATATTCATTATCCCTTAAATGCCTCCTTGTTCTTTAGTTATCTCATTGGGGACCCCAGCTTTTTGAATTGACCAATCAGAAATAAGATGTATTGTTATTATTGTTTTGTAATCGCCATCACGATTGAGAGTTCAATTTTTGCAACAACTGCCTCTACCCCTCAACCACCCAATTTATTTTACATCTCATACTTGTTTGAATTTTGTACAACACATTACTACCGTGTTTAATGCTCTTTTGTGCACCACCTTTTTTGCCCTAATTTTTTACAATTATGATTTGTAAGATTTATTGTTAGTTATTGTAGTTAGCTTTCTTGAAGTTGTATTGGCTGGGATTTCTATAATATGACTAGTCGTCATGTTCTCTAATTGAATCTAGTCAGATTTAAGGACATACGCAATGTACCTTACCTACTGATAATTTTTCAAGATATTCTTAATTTAAGATTATATTGCCATCAGATGTTCATAGGCAAAAAAAAAAAAAAAATCAACATGCATTACCAGAGATTTTGAAAAAATATCAATTGATGAAAATTCTTGTATAATTCAAAGAAAAATATACAAAAATTACTTAACATATATTCTAGATGTTTTGTTTATCCAAACTTGTTTTAGAAAAAGTGTGCAACAGCATAATATATTGACATTAAAATGTAGCACACATTTCCTTTAATCATTGGAACTCTTCAACTTCAAGGAAAATGACAATAAAGTTCAAACTACGTTGCGTATGTCCTTAAACATTGTTTGCTTGACTTTATATCTCAGCCAATTAAATATTTGTATTGTGTTTTATATTTTGTCTGTTTTCGTCATTTATTTGATTAAATGACAATTTCATTCATATAACTTTGTTTATTAATGTCAAGGCTGCAAATTTGTAATGTTCATTCTGTGAATGGGGAATATCTAATCAGGTATGGTATACGGTAAAACGGGAGTGGCTGGTTGATCGGGAGTGCATATCCGTTAATGCCAGTTACAGTAGAGCTACTAGAATTATTTACTTATATTAATGTTAAACAATTAAAAAAAATAACTAAATATATTTAAAAAAGAGGGCTATACAACAGCAATAATGCTTAATATATTTTATATCTATATAATCAATTTGCATACGTTACGACACATATTTAATTTTACGTTAACGTGTCTTATTTATTATACAAATTTCAACCTGAATGCAATCTGCTGATTCAAGATATGAAATTATTTGTTCATTGTAGGGAAAGCTAACAACTGTGTTGAAATCCTTTGTGTAAAGACAAAACTTTGTTTTGTTTTTTTTTGTTTTTGTTTTTGTTTTTTTTAACATATTAATCCTTTAAGTTCCATTTTGACATTAAGGGTTGCAATAGTGCTATCAGATACCTGCTTACGAGTTTGGTTGAAAGCAGCCTGAGTAGATAGATCCAGGATGATTGGTCTAGGGCAGGGACATGGATAAAGACTAGAACAATTTAGGTACTGTCTGTCCACTGTACGCAATAACTCGTAACTATCAGATATGTTAGTTATTCGCCGGGATTCAATGATGACTTCATTTACAAACTGTATCTCTGCAATGTCTTCGAGAAATGATTGTAAACGTAGAAGACCTTGTGAAGAAAAAAATGAATTCTTTCATTAGAGTGAATTTTTTGGATCTCTCAAAGCATATACTCTGTTTTTTTTTTAATTTTTTTTTTAAAATCAATAATTTCCTCTTGATCTGTAAGAACTCCAAGTTCATTATAGATTTGATATAATTCAAATTGTCTCGAACCTTCTTCGGAGTCGAAAAGATAAAAGACTCGGTTCCAGCCATTTTTCTTGATGACTTCTATGATAGGTTTATTCAGGGACGGTTTTAAGGAAACGACAAAATCGCTTGGAGTTTTTTGATTTTTTGTTGACAAAGGCATAAGAACAGGAACAGAAATTCTTTCTGCTATTGAGTTCATTTCTGCCGCTGACTTGGCTGTTCCAACAAACACTAGCGCTTGTGCTCCTTCTGCGACCTTTTTACAAACTGAAAATAGACTATGCCTTATTGTTGAAGTACAGATTTTTAAATATATGTCAAAAAACCAAATGTGGCCGACTTTAATGAAGTTTTGATCATGCTACTTTCACAGAAAACCAACGCTCTGAATTATTTACATGTTTGTAAAATACACTACAGAAATCAAATAAATGTGTCACACTATTTGCTAGTGTTAGCGAATTAAAGACTTTATGAGAAAAGTGAGAAAGCAAAAAAGCTGATATAACAGGAATTTAGCCTGAAAACGAAAGATTAATTACTTTTAGTTAGAATACCGGAAATTGTAGTACCGCTCTGCCTCAAGTTTCTTTTAGACTCGGCTTTGTCTTCCTATTATTTGCTTGAGCATCTTGATATATGTTACTACAGTTCATTCATAAACTAAGTGAGTGTGTATGTGGACCATTCAATATTCTGTATTCTTTTCATACCCTCCTTGTGAAGCTTGACGATGTCTTCCGTGTCAAATATGTAATCAGTTCCTTCTAATGCTTGTATTTGCACCCAGGTCCTGTCAGTCGAAGCCCCCATTTTCCTCATCTTGTATTGTATGGCACTCCATAACTTTGTAGAGTCCTCAAAATCCTGGTGAATTATGAATCCTGAAAGAAATATGTTTTTGTCTTTATGAGTACTTCAAGTGTTGAAATATGCTTTTTATAAAGATTCCAAAGAAAACTTGTACACTGGATCTCAAAAATTAAACAGAGAATAATAGTTAACATTCGAAATTCCAAATCCTTTTACTCACATGATTTTTAAAACGTGACAACATTTATTTAATTGCTATTTTTTTTATAATGAACGTTAGATTATCTGTTTTAATAGACTTTTAAAAGACTTTTTCAACCATAATATGTCCTAATTTGAGTGTTTATAACTCGTGATTTATAATTTTTTAAAATATATTAAATGTAGTGTGTGGAATATTTAGCTTCAACTTTTAAACATGCGATTTGAAAAAAAAAATGCCTTTAATCAAAATGCTATCCGAACTTGAGTTTAAGGGGATAGTAACAGGCCATAGTGCTTTTACATTCTCCTCATATTACAAGCTACATTTCCAAAAAAAAAAGCTCAGTTAGGTAATTTTATCTAGATTTTCCCTTGCTTTGAAAAAAAAACCCATAACGAGTTTTGAGTTATTTCAAGCAGTAGCTATAATTCTCGGCCCTGGAGAATCCAAATCGAATCCTCGCTACCAAATATATTGGATATTTTGTTGGGCTTAAATGTAAATAAATTTATTTGAAGTGGAGTGGAAATCGATATAAAACTGATTGTGTCTGTGAGTGGGCTTGTTGGTGAGTATCATTTTTGTCTCAATATGACATCGTCCACTAACGTCGATTTGTAACGTAATGGGAGAATTATTAATATTGCCATCTCTAAACGCTATCTTTCATGTCCTTCAGGCTAATTATTAAATATAGACATTAAAAAGTGGGATTGGTTATCTGAATTTATTAACAAAATTTAGAACTATTACTTAAGGATCTTGCTCATTCCTTTTGTTCAAATAAAAGTGTCTTTATAAAACAAAAATAGAGATGAGCACTATAAAATGAATTTGAATAGGTACTTACCAATTTTGACTACGTTTGTTTGTCCATTTGATTCCAAAAGATGAGTTAGAAGTGTAAAAAGGTACCCAGTGAAGGCTAATGTAGGCTTCATTACTGATATGTCACATCAAACAAGGTAGAAAACTATCACAGTTTTAAAGATGTATAGACGTTTGGCTCCAGTATTATCATTATTGTCTATGAGCATCGCATTTTTGATAAATAGTAAGTTTACACTTTGAAAAATCAATTGAAATCCATTCTCTGACAATCATACACATTTGCTGAATAATGTGTCGTAGTTAATTTCCACCAATCCGTTGAAACTATAGACACAAGTTGGGACCATTAACCAATGATAGTCTACTTTATGTTTCTGATACCGAAAACAGCAAATAATCATGTCCGCTTCCATATTCACAAACAGCGGTTCTTCATATTGTTCAGTGATGGACCTAATTGATTTTACGCCTGTGTTCGTGGAAACGTTTCGTTGCGAGCCTTAATTACACATTTATCCGTATCAGGACCTTATTAGAGTGTTTATCATTGTCTTTAGTATCATTACTATTTTGCTCCTGAGATTAAATCCCCCATGCATTTAAATTGCATTGCAGTCGTAAAAGTAAAAGAGCACTTGAAGTGTGAAAAACAGAAGGATGGCCAATTTTCTGTTACAAATACTCTGATGTGTGAACACTGAATATTCAACATGAGAATGGTTTGGATGTCTTCGTCAATAATAATATTGCAATTATCATTGCTGTGGTTATCTGGGATCATCGGTGTCAAATTCGGTAAGTGTTGATATGCAAAAAATGAAATTTTATCAACAAATGGCATAGAACATGTATGGGCCAATAAAAATGTAATGATCTCTCATTAGCTAATAAATTAAGGAGGACCTGTCACAACTGACACACGTAAAGCAAATACTCAGCAATGTTCATCAAATAATTCGTAATGGAGTTAGCGCCTCTCTGAGCCGAACGTTTCACTTTATTGATCCTCCTAAGTTCTACAAGATAGGAAGTATAATTGCTTAGTTCACAAGAGAAACCTCATAGCTCCAATTTGGGTGCAGAAATCTATTGATTGGTTATGCTGAGGTTTTATGGTAATTGTACCTCACTGCAACCAGAAAAAACTCTCGATTTTCTTGTTTACATACAAATATGCCAGATAGAACCCTCTTTCTTGCATTTTAAATATATGTATTTAATAGAAGGGTCGCACTTTTCTATCCCATCTGATCCGTGACACAATAGAAGCTTTAAACAATTTATCCTTTTTAATAAAATATTCGGAGGTGTATGAATGTATACCACTGTCACACAGAATTTTCATTGTGAGTTTTTTTTTTTAAGATAACTGAACCACAGCAAGTTGAAATCATTTTATGTACATGTAATTACTTTCACTGCAAAATCTAGCTATTTGCACTATATACTAGTATTTATATTTAATATTGTGTGTGTGAAGACCATCAAATTGCATTTAATTTAAAGCAACTTCCCTTTTCTTTTAACTTTTTTCAGATTTCTAATGCTTTGAAGAGTTATTCACTGCAATGTATATTATTTTGTTCAACATGTAAACAATGCACTTTCTAACATATTAAATAATTTGCTTCAGGTATAATATTTGACCATGACTCGGTAGATGCCATTCCGGTCTTCAATAAATATCATTCACATAGAAGCTTTACATTCATCAACAGGACAACGGACCTATCGGACAGTTTCGCCGTCAGCAACGAAAGCAAGTTTTTTTCTGTAATATTGTTGCCTTCTATGGCCCAATCCAGCCACCTGGGTTTTTGTCTAGAAAACAGAGGGCCCTTACACGAAAATCTAAGATAAATACATTTGATTCATTATCTGTTTTTATTTAGATTTTTAGACGGTGATATCGAATCTTTCTGTTATCATGATAGAATTTAATTTTTAAAACAGTATGTAAGCATTAAAAGGGATATTTTTGCCCATCATTGTTGCTATTATTATAAAGTAGAAATAGAAATAAAAGTAAATCATTCTTTGTAATATATAAAAGTCATGAATTTTCTTTAAATCTGAAAAAAAAATCATCAGCGTATATCATTTTTGCAGTTTTATTTATAAGGAAAGTTATTTTTACCAAAACCCATTAACCAAATTTTTATCATTCACTAAACTTTATTTGGACCATTCCTCACAAGAAAAAATTTCAATATAATAGGAGGGAAAAAAAATATTTTTCATTCTTAAGGATATCTATTTCAGTAAATATAAAATGTACTTATGTACTTATTTTAAAAAAGGTTGATGATAGCGAAAGAAAAAGAATCATTTATATATCAAACACACATCAGAAATGTTGCTTTTACAAGATTTATGTGTCTTTTCTAATTACGACAAGGCCACTTTAAAGTTAATCACTAAATCATAACAATATTTCTAAATTCTGATAATTTTAAAACACATATAATTTTATTGATTTAAAAACGAAAAAACACTATCTTGAAAAGTCTAGCATAGATTTTGCATAAGCTACCGTCATATTTCGATTACTGCATATGACCTACTTTGAATGGATGAGTAAAAAAATCAAAGTTTTAAAAGTAGGAGTACGTAAGTACGTATACCTTCCATACTCAAGAGTAAAGTACGTTTATCTTCCATTCTCAAGTATCTTAAGCTCAAGGTAGCAAGGATATTAGCAGTAGGGCGTTAACAATGAGATCTGCTTTGGATAATGATCAAGTGAGAGATTGAAAGCACATCAGCTCTATAGTGGATATAAGTCTTACATTGTCAACTTTGCAAGGATTATCAATGAAGATAAATAATCTACTTCAGATGCTACATTTACTTGAATATTTAAATTCTGGGTTAAAATAATTCTACATTGGCAAACTTGAATAGAAATTGCATCTAGGGATGTATAATAGTTACCGATGCTTTGTATCTGCACGTGACCCGCACTTACCAAACGAGTGATAACGTTAAAATTTCAGAAAGAGATTCATTCCCTTACATTTACAAGCTCAACAATTATGAACTTTGCAAAGATGTAGCATCTGAGGATACATATAACCAGACCAAATACATTTTCAAAGCTGCATTTGACTTTTTTAAATTTTCTATACTAAAGGAAAAATATTCAAGCAATGGCAGTTTTTCTTTAAAAATCGATTAGCGACGACAATGATATTTGAATTTGTTGATATTCGTTTCTAGAAAGTGTTAAAGGACATAGAATAAAACGTGTAACTTTTGTAGGTGGGTAAAGATTGCCTTATCCTCCACTGCTGGATGATTGTAAATGTATCTTTTTGGCAAAGATATAAAAACAAAACAAAAATAATCTCCTAAAAATGCCTGATGAATCATATCAAAACCATTTGTAACAGAATCAGACTTTTATTCCTCATATTACACTCATCATGCTTATTCATTCGTATGAAGTACATCATTATTCAAATAAAACGACTAAACTTTACGAATATAAAACTTGGCATAGTACACTTCCAACGACGATTACCATCTCTAACCAAATAAAGTTTTCCTGTAGGGAATCAAGGAATTCGTTTCTATGGCAACTAAAATTGAAGAAGATCTGAATGTGAAAATTGATTTATTTTTACCGAGAATGCGCCGGAAAACGAGTGAAGCCTCGTAACGTTATAGAGAGGTTCTCATGGGATTTAAATGCCGTAATTAAGAGAGTGCGATTCCCTTGTTTAACTGGCGGGTCTGCAAATGTTTCATCGAGATTTAAAATAAGATTTTTTTCTGAAAACGACCCAACTTGTAGATCACATTAGTCATAATCTGGCTGACTAAATTAAAAAAAAAATTAAGCCAGAAAATTGAAGAAAGGAAAACGAAAGTGTAACCAACTAATTAATCAGAGCATTTCAATACAAACTTATACGTCCATTTTTTTCCTAACATACAGACAATCAGAATTAAGTCTATTCACAATCTTTTGGGAACACAACAAATTAAGATATTTTTAACGTTAGTTATTTCTTTTAGTCTGCGCCCAACTAGAAGAAGACGTCATTGGAATAATAGGTGTTTGTGGGAAGTGTGCCCTGGCCACCATCCAGTCATACAGCGACGCCTTCGAAGTGCCATTCTTCCTGATCACTGACGCGCCAATTCCCGATGACGTCACAAGATTTTCTTTTCAATTCTATTTAACTCCAGTGTTTATTCAAGGATTTCTAGACATCGTTATTGAAAAACAATGGCAGAGAGTTTTCTACATATATGATACAGACGAAGGTCAAAGAGCCCACATATAGACAATGTTTTAATTTGTTCATATGTTAATCAGTTGTTACATAAACTAAGCTTTTCATTTAGCAATATTATCATAGATAGCAACATTACATGAGAGTTTAAATTAGTATAAAACACTGCGTATGCACCGAACGCTTAATATAATTCCTAAAGAAAAATAAACTCAACTGAAAGAATGACCTTAATCGTTATTAAAAAGATACAAAAATTACGGACTAACTGCTTGTTGTATTTCTTAGGTTTACTGAGGCTTCAACAAATACTTAATATAATAAATGCTCAGAAAGAGCCAAAGTTGGACATTATATTCCTGAGAATTCCCGATGCCGAGGTCTGTAAAGAGAAGATCGTTCAGTTCTACCAGCACGATGAATCAGACTTGCGGATTTTTCTAGACCTACCAATAACGGAAATAGAAACAACAATAAAGTTACTTGTGAGTGCATTATTTGGCAAATGTGACAAAGCCATTCATATTATATATTGGTATTTTGTTTCTAGTAAAGTACACGGATGTTAGAAATTGAAATAGAACCTAATAAAATTAAAGCAGTGAAATATTGTTTGTAAGTCTTAAACATTTATATGCAATGTATATGCTGTAAGACTGGATTTTTCTTTCTCTTTAGAAAAAGACGCCTCAAATAATGATGAAACGTTTTCATTTTCTTCTCACAAGATTGGTAAGAAACTAAACTACTTCTAATATATAATCAGCAGCTTTAGAAGGGATAATTAGTTTTGACATAACGATTTGGTTGATATTTGCAGGGAATTTCTCAGATGAGTGAATCTGTCCTTACAAACGGAGCGAATTTTACGGGTTTCCATATATGGCCTAAAAATGTGTTGATGGAAAAAGAATGGATGAAGACATTTAACACTACTGAGATAAAAGTAAAGAGTTAACTTCTAAATAGTAAACTTGCTTTTACAGTTCTTTTTTGCAGTCTTTTTTTCAATGAATAAATATACAATACAATCAGTTCTTTGACGCATCTTATACATGTATTCCACGTTTACTAGCTCTTCCGATCCTAATTATATCAATCTCTTAAATTCCTAGAAAGTTAAAGCAAATTCAATACATATACATGTACTTACGAATATTTTACGTATTTTTTGTGTTAAAAGTACAAACAAGTGTATTAAATGAATATGATTAATTTAAGCCAACACATGCCCTATTGAGAGATGCCATCGCTTTTTTCAATGCCACATATAAAGAATCATATGTCAGATTTCGCCCTAAGCACAAAAAGGACCAGAAACTCTCATGTCGTCACAATAACAAAACGGTTACCTTGACGAAAAACAGGGAGATATTCACGGAAGAACTCAGAAAGGTAGTAACAGTTGAAAATACATGTAAATACAAAATCTTCTCAGCTACATTAATAAATCAAAGTTCTTGACACAAAAGGTACATATAAGACATTTTTTTAAAGATCATATGAGGAAAATTCTTTGTAAAGAAAATAAATTGCTAAGTATTGCTAACTCACCTCTTTATCGTATTAAATTAAGGGATGAAGTTTTTGGGAGAAGTTATTTGGACACTGATCCTTTACTCATTTTTTCACTCTCTGAAAATAAAAAAAATTATTAGGTATCAATCAACGGCTTAAGTGGAACTTTAAAATTTGATGAGTTTGGAGGGCGAGAAAAATTTGAACTCCAACTGATGGAAGCAACATTAGGAAGAGAACTGTCAAAGGTAAACATTAAGAAAGGCGCATGTAAGTCACTCATATACAAACGTTAAGAAAAAAAATATGTTTATAATTATCGACGATTCCCAAATTCATACTTCCGATATTTATTCATTCAGGATGGAGAATGGAGTCCAAATCCAGTTAAGGGATCTCGTTTACGAATTCACACATCTGAACATACCAGACTACCAACTCGAAACCCCAGTATTCCAAGCAACCTAAAAATGAGCATTACTACAATAGAAGTAATTATTACCTTATATTTACATTTCCAATGTCTTTGTCCGAGATAAAATTACAAATTGTAAAAATACTTTATTTCTACATAAATCTACTGGTTCATCGATAGGCGCGGTTAAAAAAAATCACGTGCGGGGCGGGACAAATAGAGACAGAAGCGGGGCTATTAGCACGGGAATTTGCAGAATCAGGAGCATGTAAATATAAGGAATAACTGTCAGATTTTTTGGATTCATGACGATGATCAATCGATTGGCTTGCGTGATAATTTTATGCATAAACGCCTTCGGCGTTTATGCAAATTATCACGCAAGCCACTCGATTGATCACATCATGAATCCAAAAAATTAGACAGTTATTCCTTAAATAGATAAAGTAGATTATTTGTTTGTTTTGCAGAAACAGAATTTTCATACTTTAAAATATTTACGTAAATCAAAAAAAAATTAAATAAATAAATAAATAAAAGAGTTTAGAAATTCGTTCATCTATTACAGATGAGTACCAATATTGTCATATAACTGACGACCGACCAAAAACCCCAAAATCATTATTTAGAATTGTTTGATAAGAGGCATAAATATGAATGAATGAGAACATTTAACATTTTTAAAAAAAATTATTCTTGGACCATATTTTCGTATACTTTTTGAAAGGAGGGTCCTTACGTCATAGTTAAGCCTGAGTATCTAGACGAGGTACAGAGACTCCGGGACAATGGGTCACGTGTTTGTGGAAAACACTTCTTCCAGGGGTTCTGTATTGACTTGGCTGAAAAGGTGGCTGAAAAAATCAACATGACATATGACATTTGTCTCGTAAAAGACGGACAGTATGGAAAAGAATTACCAAATAAGTCATGGGATGGTGTCATTGGCGAGCTCTTAAATCAAGTAATTTGAAAACATTCTTCAACACCTCTTATAATTTTATTAAGTTATAAAGAATTTTGATCGAAGAATGAGCTTTTGATATTTTCAGGAAGCAGATGTGGCAGTTGCCCCAGTAACAATCACATCGGACAGAGAAAAAGTAGTGGACTTTACAAAACCATTTTTAAGTCTTGGCATTAGCATAATGATAAAAAAGCCTGCTGATAAAGGATCTCATATTTTCTCGTTCATGGAACCCCTTTCATCTGAGATCTGGATGTGTATTTTATTCGCCTATGTCGGGGTGAGTGTGGTGTTATTCCTTGTCAGCAGATTCAGCCCAGCGGAATGGAAGGTGGATGAAACCAACATAACAAATGACTTTACGATTTCAAATAGTCTGTGGTATGCTCTTGGTGCATTCATGCAACAAGGGTGTGATATTTCTCCGTCGTAAGTAACATGGATTTAGTTTTTTTTTAATTATAAATCTACAAATTGACGTAAGAATAAACCTTGTGGATGTGCAATATCTTGACCTGCTTATTTCAGAGCAGTTTCTGGGAGAATTGTTGGAAGTGTATGGTGGTTCTTTACGTTGATCATCATTTCTTCTTACACTGCAAACCTCGCTGCCTTTCTCACTGTAGACAGAATGAATACACCAATAAATTCAGTGGAAGATTTGGCCAAGCAAACAAAAATCCAATATGGCTGTCTCGGAGGAGGCGCAACCTACAGCTTCTTTAATGTAAATTTCTTATGTCTTATTTTTATTATTTCTTAATCTTCCCTCTTTCACTACACTTCAACAAGGCACGTACTTCTATTTTCTGGAGTGATTTTAGAATTCGAACGTTTCTATGAATACAAAATGTTATGGACAACGATTGAAAATATAAGATAATTAACGGTGAAAGATATTTACTTATTGACATCCACCGGACTTTTTTCTTACAGAAATCAAAATTTGCTCTGTATGAGAGAATGTTTGCCTATATGAACTCTGTCCCGGATGTTTTCGTGAAAAGTACAGCATTAGGCATACAGAAAGTTAGAGATTCGAATGGACTGTATGCCTTCCTTCTAGAATCAACTACCAACGAGTATACCAATTTGCGGCTACCTTGTGACACGATGAAAATAGGTTCCAACCTCGATTCAAAGGGATACGGGATTGCTACTCCTCCTAGCTCCATACTAAGGTCTTAAATCACATTTCTTAATAAAAGTTCAGGCAAAGATTCAATTTCTTGAACATATGATTGATCCAAGAAATAGTTTCAATTTTAACTGCTTAGGAATCATAAACAACTATGCAGAGACTACCTTGCTTTTAAATACAAAATCCTAGAATAGGGTAAAACAAAATATAGACTCTCCTAGAACAGAACTCAAACATTTTTATATGTCTTCTGTTTGTAAAGTTTTCACCTTTTAATTTCCCTAGAAAAAGTGGGTCGAATGTAAATTTGATCTCGGTCATCATCATTAAGCTTTAGATTAAAATACTGTAGAGCACACCATTACGTTTAGGACCATAGTAATGGATTCCTTTCAACAATTTTATTAATTAATTAAAAAAGTGTCCCAGATAAGTGTTATAGCCGAGCAGTTTCCTCTCCAAAATATACAAATGTATTTAGTATAGAACTATGAAAAAACATCTATGATTTTTTTTATCTGAATTACATGAGCTCTACCATATGCATGTAACTTTGAAATTGTACATTTCTTTTTTTTATCTTAGGGACACTTTGACCCTGGCAGTACTGGCTTTACGTGAATCTGGTGAACTGGCTCAGATCAAAAAGCACTGGTTTGATGACATGTCACAGTGCCCCGAAGATGGTCCAAATGTGAGTAAAGAGAAAATGTAAAAGTGAAAATGTTAAACATTTTCATGTGCTGATTCTTTCGTATCAGTATGTTATTTTTTATTCCTACGTGCTGTTTCCTTCATTCGTATGTGCGTGTCTTTCAGGATGGATCCCAAGCATCCTTAACCCTAAAAAATGTTGCTGGAATTTTCTACATTTTGTCATGTGGTCTCATTTTATCCGTTGTCGTGGCTGGCATTGAGTTTTTGTACAAGACTATTCTCGATTCTAGAAAATCTAAGGTAGCTTTACAATGAATTGCACTCAATATAATAAAGTACAAGAATATATCTATATGTTTTCATTTACCTACAATACTCAGTACGTTTTACACAAATCATTAAGATATTTTAAAGTGATATAGCAAAATAAGTAACGGAAAGAAATTGGTTATTCGATTTTTTGATAAAGAAGGAAATAACATGCTAACCTTGGAGAATACAATTCTTTCTCAGACCTCGTTTGGTTCCATGCTGCTATGCAAAGCGCGCCTATCCTTCCGTGGTTCTATTGACAGCAGTTCCGGCCAAACTACTCCACTCAAGAAAAACACCCCTTCCGTTAGTATACTGTTTCATATCTGTTTTTAATGTTTCATAGATAAACTTTATTTAATTATTTAAAATCCGTGTTTTAAATTCACACTGATAATTTATTTGTTTGGATCCTTTTGCTATTCATTGAAAACAGACAAAAAAATACTTATAGAAAAATTAAATTATATATTGAAGAATCTTATTAATTTCGTAGAATTTAAAATGAAAAAGTCTGATAAAAAAAACTCCGAAGGTTTCGCAGATTCAACCCTTTATATATATTTTTTATAGATATTAGACGGTGCATTCATATTCATATTAGGGGTTAAGACTGGTAATTAAAGTATACATCATACATTAAACATGTTTATACTTTCCTCTTAATAATACATTATATTATATTTCTTTGGTATGGACATGAGCAACAACAGTAATTAGTAATAAACACTAATTTGGGTTGATGTTGTAGATATTTGTATTGCAATAATAAAGACTTTCTTAATCTTTTTAGTACACGTATCCTGGGCCTTCACAACATCCGGGCTTTGATCCATACAATGATCTCCAAACCCACACTCAAGTGTGATTTCTGCAGTCTGACAGCAAAACTTCAATATTTTTATACTCATGTGTACATTACGCAATATTAGATAATATTTTTCTGTTGTTGTTTATTTTGAATGTAATATGTACATAACTTTGTTAGATTAAGATAGAATATACTTATACACATGGAAGTGTTTTGTAAGTTTTACAAAAATGAGAAGGCAAATATGTACATTGTAGTTGAAAATAATCTGTTCGCTTTATTTTTGAGATGAAAAGAATAAATTGCTAAAATTAGACTTGATTAAAATTGCTAGATAGATCTTCGGAACATGCGCCCTAGAAATAGAGAAAATATTATTCAATTGATTTTAATCTGTACAAAAATATTAAATGTGTGGTTTCGTCGCTTTTTATTGTATGCCAAAAGAACGAATTTTGAAAAAAAAAAACATAAATAAACTTACATAAAAAGAAAATATTGAATCTAAAATATAAAATAGGAAAAATTTTCAATGATCTCATCAAATTACATGTAAGCTATAATATTAGATGGTCACAGATAGGCCATATTTAATACAATAAATATAAAAAAGGTGCCACATGGTCAGGAGGTGGAGAGGAGGAGGAGGTTATGCTTAATAATACACTTCATTGATACACACTTGCATTGAATGTTAATTAAGCTTTAAATTGAAAAATACAGACATGTTTCATGGCCGAAGAAACGGGCCGGGGGGGGGGGGCGTGCCCCCCCCCCCCCGCCCATAATTTTGCAGATGTATAGATTACTATAGAAAACATTGCTACTATATGCTTGTGCCCCCTCAATAAAAACATCTGATGACCCTTTTTTTTTTTGCTTGTCAAGGAATTTTGGGTAGTTGATAGTCCCCCCAACTAAAAATGTATAGCTCTGCCCTCCAAACTGAAATTGATTCCTACGGGCCTGTTTTTCTAACTAAAATGTAAATGTGATTTTTTTTGTATGTCTTTACTGTTGAACACATATTTTCTGTTCATGGCGGCATGACTTCCTCATCTACATTACATGATGATGTAAACATGCTAGCATACTAATGTGACAAAATATAGATATGATTTATATTGTATCATTTTAGTATAGCAACTGTATATTCTTAATTTGATAAATATTAAATTAATTCTTATCAGATCTAGACAATCAATCAAAGAGTAGTTAAGGAGTTATTCATTGCTAAAATTTAGAGCACTAAGAACATTACAAATGCAGAATTCACCAAGCTGTCCCGTTATACTCATGGAGATAAACTACACGTCAATCAGGAAATTACAGGTAGTACCATTGAATTAAGTGGGAAAATTAAATATCAGTAATAATAGCACAAGCCTCAGATTGGTTTAGATTGACCGTTTTCTCCTTCAGAATTTGTGAAGAAGAGTTTTATTCTATGTTTCACCTTTTAACTGGGCATTTTGTAGATACATAGTGGCGTCAAAGTTCAGATTTAAAGCAACTTCGATTTTAAAATAGGACGACTGCGTATTGTATTTATGTAACAAATTGTAGAATATGCATGTTACAACATATTCTTTTAAGCTCAAGTTAGCTTTTCTGATGGAATTTTGTCCGTTGTAATTGTAAACTTTTTACAATTTCATTTTCTCTAGAATCTTGGGGCCAATTTCAACCAAACTTGCCAAAAAGTATACTTGGGTAAAGGGAATTCATGTTTAAATAAAAGACCACACTCTTGTTCAAAGGGAGATAATTAAGGATTAGTAAAAATTTAATAACATCTTTTAAGAATCTTCTGCTCAATAAGCACAGGGCCAGAAAAGATGAAACTTTATAAGTAAGCTTCCTGACATTGTGTATAGATTCAAATTTGTTCAAATCATGACCTCCAGGAATATGGCTGGGTTACAATTGGCGATCAAAGTTCTACATATGAATTTATAGGTAATTTTTTTTTTGAAGATCTTCTCAGGAACAGCAAAACCATGATTAGTCATTTAAATATAGAAGCATCCTCAAGAAGTGTAGATTCAAGCTGTTCAAATCATGACTCCAAGGGTAGGATTGAGCCACAAAAGGCGTTCAAAGTTTTACATAGTAATATATAGAAAAAATCTTTAAAATCTTCCTAGGACAGCAAAGCCATGATTAGTCATATTAATATTGAAGCATCATCAGGTAGTGTAGATTCAAGTTTGTTCAGATTAGGGGTAGGGCGGGGGCCACAATAAAAGATCAACGTTCTATAACGGAGTACCGTAAAATCACATATTTTCGTGGGGTCAAATTTTCGTGGTTTGAGAAAAAACTATGGGTTCGTAGGGATTTGACTTCTTGAATGAAGAATGATTAGTAGTTACATGTACGTATATGACATTTTGCATTTCGTGGTGGATATGAATTCGTGGGTATCTTCATACCTCGAGAACAACCAAAATTACCCCCCCCCCCCCGAAAATTAGTGAGTTCACAGTATGTAGGAAGAAATCTTTTCAAGATTGACAATGCCTCTAAATTTTATATCAATAAGCGAAACATTGGTAAGTTGTGTTGGTCCTTTTTTAATTATGAATACTGGGTTGTAGGGCTAAATTCAGAGATCCAATTTCTGTATAATACCTCGAGATCCAATTTCTATATAATATCTATATATAGGGAAAATATTTTCCAGAACAGCAGGGCCATGTTATTCATATTGATGCATACCAATGTTGTGCGATTAAACATTGAATATATCATCCCCGCTCCTTCCGGAGTAGATTTTGGTCCAAAATATGGAGCAATTTTTTTTTTTAGAAATTGAAGAGGGGATTTTTAAAACATCTAATGATGAAGAACAGTAGGGTCATAGTGACTCATGTGAGCGTTGGGGTTCATGGCCCTTTTCATTTATTTCTATGTATCCTTCATAAAATTTGAACCTCCATTGTAACCATGGGCCACAAATGAATAAAAAAGTTTTTTAAATCCTCAAAAAATACTTGCATATTACGTTGACAAAATAACATCGTGTGATTCTGTATTTATTTATTTCTATAAAAATTCTGGACGTCTATTGTAGCCTTAGCTTGAAAGGCCATACAAAATAATACGAATTTAAGTTGTCGCTGTTTAAAAGAAGCTTTCATTTAAGATCGAGGAAATCAGATCCATTGCTTCTAGTATAAAGTACTTTAACATATAAGCCCAACTTACTTTTATCATAAATATCACTTATAAAATTTTTATGACTGGTTACCTTCCGAAGAAAGCCCAATCCTTTATTGGATTAACCGTATCCCTTTTAAGGATGCTTTGTAAAATGTGAAGATAACGAACCGTGATCAATCTCATAAATCAAGTAAACAAAACTAATCGTGAACAGGGCAAAACACATAGCCCTGGAAACACCAGAGGTGGGATCAGGTGCCTAGGAGGAGTTAGCATCCTCTGTCGACCGGTCACACCCGCCGTGAGCTTTATTGATCAGGTAGACAGAGTACTTTGTAGTCAAATTTAGTACTGTATAGGGAAGCTTGACCCCTGGGAAACACCAGAGGTGGGATCAGGTGCCTAGGAGGAGTAAGCATCCTCTGTCGACCGGTCACACCCGCCGTGAGCTTTATTGATCAGGTAGACAGAGTACTTCGTAGTCAAATTTAGTGTAAAAGCAATAACCTAACACATGGTATGAAACACGTCAGATAAAATACGACCCGACAATAGGTGGTATTTACAAACAAGGACATTATAACGACAATAGAATTTGCAAAAAAGTTGGGAGACAAGAACACCATATGCAGGTGATGTTGGAATATTGCTACAATAAGTAAAGGAAGTTGACGATGGAAAAGCTGAGGTCATACTGTTTGTTTTACATTTTACTTGGAGTTATTAGGTGGTCATTACCGTCTATAGTCAGTGAAGCATCCAAATATGAAACTGATGTGGCAGACTCTAGAGTGTCTTTTTATTCGAGTTCACTGGAATATATAAAGTCGACATATGAATAAAAATAACTGTTGTTAATTGATTAAACGTCGTTTATATATCTAAATGTAACGTTGAAATCCACAGCAAGAGTTTTCTTCTTCGCAAGAAGTTTTGGTATAAATTCTACTTCATAGGAATGTAAAAACAGGTCGTGAAAAAAATAGTCTTAAGCTTGATTTTAAAAACATTGGAAATAAGAAAATTTAGCAAACCTCTAACAACAGACATAAAACACACATATCAATTTCAACATTGATCTAGAAATTCAAGTTCGTATGTTTTCAGTATTCAAAATGTTCGAAATGTTTGAATGAATTTTTAAATCAAGCCTAGATTATCTTTTTGACAATACATGTACTCCTAGCCTACTCCTGCTCATATGTTAATTTGATTCTGTATTTGTTAAGTAAAGTAAACGGAAAATAATGAGAGGGAGTTTTTTTAATCCACACGGGGATACATGAACCTGTAAGTATTTGAAAACCGATTCTGATGACAAAATCTTGCAACATTTTGGCAACTCCTAATGCTGGTCTCTGTGATCCGATAAAATGCATCAATTATTTATGAGTGTTCTGAGCAATAGAAAATAATTGAATATCAAAAATATATGATTACCATTTCAACTTGTATTTCAATGCTATAATTATTTGCTTTACAACTGTATATGTATAATGAAAGGAAACATAAAGAACGTTAGCCAAAATACATTACAAAAATGTAAATCTTATACGGTACCAATTTGATGCACCATATGCACATTTCGGCATTTTATGTCTCTTCAGTGATGCTCATGCCGAAACGTTGGAAATCCGAAATATTTAAATAAAAAAAAAACTTTGAAGAGCAGAAGGGGGGGAGGGCAAAGACTGGAGCCAAATCAAATGATTAAATATTATGATTCACGTTTATAATTAAATTACTGATCCTACGATCAAACCGCAAAAACGCTCAATACCAGCAGAATTGATATATTTCAAGGGTTACCACATCTTGTACATTATATTTTTAATTTTCAATAAAAAACAGAAATTAGATTCAGTTTTTTAATCTCCGATATACATGTAAGTTGGACCACGTGTTTCGATGTCATCGACCGATTTTGTGGATACTGTAATCAAGGAGACCGGATGTGTAGACGGGTTGTGATACGATTGCATTCCCTTACACACAAAATTACATCATATGGGGAAAATGGAAGGACTGTTTCTCTTCTTATTCCTCCTAACGTGTACCAATGTAGAAGATGTTGTGTCACTGAGTAATAGAATAGGTAAGAATACTTCACATACCTTTTATATTACTTTTGGCACAAAAAGGATTTTCATTGCATCTAAATGAAAAAAAAATGAACTGTTGATCGAAAATGATTTTATCTGCATTTTTATCAGTATTTTTGCAAAAAAAAAAAGAATTTAAAAAATTAGACGTTTATTTCAACTGTAATTGTAACATGAACCATATCATAGCGTTTACAGTTAGTGCTTGTCTTTCTGTGCTCTGTTGAGGCTTTCATCTCCAAGAATAAATGGTCAAAAGACTGGTTCAATCTGTGTATTAACTACTGTTTATAAAACCCGTGTCGAGCAATAGATAGAAGGAATTCTATTGATCCACACATTCCTACAGCCATTAGTTGCGGTTCCCGATGTCTCAATTGAATTTTGCATCGATCGAAATATTACTGTCTTTCCCAAAAAGATAGAATCTTCGCATTAACACCAAATTATGAACTTTGTATTATTTACTGTTAAACTTGAGTATGTTCAGTACGTGTACCAGTCATGTTTCATGATTATGTCAAAATGTTTTCTAAATGCAATATACAAATATGCAATTTATCTATAATACATTTATGTAAAAAATATTGCATTCTATTAAAACCATATTAATCTCACCATAATAAGGAACTACTCATAATTTCCAGTGGAACAACATTAATACTTACTGTGGACGTGAAATACGGAAAAAAAGAGTGAAATATGATAAAATAAGTATTTAAGTTTACACATTTTAGAACGACGAGTCTTAGAACAGGTCCAAAACTAAATCGGAATACATGTCCTTTCAGTTGCTTTTTTTGATAAGAATACAGAGGAAGAATTGAGAATATTCAGACAAAGCATCAAAGAAGGGGATTTTTACTACTTGGAGGTCGACTTCAATGACAGTCTAGCAGTGGGAAAAGCAGGTATTGTAGGTCAATAGAATGAAGTTATATATACACATATATATATATATATATATATATATATATATATATATATATATATATATATATATATATATATATATATATATATATATATATATATATATATATATATATACAAACTAAGAATGGGTTATTTTGTGTTATAATTATAATTTTTTAGAACAATGTTTTTTGTTTTGTTTTGTTTTGTTTTTTAAATACATATCAGATTTCATATTACAACTTTTCAAACCAAAATTGAAAAAAAAATAATTAAGATAATCAAAAAGCCTGTTTTTCACATATAAAAGAGGAGAAACTCAATCAAGCTTAAAAAATCAATTTGATAATCATTATATTTGAATTTACCCAAATATGGAGTTAAATATTGCTTCCTCATTGGGATAAATGAAATGTGGACATTAAACAATTTCATTTTTTTCCAATTCAAATCTCAGGTGATGTAATTTGATAGACTTCTAAATTGTCAAAATTTACGTAAAAATCAACATTTTTATTTTAAATTTACCAAAGACATGTATATTTCTTTCCCAATAAATCCTTCTCACTTTGATACAAAAAAATTGCAGCCATTGAATCATCGTTGATTAAACTGGAAATTACAGCATTTATGTTGTCTTTTCTAGTCGATGATGAAGTTGCAAAGAGAAATTGGCTATTGGGCATCATAGCTGTAACTCGCACCTGCCATTTGCCGACTCTTCAGTCGTATGCTGATTACTACGATTTGGCGTTTCTGTTCGTTGGTCCTTCGTGCAGCTTGAAGTCCGAATTAACAGGATCATTCCATTTGTTTATGAGGCCAGCATTTGTTGGGGGTCTTGTGGATGTAATGTTTCACAAGCAGTGGGAAAAGGTTTACTATTTTTACGATTCCGATGAAGGCAAGTGTATTCCAAGACTGCTTTTACAAAATGGTTACTTTAAGAATTTTCAGATTTCCGAATCAGATACAAGTATATTAAAATATATAAGTGTAACTTCCATTTTCTATGTATAATGAAGATTTCTGAGAAGCTGTCACATATGAACAATGAGAATTTGTCACAACATGCAAATACATACATACATACATACATACATACATACATACATACATACATACATATGTATATATATATTTAACTTATTGAACAAATGTGAATTATAGGCTTGTTGGAATTTGAACAACTGTTAAACGAAATTCACATTCAGGAATTGAGGTTCGATCTGATTGTATTGCGCGTTCACGATTTGGATAGCTGTTACAGAAAACTGAAAAAGGTATACAACGAGGAAACGGGAAGCATTCGGGTTCTACTGCATTTAAAACCAAAGGACAGCCAAGCTGTTATGTCAAGATTGGTTAGTAATGATTTAAACAAATTGGGAAAATGCTAGACTTTCAAAGTTAAAGTACAGTTTATAAGTGATATTCTAAGGACACTTCATAAATACGAAATCCCCCATATTTGATAATTGACACCATTAGTATTGTATCCAACGAGGTGTGTGTTTTCTAGCTATAGTTTTATAGACTTTGTCGTCATTCCTCGCACCTGCCATTTGTTTGACAATTCCTATTCGATAATCTTGTTTTCGAATATGAATATGTTTTCGAATAGGAATAACAAGTTTATTACATATAAATCACATCATTATCGAAGAATGACAAAATTATCGAATGAGAATCACATGATTTCGCATATGAATGATACGTTATCGAATAGGAAACATATGTTGTTGAATATGAATGATATATTTTGGAATAGGAATCATATTTCTTCCAATAGGAATAACAATTTATCGAATAGAAATGACAAATTATCGAATAGGAATCGCATTTTTTTCGAATACATTTAACAACTTATCGAATAGGAATCATATCGAATGGGGATGATATATTTTAGAATAAGAATAATAAATCCTTTGAATAAGAATAACAAAAAAGTTTAATATTGCAACGTTTTACACTCAACTTTCAATCTGACGCATACGCCTCTTTATTTAATCTCATATATTTTAAGATTTTGAATCATGTGTATGTAATAAATGTACTCATTTCACCATGAACATTATTAATTTTAGAAAGAAGATCCAAAGATAAATAATTTTCGATTTCATTTTCTTTTGTCTAATTTGGTAAGTACCAACATGTATTTCTATGAGTATTTCACCATTTCTATGATTTTTAATGATTTAGCAACCGCTGTGCACTTCATATATTTATAGGTAGATAATACAAGACAAAACCTTTATATCTAAGTTGCATATCTCCTTCATTTTCGAGTTATTCCTCATTACTCAACATGTTAAAAATTTTGAGAATTCTTATATACATGTAGCAATCCACGACAACATCAGCAAAACTCGAAAATACAAAATATCAACTAATGAAATTATTTTTTGAACATTATTTTTGCCAGTGATTTTTCTTCTCGTAGAATTAGGACATAGTGAATATATTCTTTGTTAAGGACATATTAAATTATTAAATATGTTGCATGTTTTAGGGATTGTACAATATGAACTCAACCATTCATTCACCAGGCCTCAACATAACTGGATTCAGACTGGATGCTGATCTTAATAATACAGTATGGTTCAATGATTAGAGTACTTTATTTAAATAAAATGTAAATAAATAAAAAAATAAATAAAATGCGAATTGAAATGAATGACCTTGCTATACTTTTTTTCTTCTGATTTTATCTGAAGTGGAAATTTAAAAAAAAATCACTTATTTGAAGGAATTTCATTATCATGTTGATAGGATTACCAGGTGTTAGTGACTGATACTGTGGAATTTGTGAGAGAAGTTTTACGTAGAACAGACCTATACGTAACAAATCGAGATGATACGCTTAAAAAAAGAAAAGAACTCAAGGGGGCACTCCAAAAGGTATTAACAATGGTTATTTCCATTCTTATGTCGATACGATATATCCTGGTGAGCTTGAGATAAAAGATATCACAGAGTCTGACACATCTGTTTCATATTTGGATATTTTACTTGAAAAACACGTTAATGGTAATCTAACAACCAAGCTTTATGATAAACGTGATGACTATAACTTTGCAATCGTCAACTTCCATTACTAGTACTTATGCAGCAATATATCTTCACCACCTGCATACGGGGTTTATATCTCTCAGTTGATTCGATACGCAAGAGCATGCTCTACGTATGTACAATTTCTAAAACGAGGTAAATTATTGACAAACAAGTTGATTAAACAAAAATATCAGCAGTCTCGTTTAAAGTCATCATTTTGTAAGTTCTATGGTCGATACAATGACCTTGTCAGCAAATACAATTTATCATTGAGTCAAATGCTGACTGACGTTTTTCTTACTAATTGTTAGGCCATTATTTACACACTGAATTGTCGACGGATTTTTCCGTTATTTCCCGATCATGACAAGGAGCACACGGCGGGTGTGACCGGTCGGCAGGGGATGCTCACTCCTCCATGGCACCTGATCCCACCTCTGACGTTTTGGAGGTACACGTTTGCTCTGCTCCTATTTTGTATTGTTTGATGGATTTTTGAGCTTGAATACTGTTCGTTATCTCCATATATTTCATCTAAAGGTTTTACTTCAATAAATTTATTTTGAGGGGCAAATTCAAAGTATGAATGATAATGCACAATGAAGTGAAATCTGTTATAAAAATTGAAGACTAGATTTGAACCCGTTATATATAATAGATGCAGTCTAGCTACATGTGTCTCATTTGGAAAAAATGTTAGTTGCAATACCTCTTAATTCAGAACAGGACTCGTAGATAGGCATACGTCGTATAAGTTTTCCTATTACAGAAATCATTTTTGATTTTGATTTTTGATTGACAAGTATGTAAAAATGACAATTCAGAGACGTCCATTCAGATTAATTCTGTGAAGAGAAATACTCTGAACCGTGAACAAAACTGAGCCTTTTATAGGGGCTGGAGAGGTATAGCTAGAGGGGAGGAATGTAGCGTACAAAGATAACTACCTGCCTTTTACAAATCGTGTTCAGCTTTAAATGGAATTCTTTGCAAGTTGTGTTATTAAGGCAAAGACAAAAAAATAAAAATACCTACAAGTTAAATCCATAAAATTCAAATATTTTTAAAACATCACGTAAAACGTTTCTTCTTTTGAAGAATGTATGCTTATAATAATACTGTGAAATCACTAATTTTCGTGGTAGTTTATTTTCGTTGTTTTCGAGGTAGGGAGAGACCAAGTATTTATGATCATCACGAAAGGTAAAATTTCATGTGCATTACTACTAATCATTCTTCAACTACGAAATCAAATCCCCACATGCAAACCTATATTTTTTCTTCAATCCTCGAAAATTTGACCTCACGAAAATATGTGATTTTTCAGTAGTTTATTATGCTTCATGAGACTTTATCTCCATATTTGATTCTCATTTATTCAAACAGTATTCAAAGACGGGATATAACGGTGATAGTGGACCAATCATATTTGACGATGATGGAATTAGAAAAAACTTTACACTACGTCTTTTTGAGACATTGGTTACAAGGCATATCGCAAAGGTAAGTAATTTCTTACGAATAATTTTAGTATATGATTTTAGCCACTTAATAAGTTATTTAAAATTAACAGAAATCAAGGGTCACGAAGAGTTCTAAAGAAAATATTGAACATCACAAACCTGGATGATTAAATTTTGCCAGACCTTTGAATTACTTAAATTTAAGCAATGACCTATTTTTATAACACCCCAATCGTTATTATTATCTTTAAATATATACTTTTCCCCTCACAATTACACAACATACACTTGTTTTATGAAGCAAGTGTATTTGTATACTTAGATTTGCCAAGTATACTAACGCATTAAATGATTTTATTTTATTTTATATTTATTTATTGCTTAAAGAATTAAAGAAAAGTAAAATGGTTGTAGCTTATTAATGTACATATAGTATCATTCCAAAGTTATTATCAATTAACAATAATAACTTGATTTGAACACAATTTCTACTCCTTTTTTATAGATTGGGATGTGGATGTCCAGCAAAGAAATTGGTGCACGTTTAGAAATGCTGAACACTTCCCAGATAAAGGTGCAGAAACATCCAACAACAAAGAAAGATTATATTAAAGTTTCAACCAATCAAGAGCGGATCATTACCACTATAGATGTGAGTAGAGAAAATTCAATCTCTTCCATACACATAAATAAAATAAAATTCAACAATGGATGCCAGTATCTTGTTAGAGGGAATGGGCTATTTCGTAGGCTTTGATATGTAAAAAAGAAAACCAAGAAAAAGAAAGGGAAATTACTTAATTATTGCTAGTTTTGTAGGACCCACCCTATGTTTTCATCAAAAAAGAATATGAAGACGAAGTCAAACTAATGAAAGCTAAGGGGGAAAGAGTGTGTGGTAACTCATTCTTCGAGGGATTTTGTATTGACTTAGCAGAGAAGGTGACTGAAA
The DNA here is from genome assembly GCF_033153115.1 of Saccostrea echinata. NCBI lineage: Eukaryota > Metazoa > Mollusca > Bivalvia > Ostreida > Ostreidae > Saccostrea > Saccostrea echinata. Next base: position 11,371,781 of record NW_026889779.1, on the reverse strand, counting down.
TTCTCAATATTACAAACTATACTATATGTATAGTTCAAGACGGTCAATATGGATCCATACAGCCAAACCAGACTTGGAATGGAATGATTGGGGAGGTTATGCAGAAGGTAAAGGAAAGAAAATAAGTGAATTTATTTTTAAAAAAAAAAGTTTTACAAATCTCTGAAACGCTTTGAACTGCGTGTTGCAATTTTTCACAATCCTTGAAAAATTACGGACCTCTCCCTTATATAATATCAAGAGTTGATAAGGCCAAAATAAAAATTACCTTTGTTTCCCCTAACGCGCCCGACCCACTTAAATCGTGCCGACTGAAAAGTTTTTTTAATCAGATTATTTAAATATTTTTTTTATTGTTAATCAACTTTATAAAATACAATTTTATCAAAATCCGTTTTTTATCAGAACGGCGGCTTTTGTTTGGTGCCAACAACATGTGGCCACAGAGGGTTATTTAGTGTTATAAAACAATGGTGACGTATTAATCTTATTATACATCTTTAACTTATTAGAATCCTACACTCTTGAGACATCTCGTGAATTAATGTACAATGACTAAGGAGTGTTAAGATGGAAATTAACGTACGTAGTACGCATTGCAAAGCTTGCCTCATGAGCAGATGAGGGGCGCTCCTTGTGAATACATATCAAAATTTCACTGCATTTGATTCGTTTCGATCTAATAAACAGTTCATGTATGATCCCATTTTACTATATAGGACCATAGGAGTTGTAAATATGTCTTTGTATGATTACTTCATCTTGATAAATAAAATTCAGATGTCGTTTCTTTATTCCTTTCATCTATGGGGTATTAACTCCGTGACTATAAAATTAGATATATGAAACTTTAATCATTTTAGATATGGTTTGGTTGAATTATACATTGTTTATACATGTACACCATTTCCAAATAGTGTTGAAATCTTTAAAATTTGCTTATGGTACGGCTTCCTGAAACGTCCAGTTTATTTTTCTTTAGTTAGGCCCTTGAAAACAGGTTATTTTTTTGCTTTAAAATACTTTTAGAAATTGTTGAGCCGGTGGAGGGCTCCTAATTTAGACTTTTACTCGGCACTTATGGCCATTGATCATTAAGCATCAGTAAGGGATCTTTTACGTGCCATCTACATGTATACTCCGACACTGGACCTACGTTTTTTACGGTCTTATTCGACTGACCGGTCTCCACGTCCCAAGTCGGGACCTGTGACTTAGAATAAGCTCCTGAATTACGTCGTGACTCCAAAACGAAACACTAGAATTACTGCGCCACGCTAGGTCCTTGACATTTTGTCTGTGTAAGTACTCGAAAATCATAGTAGGTTTGAAAAATGTACTCGAATGTCCGATGGTTCTCTATTTGCGAATCTTGTGTTTTTTGTAAATATTCGATTTCAATAAATTTACGCTGGCCTGAGATATTTCACAAGTTCAAATGAATAATATTTGTGAAATAATTTACCATACATGTTGCTTCATTTGTATGATATTCGTTTTAAAAATCGGTTTCTTTTGTTCTTTCTTATTTATAAAGATATTATTCAATTTTTCAGAATGTATTTTCAAAACCTACCTACCGACCCAACCTGAGATTTTGGGGTCGGGTTAGGGGAAACAAAGATATTTTTAATGATGGCCTAAACTGACTTTTTGTGTACCGGTTACTATATTTTTGGTGGAACAACGGCATAGGAAAATATCACATCTTTGGTTTTTTAAACTAAGTACATAATAATATATATCATAAATTCATTTCACATTTTTTAGCAATTAAAGTCTGAATATGAGAAATTTTCTTTTTTTTTCTTTTTTTTTTTTTGGGGGGGGGGGGAGGGGGTTACAGTAAATATGAAAAGAATCCGTCCTGAATGCATCGTCTCGTATCCTGTTTTCGACCCGTTTTGTTTGCTTCCTTCGCAGATACTGCGAGCTAAGGCCTGAGTTTTGGTTCCTTAACTTTGAAAAACACTTAACACATACAAATGTTATGGGTACATAACGTTTGTTTTTTTTTTAATTTTCGTCTGATGTCAGATATTGTCATCTTTTTAGTATTGCTTATTTTACCTGTTTATGAATCAAAGCCGTAATGATTTTATTTCAAAATTTTAAGTTTGCTTTAAATCAAAGATAACGTCAAAGTAAGTCGAAAATACGACATGCAAGGATATAGTTATATCCACCAAAAATATTAAATATAATAACCTTAAAGGCCTTGAAAACAACTCAGATTCAAGCATATTGAGGAGAAACACCTTGGGCTGTAGTATATATTTTGCACATGAAACAACAGTCTTACATTAAAGAGTAGTTTTGAAAGATTTAATGTCAAACAAAAGTTACCATTATCTCGATGTTCAAATGAGTTTGAACGCCGATTGGTAGATCACAATTTATTTTGGGGAGACGAATGTACTAGTAATTAATTTCAATCAAGTCCTATCACTTTACATTATACTTCATGGGTTCAATTCTTATTATGACATTTCACAGAAAGCTGACATGGCTGTTGCACCAATAACAATATCTTCTACACGGGAAAGAGTTGTTGATTTTACAAAACCTTACATGAGTCTGGGAATCAGCATAATGATCAAGAAGCCTGCCGATGAAGGCGCACACATATTTTCCTTCATGGATCCGTTATCCTCTGAGATTTGGATGTGTATCTTGTTCGCATATGTAGGAGTGAGTGTAGTTCTGTTTCTAGTTAGTAGATTCAGTCCTTCTGAATGGCATATTGATGAAAAAAACATTACTAACGACTTTACAATATCGAACAGTCTTTGGTACTCACTTGGTGCCTTCATGCAACAAGGATGTGATATATCTCCAAAGTAAGTACAATTATAGATCATTGAAAAAGTTTTTCCATCAAGTTTGAATCAAATTCAATTACAAATTCATTTTAGTTTTTCTTTCCTGTGTTGTGTTCAAATGTTTAATAGTACATCAATTCCTTTTTAATCAAACAATTTTCTGTTATATTAAATCTTCACAGAGCTATTTCGGGAAGGATTGTTGGAAGTGTATGGTGGTTTTTTACTTTAATTATTATATCCTCATATACTGCAAACCTCGCTGCCTTTCTCACTGTGGACAGAATGAATACACCCATTAGTTCTGTAGAGGACCTTGCGAAACAAACAAAAATCCAATATGGATGTCTCAAAGAGGGCGCTACATACGAATTTTTTAAAGTAAGTCTATATGATACAGAATACGTGAAATAGGTAAACTTGTACATATATTTTAGGATTGCTGTATGAGATTAAGTACAATATTTTCAAATTATTAATTTTCTTGGCAGAAATCAAAGTTTGCTTTGTACGAGAGAATGTATGCCTACATGACGTCAGCAGAAAACGTGTTTGTAGAAAAGAATAGTCAAGGGTTTGAAAAAGTTAGGAATTCCAATGGAAAGAAGTACGCGTTCCTTGTAGAATCCACAACAAATGAATATATCAACAATCAAAAACCTTGTAATACCATGAAGGTGGGTTCTAATCTAGATTCCAAAGGATATGGAATAGCTACACCAGTCGATTCAGAACTCAGGTGAGTATTTTGCCAAACTGTTTTATTGATGTGCAACTACAGCTGGAACTTCATTTTATTAACAGTATTATCAATAATAAAAGACAAGTTGCTGTCCTTTAAAAAAGGACTGCAATACGTGGACCATATGCATGTGTTTCTACACGAAATTCAAAGAAAATTTCTAGATTTAGTGATTTTACAAACTTAGGTGTAATTAAATTCATTTTTTTTTTTACATGTATCTAGTAATTTTCATCGCTATTTAAGTCTGCTTAATGAGGCTGTAATGATAAAAAACCATGAACTTGAAATTATGTGAATATGAAATGTTCAATCTAATTAAAATTAGATGTTCTGAATCCGCTACCGCTTCTCAAATGAAGCGGTAGCGGATTCGGAACATCTAATTTTAGTTAGATTGTGAAATGTTGATCTAGGCATCTATCACAAGTGTAAACACTGGTAAAGTAGCCTTTAAAATTAACAACAGAATTAAAAGAGGCCTAAGCGTGCCGGTGTCGTAATGGTTGAATTGTAACACGTTGGCGGATCCAGGAAAGGGGGGGGGGTCGGATGTTGTAACCCTATTTATTTTTGCAGAAAGAGGAAGAGAGTGTGTGTGTTTTTTCCCCTGTAATATAGATATTTTTACGTCGAGTATTTTCAATAGAATAAGTACTTCAATCTCTGCCCTTTCTGCTCTCTAGATAGAGTTTTGCTTATTGCTTTTTTCCTTGTACTTTCACAACCCCGGTCCCGGGCCTCGACCACCCATGCACACGTAACATGAAAGATTTCACTTCGATATCATCGGAAGATTCCGGCGAACGTACATAGCTATTTTTGGACCATCTTCTGAAGTAACTAACTTTAAGAAGTATGCATAAAAGGTCATGATAGGGAGTATGCATAAGAGAATATTTTTCTCCTTATATTATGGGGATATTTTAATCAATAAAGAGAAAGGTTCAAAATGTCCCCGTAGTATGTTGGGGAGGGGGGCTCACTGTTTCTTTAAAAAATAATCTTTTGTTATAATTTGAATAAGTTTTGATTTGCATTGGAAGCTTCCCCGCACTTTTTGTTGCGGGAAGGTTCAAAATACGGGTAATCAAACATTTAAAAGAAATCAAAATGTACCGAAAAGTTTAGACGAAGCCCCCTTTCCCCGAAATAGGATTTTACAGTGTGGTGCACAGGTTGTTATTTTAATTTATTTATTTATTGTTGCTTGTCAACTCTTTTTGGAGGTTGCCCCCTTTGAAAACCGTTGCTACGGACTTGAATATAAGTGCCTGCAATGTGACCTAGAACCCACCCCCCTTTTCAAAACTGTTGAATCCGACCCTGTACTGGAGCATTAGAGGGTCTCGAGTTATCTAAAACGATGCTAGGTTATCGATTAGCTCGATCAATTTAAAAACAAAAAAACATTTGATTTTGTGTGTGTGTGTGTGTTTTTTCCCTGTCTCTTTTAAATAACGGAATGGTTAATATACAACACCTGCAATCGTAACTTCTCGGCAAAACAACGTGTTTTTCCGAACTCGCCAGAAGGTCTGAGAAGATGCAATTGACAATCTCATCGCACGTGTGTAGACCTATAGGCTATTTGGTCTTGCAAGCACAGTTGTGTGCACTGTTTGCTAGTGACGCTTAGACTGGTAACGGTATTTGCTACGGACATGAAGAACTATACACCAGTTTCATAACATGTGCAGTTTTTTTTCTAGTGAAAATTGGAGTAAATTAAAAGTCGAATATCTTGGATATGGGGTAACCCATATCTATTCTTGTTACAACAACCGTCCATGCATCCATGGACGAGTTCATTGGTTACTCTGAAAGGTGACCACAGGTCAACCTTTCGTTAACATTTTCTACAATGAACTGCCTACTTTGAGTGATTGTACTTTCATAGCAAAGTTGTTAAATTTTATTCCCGATTGGCCTATAGTTTTGTCATTTTAAAAAATCGGTCTATGTCGATACATGTAAGGGACTTGACATCTGCACTAGATTTATACGGAAGATATTCTATCATTGGAAAGATAGATGGTACACATGTAGCACAGATCTGTAGTACGCAGATTTTTTCTATGTTTCTCCCTCTCCCCCACATGGAAAAACGTTGAGCACTAAAGGCCTCTATCAAGCTATATTTGGATTGCTGTCAATCAAATTATTTTGCGAACCTTGATGCACAAAACTACTGCCGGTAAATCTTTTAAAACCTAGTAGTTGAATTAAGTTTGTAATTAAATATGTTCAAGCTGTTAAGCTATCTATATAAGTTTTTCCTACTTATTTAAAATGCTTGTACCATAGAATTTAGTTTGTATATAAGGATATATGTATTAAAGAGAAATTCAGATCTTGGTTACGCCAAAGAATAAACGATGAGCAGATTTTAGAGCGAGGTATGCCAATGATTGGCATATTCTAATTCGAAAAGGGCGAATTGTTCTAAGGGCAAGTTGTCTTAGAGGCGAACTCTCTAGCATTCTCGCGCATGCGTAGCCTGACGTAAGCCCATGGCATCCGGTTTAACACCACTTATATATTTTCTGCGTGGACCTCAGGGTCCACGCAATGAGGATAAACTATTTGTGATTACATTGTCGTTGCTTTATGTGAAATTTTTTTTTGGCAGAGACCCACTGACATTGGCTGTACTGCAACTCCGAGAAAATGGAGAATTAGATCGCCTTAAAAAGAAGTGGTGGTATGAGAAATCTCAGTGTGACCAGGATACTGAAAAGGTTGGTGTTCGAAATAAGCATTCTTATTTGCAAGATAAAATCGAGAAAAGCTTTTTTGTTTCATGAAAAATTGTGGGGGAAAAAGATAAATTACTTCTATCATGTCTATTCATGAACATTTAAGTAAATGACAAAATGTTTTATACAAAAAAAAAAAAAAAAAAAAAAAATTAAGAAATATTCACAAAATAATAAAGTATAAATTCCAAATGAATGCTAAATCATTTTAAATCAATATCTTTTATTAGGATGCATCACAAGCGGAACTGACGTTAGAGAATGTGGCAGGAATTTTCTACATCCTGTCCTGTGGACTTACACTTTCTGTCGTTATCGCTGCCATTGAGTTCTTGTATAAATCTGTTGTTGATTCTAAAAAAGCTAAGGTGATTATGAAAAAAGCTGAGGTTTCTCGTCAGCTACTTCTAGAAAAAGTAGAATTAAGGTTGTTGAGTTTTAATCTGGAAATTATTCTAAATCAAAATAAAAGTATATTTTTACTATAGACGTCCTTTGGTTCTATGGTGCGATGTAAGGCTAGATTATCATTCCGAGGGTCGCTGGATGATAGTTCTCTACCTAACTCACCACAAAAGAAACCAACTGCCACGGTATCTATACTTCATTTGTAATACTGATAAACACCTCCTGAAAGCAATGGAATGCCATTAAACTTTTTCAACGTGGTTAAATGAGATTTTTATTCACACACAAAAAAAAATATTTACGGAGATCAGCATTTTCTAAAATTCAAATCAATTCAATTCAAATTTTATACATTTGTGAAAATATCAAAAATCCCTGTCCCACTCGTGAAATAAATTCCATATCGAACTACAAAACATTGAATATCCTCTATGTATTTAATAATGAATTTTACTTAGTGTATATATGAACTGAGTTACTTTACCCTTATGATATGAAATGCAGCATATGTTAAAGTATTTTTATACAGGCTCTCTATGTTCCAGAGTAAATAAAATCAAGTGAAAAGATATTTTTATTCTAGCCTTCTTCTTTATGACTACGAAACAAATATTTCAAATACAATAGTGACGATCTGTATACAAAGGCATTTTCTGAATATTCTCTTTTTCTTTCAAACACAAATGATGCATATTATTCTTCCCAAAGGTTTTACATTTTTGAAAAAAAAGTTTGCATTCTTTTTATGTATACACTGTATTTAATAGTTTTGATATGGATTTTTTAGTACACCTATACTGGCCCTGTACAAGTTCCGGAGTACGAACCATATCCTGAAAATAATACACACACTCAGGTGTAGAACGTCGCACGTCTCGCAATGTCAGCCAGTGCTCTCTCTGGAATACTAGTATAGACAAAAAGACAATTTGTGGTAGACTTTTTACCATAAAGGAAAAAGATTTGTTTTCTATGTTCATTTTGATTTTTTTCTATTATTGTGTGTTTCAACGTGATGAATAAGGTGTATATTTATAATAGTACGAAACACAAAGAAATGATAATCTGTTTATAATTTAAAATGGTAGTCATATTTGTTCACTGCCTTATAAAAGAAAATAATTAAAATATTATCTGTTTATATTTATTGTATAAAAAGCGATATCACTGCATGATTGAAAAATTGTATTCATACCAAATATCTTCATTGGATTTTCAGTATCAAATGAATCTGATAAAGTGTGTGAAAATAGAGAAAATTGTTGATTTCTTTCTCGTCTTCTTCTTTCTTGTGACAGCAGTGGTGCTCGTACCGACTGAATTTTTTTTTCTGATACAGGCCAGACCGTAAGTACATCTTGACTAGGAAAAAAACTGAAATTATCCTTTATTTGACAAAAAAATTGTGTCTTGCTATATTAATCGGGTAAATTAAGTCAAATGCTTTAGCATTAAGAACATTGGTCGCAAGAAAGTTTTGATTACAAATTCAGAAATCCATACTAACTCTAAAATTTATGCTAGTAAGGCTTCGTACTGTATACTAGTATCACGTAGAAGTGTTTCTTTACAAGAGTTTGAAATAAGAAATTGAACAAACACAACTTCAAGTTAGTTAAAGAATAAAGAGAATTTTCCGTAGGAAAAGGTATCATTGATACTTTAAAAATTTCCTGTAGTTTTTAGCGATATTTCAAAATTAACTGATGTATTAAAATTGATCTTTTCTCGAATTCAACTGTCACTCGAACTATAATTGCATACCTTGTTCTGAATGTTCGTGTAGCTGTATGATGTGTAACTTAAACAAGTTTGAATTTCTTCACAAGGTAAAATTTTCAATAAAAAATGATATTTTCGAAATTAAAACAGTATATGAAATATGGAGATAACGAACAGTATTCAAGCTCAAAATCCATTAAAACAATACAAATCGGGAGCAGAGCAAACTCCTCCAAATTAATTAATATAATTTTTAAAAATTTAATCAGAAAGAGATATTTCATTCAACAGGAGATATTTCTTTTTTTCAATTGAGATATCAACTCTTGCAATGAACATATATCTATTTTCTTTGCATTTATTTATGAAAGATAATGTAAGGAAAAAAATGCATATTTTTTTGAATCCATATCTTTTTTTTTAAGGAAAGATAGCTCATATTTTGAGATATACATCTCTTAACAAATAGTAATAGTAACAAAATCAAATATGGAGATAACGAACAGTAGTCAAGCTCAAAGTCCATTTCAACGATACAAATTGGGAGCAGAGCAAACACGGACCTCAAAAAACATCAGATGTGGGATCAGGTGCCACGGAGGAGTGAGCATCCGATGAGAACCGGTCACACCCGCCGTTTGCTCCTTGTCATGATCGGGAAATTACGAAAAAATCCGTCGACAATTCAGTATGTAAACAATGGGCTTACAATTAGTATGAAAAACGTCAGTGAGAATATGTCTTAATGATAGATTGTATTTGCTGACAGGGACATTGTATCGACCATAGAACTTACGAAATAATGACTTTAAACGAGACTGTTGATATTCTTATTTCATCAACTTGTTTGTCAATAACTTACCTCGTTTTAGAAATTTGTTCATACGTAGAGCATGCTCTTGCGTATCGAATCAACTGAGAGATATACACCCCATATGCAGGGGAAAATGGTATATTGCTGCATAAGTAAGGGAAGTTGACGATTGAAAAGTTAAAGCCATCACGTTTATCATAAAGCTTTGTTGTCAGATTACCAGACTCTGTGGTATCTTTTATTTCAAGCTCACTGAGATATATCGTGTCGACATATGTATGGAAATAACTATCGTTAATTGATATCTAAATATCGAGTTGAAGACCACAGCAAGAGATTTTTTTTCTCAAGTATAAGATTTTGAATAAATTCTGCTTCATTTGAATACAAACATAGTACCCATGGGAATTCCAACAGATTGTTGGAAGACCTGGTCTCCAAAAACCACATAGATATTGTCAATCAGAAACTCAAGCATCTTTTTAATATCAACTTCAGAGTACTTATGTGTACAATCAGAATTTTTTTATCAAAATAATTTTGCAAATGACCAATTACAAGGTAAGTAAATTTACGAGTTCCATTTGAATTGAAAAAGCACCGGTCAATGATGTCAGCCTGGGCTGGGATTCATAAACATACTTTAGATTTGTGCTAAGATTCACATTTAAGTATAAAATAAATTCTTAGTTAAGAAAAAATTTCTAAGTCATATTCATATAAATTCTAAGTGCAATTTTTGGCTAAGTATAATTCTGAGAAAATTATCTAGAGCGTTTAAGTTAAGTCACCCTAGCAACGCATGGAGATTCCCAAACAAAAAGCGCACTCTTTTGAGGAGGAAGTATTTAGTTCCATGTGTATTACATCACAACTGATATGTATAGCTACGTCATCAACATTGCACAAAATGCATCTTACCAGTTGATAAATATCCCGAAGTCAAAAAGAGTTTCTAGTTGGATGTAATAGCATGGTTTCTTAATGAAAGATTAAGATTATTTCTTCTGTGCACCATTATTTTTATTTTGATGAAGAACATTTAAGTATTTCTTATCTACTTATGACACCTCCTGAGGACACTTGTCTTTAAGTCAATACTTAAGCACTAAGTATGTTTGTAAATTAAACTTAAGTATTTCTACCAAATTTAAGTAATATTTAGAGAACTTACTTAAAAAATATATAACTTAAGTGATTTTTTAAACTTAAGAGGAATATACTAAAAAGTTTTATGAATCCCGGCCCTGGACTTTAATTTATCGTGGGGAATGGTTGTATACAGAGCTGGAAAAGTCGTAAGTTTTTGATAATATTAATTTTGATAAAATTTTGTGATTTCAAATTTTCCAAAAGTTCCTTGGGATTTTTAAGTATCCTCATCTGATTTACACCACTTCTCGAATATATTGTTACACAGTACTCCTGAAGTTTCTCCTTCACTGCTGAACGTTAACATTTTAGTGAGGAGAAAAGAAAGAGGCTTGGTAAAACATTGACTGGAACCTGTTATGTACATGTATCTTTGTTTGTAAGGATTTTATGAAGTTTCGGATTCCAATATGAATATTGTAATTCAAATTCATTTTGGTTGTTGGGAATATTAAAAATATTCAAAATTGACATATGATTTTGAAGAAGTTCCTCCTTAGAAAGGGAGTTATGGGTATAAGTTGGATTGCCACTTGTAGAATCAAATCCCACTTCTTCTAAAATACAAATAAAATAATGAGCCTTAGAAACAAAGACAATGATGTTATCTGCTTTGTCAACTGGGACCAGTACATACTGATCGTGTAGCCTATCTAATTCTTTTTTCACTTCTGAATTATTGAACACAGAAGGTTAGATGGTTTTCATATTGCCCCTAAATCGCTTAATGCGAGATTTTAACATGAATCTGATACATTTAATCCATTCTGACAAAGTGTCAAGGTCTTCTTTTTCATGTCTGGCCCATTGTCTGGCGTAATCTTCCATAGAATTCATAATATTTATGAAATTATGATTTCAGTGGAAAGATCGGGGTTCCCTAAATTTTGGCCCTTTTCAAATAAGTGATTTAAGGTCCTCATTATTAACTATATTTACGTCACCAGTAATAACGTGTCCAGCAGGACTATAGTTGTCCGGATTTTTCAAGCAGAAGTTTAGAAGAATTTTGGAATGGTCGTTTAATAAAAATAGACAGGTTGAAATTAACAGTACAGATATGGAGTTGAATTCTGTTGTACAATGTCTCATGGCGACTTATGGATCGACTGTTATATCTGCATTCTTACATTACGACCCTTTATTATGGAACTTCCTGAGAACTGAATCATTCCAGATCTTTTTCGCTTTGCTTGCAAATGTTTAACTTTTGTGTCCTCGTTTTACAAAGACAGTGAAAAGTCATCCTCTAGAATATTCTAAGGGTCTCCATCCCTTAGAATATGATGTAAACATACCTTTGTAATGGAACACACTACTTAGGGTGCTCCTAGTTTTGAATAGTATTATCAATAGAAATATGGAAAAGAATCTACCTTATAGGTTTAAGTTGTACTTTCCAAACCCCGTGAAATGTTCTTTTTTTTCTTACTCATTATGGTGTAAACTTGTTTGATGGAAAAATTATGAATATTTTGAATAACCATTGTGTGCCTATTTGTAAAACTTAATTTAAAAATGCACGCAGTTATTTGTTTCAAGTAAAATCACCTGGTGACTCGCATAAGATGTAGTAAAGAACAGACGAGAAAATCCAATGTTTCACATAAATATTAAGTTCTTATTATTTTAATCCTCTACAGACGGTATTCCTGTAAACACTGCTACAGAGCACAGGCACTTGTTTCTGTAATAAATTTTTGACCCATAGTATAATAATAACACAAGGTATCCAACTCCGTATTACACGAAGTACCCCCTCCCTCAGAATCGCACTCACTTACAATTTCAGAGGACATGCACTGGCAAACTGTTTATACCTATGTCTTCTACGATAACTTATCTACACAACCATATATGGCATGCGTGTCTTTATTTTCTTTTATCCCCGTAAACAGCGTCAAAACTCTGCTCGCCGAGTGGAAAAGTCGACATGAAATTGTATGTGCTAATCCCGGGCAGAGATTTTAATTGGCTAAAAATCTGTTTTTAAAATTACATCGTAAAAATATCGTAGTGCTTTAATGGAAAATGAGAGGTAAACAAATTTCATTTATTCACTGCAATATTTAAACACTGGAGTTGAATTTTTAAACTCACTCATTTTTGAATTTTGCTCTCTGCCCGGGATTAGCACATACCATTTCATGGTTTAGTTCGACTTTTCCACTCGGCGATCTGAGTTTTGACGCCGTTGACGGCGATAAAAGAAAATAAAGACACGCATGTCATATATGGTTGTGTAGATAAATTATCGTACAAGACATAGGTATAAACAGTTTGCCAGTGCATGTCCTCTGAAATTGTAAATGCGTGCGATTCTGAGGGAGGGGGGTACTCCGTGTAATACGGAGTTGGATACCTTGCGTTATTATTATACTATGGGTCAAAAAATTATTACAGAAACAGGTGCCTGTGCTACAGAGATATAAGGAAAAATTGTTACGTATTTCCGCTGTGAATATTGTCGATCGATGGTAAAGTTCGGTCATAATAGAGGTTGGTGTCGCAGATTTCTAGAAAGAACGCCTTCACACCGCAGAAATTCGCAGTGTCTTCTGATATACTGAAATTATACACTTTCCTATGATCAATGATTGGCGATCTTTTCCGTAATTACGATGTCTTCTGGGGACAGAAGAACAGATGTAAATGTCCATGATTGATGAACAATGGTAGTCGATGGTGGTTTTCATGTGTATATAAAATCAGGGGGCAGATAAAGCAACAATTAAAATCAAGATCGAAATAACAGTTACGACACTCAAGTGATATAGAAAATGTACAATTGCCTTCGCCCTTCATTTTGCCTTTATATTCTTGTATGCATTTTAAAAAACTTCCTTATTTGTTCACAATATTAAAAAGCCTTCAACTCACTTTGTAATGTAAATCAAAACAATATTAAAGAATCACATGTGCGTGACGTAAAATACAGGTTTTATTGTTTTTTGTTTGTTGTTTAATGTCCCTCACGAGAATTTTTCACTCATATTGAGTCGCCACCACTTGCCTGTGGAGGGCTGCAAAGTTATACCTATACTCGGCACTTAGGACCATTGAGCCAACACCTACTGCGACACGGGACCTCGTTTTATATGGTCTCATCCGAAGGACCGGTCTCCACGTCCCACAGTGCATTCAATGATCGGCACCTTACTCCACGACTTCAGAGCAGAGGCTCTAACCACTGCGCCACTCGCGCGACAAAATACAGGTTTTATAGCAATATTCCTAGATTCGTTACTTATCAGAACAGCAGTCTTATTAAGGCAATGACGCCATTTTTTTCAATACTTTCTAACAAAAAAAAAACTATCTAGCTTATAATAATTATAATAAATGACAAACATAAAAAGCTAACTTTTATTTATAAACTTTTTGATTTTACAAGTCATTACTTCTATCGTCAGACAATTCGATTTTAGTTTTGTTACAGAGACCGCTGTATTGACACGGAATCCCATCGCTCCCTTCCTGATTTCGACTTCTCCCATTGGAACCGTAGCGTCGGTCTGTTTCTACAATTATATCACCTCACTCTCTTCTCAATACTCCCAACCATTCAGACACCATCTGATGATTCAATTAAAACCAGAAAACCAAACTTTGATATTAGGAGAATATCGAGTTTGTCATTATGAAATATAAATGAGAACTTGGCCTCTTCAGTGTATCACACTTTTTGTAATCTAATTTTTCGGGATATTATGGGCATGCGTGACTATGGAATTGACGATTGAAATCCGGATACTTTTTCACGGACTTGAACAAGAATGTATCTACCGCCTAAAATATGTTTTCTTGGAATATACCTGATGGTTTGGGAAAATTTGCACACCTTTGTTACCAGTCAAACTACTCCCTACAACATGACGGTGCAAGTGGGTAAGCAGAAAGAGCTTGAATGCTTCACCATTCATAATAGCTAATAAGTCAAAGATTTTTTTTTTAATTTGTTAAGCAATTGTAAATAACTTTTCCTATTTTATTCATTCTAATTCGGTTGAGTTTACGTTCAGGATTCATGAAGAAAAATCCATTAACAAAACAAAACTTTCGTATTTGTATCATGTTGTCCTGAAATGAAAAAGTTTTTCTTATTAAAAATGGATCAATCAATCAGGAAATCAGGAAAAAAAGGGTTATGCTATTTAAATGAAAAATTGTCAGTATTTAAGCATGAGCAGAAGCGTGTGGTTCTACTTTTTCCTTCTGTATTATGTGTGTAATCTAAAAATCTGCAGTATTGCTTTTAGCCACGAGCCTTCTGTAATTTATTTCGTAATTCTTCAAAAGATTACAATATTTATCTGATTTTGGGCCTTATGTTTGAAATGTGTTATTGCAGTTTAAGATAAATTGTACACCGACTATCTATGACAATATCAAAATCCGACGAATCTTTGACACTGCAAGTTTAAGTGCTAATGGAAGAGTGACACAACTGATTCCGTCTGTTTAATGACATACTCATCTTGTTCCAAATAAAAAAAAATGTTCCCTCTGTCATATGATAAAATTAATGTACTATATTTTATTTTATCGGCTAATGGCATAAATGCATCAGTATGCAGTATCCCTTCCCATGAGTACTTTGTGTTTGAAAAACAGAAATGCAATCGTTAGCCATTAACTATGCATTTTTAAAGTAAATTTAATTTATGTCAATAATGTGAAATATATGTGCCTAAAATTATTTAAGTAAAAAATTCTTCCTTTGGAGAAATGTTTGATTAATTTTCACGATCTCTTATAGATCTGGAAAAAACATTTTAGGAAACAAAAAAAAAAAAATGAAGTGTAATCCCAGTGTAATACGTTGTTCAAATTTTGATTTGAATTTTAAGAACTTTACTGAATCAATGTTAGATTGCATGATGTCAACCCTGATCAAAAGCAGTGATTCTTAATTCAGCAGAAAGCATAAAACAGTTCGTACTTTGTGAGTAATCATTGTCCAGTCCTTATGGTCTTAATCACCCTAGGTCCAGAATGTTAGGAAAGATCTGCCTTCATAGCCACTTTAGATAAATAATGTATATATTAATGCGTAAAAAGGGCAAGTAACCCGAACTTGTTCACCGAGGTCAGCTACAACACAGAAGTCCCGCGAGTGAGATTTTATATTGATCAAATGATCAGAATACATGTATGTATTTACATTCTTAAGAAGTTCGGTAACGTATATGTTACTACGATATAGACAGCCACTTTGTCTTACTTCTTGGATCAAGATTAATGTTCATTGATACTCTGATAAAAGAGAGGATTATTTATGACATAAAAGTCTATTATTCCTTTATAAATTTGCCAAGTTGAAATGTCTTTTTTGTTAATTACATATGTACTAGTATGCCCGGCGAGGTATGATATAATTCTTTGTATTTTACTTATAAAATACATTTTTTCGGAAAATCATAAAAATTAAAGCAAAATTTTGTATGAGTGAGCAGAGGCTTATGACAAATTCCTTCTCAACATGGAAGAGTTTCATGTTATGCAACGTTTATAAAAGATACACAAGTACACTTTATATATCAAGTGCCTTTGACATTATCTTAAAATTTTGAACAACTTCTGCAAAGTTTCGAGCAACTAAAATCCAAAACGTATCATTACTTAAATAATCATTTTAAAATGTAGTATAAGGAAAAAGCATTTCAAGTAAGAAAATGTAACCTTTTATATGACTCAGGCGAAGTTGTCTCTCTGGTAATGAGCTGAATGTTACTAATTTTAAAAAAATGTCTTCGTATTTCTCTGTAAATTAAATACTGGTACCTGTTTTTGAACATTACGGTCGGTAAATGAGACCTTGTTAGCAAATATAACCTATCATTGGGTCGTATTCTGGCAGGCTTATTTCATAATACCAATTGTTAGGCCTTTGTTTTTATACTGAATTTGTCTACGGAATGTTCTGTCTACCTTATCAATATAAAGGGCTCACGGCGGGTGTGACCGATCAACAGGGGATGCTTACTCCTCCTAACTTCCTGATCCCACATCTGGAATTTTCCTGGGGACCGTGTTTTATGCCTTCTTCACAGAATTGTATTGTTTATAGATTTTTTGAGATCGATCAATCTTTTTTGTCTTCACCTTTTTCATTTTATGAAGTATTAAAAATTAGTATAGTCGCCCGCGTTGCGCAGTGGTTAGTGCGTTTGCTCTAGAGTTGCGGTGTAAGGAGTTGATCCTTACGTCGCGGGTTCGAATCCCACTGCGGGTCGTGGAGACCGGTCCTTCGGATGAGACCGTATAAACCGAGGTCCCGTGTCGCAGTACTGGCACAAAAAAGATCCCTCACTGTTCAATGGCCCTGAGTGCCGAGTATAGGTCTAACTTTGCAGCCCTCCACCGACAAGTGGTGGCGTCCCCATATGAGTGAAAAATTATCGAGAGGGACGTTCAACAAACAGAGTGAGTATCGTTTAAAACTAAATACTAGTGTCTCATCGTTAAATACATGTGGTGTATAAATTATGTGCACTAATGCAGGGATTCTTTGCATTTTTTGAATAAAAAAAGGTTAATAAATCAGCATTGTAAAAGTTTAGCTAAGGAACATATGCATTCATTGAAAAATAATGGTTGGTTTGCGAGTTATATCTATAGGGAAATCAAAAAATTATTTATTTTTGAAAAACACACAAGAACAAATTTTTATTTATGAATAGATATGTTTTGATTTATAGGATTCATTCTAGACACTGCTGTCCCCAGTGATATCGATGCGTGTATTAAGATTGCTCTGAAAATTTCGAACACCAGCTGCAGTTGTTGTCTTGTGGGGGACGTTATTACCCTTACCAACAATAGTAGAAAGATATACCTCTCCGATTCCATTATTCGGACAAACATCAGTAATAACTTTGAAGTGAAGCGAGCGGGTAAGTTGAACAGTTACTGCTTTGTGCCAATCAACCAAATACCTGTCTACCATATTTGTTACGGTTTTATTTAGTAGATTTTGCCATTTTGCAGTTTGTGACCAACTCAGAGAGTCGCTGGCTATTGTATCCATGGCAACGAAGGACTCAATGGAGGTTGTGAACAGTTTCGGTCGTACCCTTGAGTTACCATTTATTGTGTCTACTGGACCTCGCATTCATCATCGTGGAGACAATTACAGTGTGTTTATGACTCCATCATATATTCCAGCGGTGGTAGCTTATATACAATACAACAACTGGCATAAGGTCTACTATATGTATGACAGCGATGAAGGTATGACATAAAGGTTTATACTCTATCAGTAGTACCTTTATCTTCAGCTTATACGATAGGTCTTTCTGTTAATAATTATATTTTTATACACCAAAGTTTTATTTCTGCAAGACACCTTTAAGAAATTGAATTTTAAATCTCCGATATCTCTTACGTGAAAAATGAAGGTTAACGAACAGTAATCAAACTCAAAAGTCCACTGGAATAATACAAATCTGTTAATCAAGAGAACTTTTCGTGATCTTTGGTAATGAATATTCAAGAATTATTTTCTTACCAACATTCTCAATCGACATGTAATGTACATCACGATATCAGCATCGAAACTAGTGAGAAAAACGTTCTTGAAAAAAAAAATCATTTCTGAACACAAAATAACATAGTTAGAAATTGCGCAAAATTGCAGAACTAGATATTATGTGTATAAGAAATATATTTCTTAAAGGCAGATATTCTGTAAAACGAAATATACATTTTACGGTATAGCGATCTATCTATCTGAAGGATATGTCTTAAGAGGTATCTCACAACTTTAAGAAATGTCTAAAATTAACAGATATGCTTATTTTATTAAAGATTAATTTCTCTTTACAAAAAAGAACTCTCTTTAATGATAAGACTTAATGGTAACCCAACAACAAAGCTTTATGATAAACATGATGACTTCAATTTTTCAATCGTCAACTTCCCTTTCTTATGTAGCAATATACCCTATCGCCTGCTTATAGGGTTTTTGTCTCCCAATTATTAAAACAATTTCTAAAACGAGGCAAGATATTGACAAACAAGTTGATGAAACAAGGATATCAACAGTCTCGTTTGAAGTCATCATTTCGCAGGTTTTATGGTCGATACAATGACCTTGTCAGCAAATACAACGTATGATTAAGTTAAATGATTACAGATGTTTTTCATACGTATTGTTAGGCCATTACAGTATTTACATAGTGAATTATCTACGGATTTTTCATGGAGCACACGGCGGGTGTGATCGGTCGGCAGGGAATGCTCACTCCTCCATGGCACCTGATCCTACCTCTGATGTTTTCGGAGGTCCGTGTTCGCTCTGCTCCCGAATTGTATTGTTGAAATGGACTTTGAACTTGAATACTGTTCGTTATCTCCCTATATCATTTCTGTTACTATTACTATTTGCAAAGAGATGTATATCTCAAAATATGAGCTATCTTTCCTGCAAAAAAAGATATGGATTCAAAATAATATGTATCTTTTTTCTTACATCATATTTTATAATTAAATACAAAGAAAATAGATCTATGTTCATTGCAAGAGATGATATATATCTCAATTTAAAAAAAAGAAATATCTGCTGTTGAATGAAATATCTCTTTCTGATTAAATTATACCCTGTCTTTTTGATTTTTATTTCCTGATTTTAAAAAGAAAATATCATATGTCTAAAATTGTATTCATACACAACAATGCATTCCAGACACAATGTCCTTGCTTAAATATTTCTAAAATTGATGTCTGTTTTTCCTTAGGCCAAACAAAAAAAATATGTGTGGTTCCGGTTACACTTCCAAAAAAATTAGGGTAGGTAGGTAGGAATTTTTTTTTTTTTTTTTTTTTTTTTTTTTTTTTAACAAAATGATTTTCTTAATTTTTCTAAATAATACCTATCACTGCTTTGCAAATGGCATTTAGATGTGATGTGATAATATACTAGTCAATATTGGTAGGGGACACCTACATGCTAGCTTGCTTTGGACTTAATACTATTAAACACTTGCACTATGTTTTGCAAGGAGGCCGTCATTGCTGAAACTAAAACTTAAACTGGAGCCATTGATGGAAATCAGGGAAAATTCCGGAAAAAATATGGAAATTGCAAAAAAAAAGTTTAGGGTCGGTGGTATAAAATAGGGAAGGTCGGGTAACCGGAACCACACATATTTTTTTATTTGGCCTTATGCATTCATAATCAGGATACGATTTTTTCCTTTTTTTTTTTTTTTTTTTTTTGGTACAGAGGATTTTTTTTACACATGGAGTCAATGTTTGAAAATGAGATATCATGCACTTATATGTAAAAAATATTCATAATGGTCCCTATTCATTTCAAAGATATTTCTTGCATGTGACTGAATAGATATTGCTTTTGGGAAGATTTTTTAAAATTTTTTATTTCAATATGAATCTGCTTTAAGGAAGCGATTGCAAGGCGTCACGTGATCGACTCATGTGATGTTTAAAAAAAGAAGATTTACGGTAACCATTTCCGGAATAACAGGTGAATAAAGAGCGTGATTATGATTACGCCCATGACAAAAGGTCTTCGTGGCAATATTTTTAAAACAGAGAAAGAATAAGATAAAGATGTGATTTTGCAGAGTGTTGGTGAGCGTCGACGCAGATTATTTTTTTATCCCTGTGTTTTTTTCCTTTTGACACGTCTACCTTTTGTCGTAGTTCTGAACACTGAAATCTATTTCATGAATAATTTAATTCATATCTGGATCTTTATGTCCTCTAGTTTTATTTAAAATATTAGAATTTTATTTGAGATCGGTTTCTTTACTATAGGAATTATGTCGCATGCTTGACATGAACGTATTTTTAAAAATATTGCAGAGGAAATTGTTTTCATTTGTAAGATCTTCTCTAGCATTTTCAATTCTTACATCGACCATGTAAACATTGAATCGTCGGCACATATATTGCGTAAGCATTTGTTGTGGTAAAATGTTTTATGCGTCGTATTTGGTAAAAAATCGAAACTTAAACACACTTCTTCTGGCAGAAAAGAAAAGTTTCTTTTTGCAAGTTTTCACAAATCTAGCAAAAAATACGCGTGTAAGAATGACAGACGAAACTAAGAGAGGTTAACTCTGACAGTACTACGGAGGTACCAGGTATACCAGAGAGAGAAAATTATTTTGAGCATATAACGTTACATTAAAAAAAAACATTTAAACTCATCATGCTCACAGGAATATATTTGAAAAATGAATTAACTTTTTTTAAAATTCACGAGGACATGAACAAAGACGCTTCACCTCAGCAAATTTTACGAACCGCGTGAGCATGAAGCGCAAATTTATAAATGTCATTCACCGATTATTTTTGAAACAAAACAATTTGCACTATAGTTTTGACGTCAAGTGTGATATTATGACGTCACAATGGAGATATATGTAGGCTTACCTAGTTCATGAGAAAATGAATCTGAAGTAAAAATATTTGCAAATGTAAATATTTAAATAGCAAATCACTAAAATTTGTCAAATAAGATAATAGCTAGGATTTTTATATACAGTATATATTGCAGGTACAAGTTCTCTGAAATAACCTATTCATTCAATGTGTTCAAGTGACTCTACCCCCCCCCCCCCCCTTTTCCGATTCCAAGTCACTGTGCAGAGAATTCGATGAGTGTTCAAAGCATGAACGATTTGGCCCTTGGACCACTGTGCACTGGTTTAGAATGTATATACCTATATTGATATAATATCGGAATGAATATTTTGGAGATGGGAAAATAAAAAAAAAATATAATGCATATTGTTGTTTTTTGTGTACACTCTGTTCGTATCAGGTGGTACATGATACTTTTATCATTCTGCTCTACGTATAAAATGAGCAACCACCACAAGATTTTCCGAAAAAATTATTTATTAATCTATACGTATTTTCTATAGTTTTTTAAACAGATTATGCATATTAAAGGTTCAGAAACAAACCATCAGATTAGAATTTATGAAATCTTTAAATATTTTAGGAAGGGGGGGGGGTATTGAAATGCATGTAGCTTAAAAAAGAATGTGATGACCCCACTTCATATTTTAACCATAAGTCACTTATAATAATTGTTACAAAATATATTAATTTTAGGAATATTCATTGGGCAATTTTTATTCAAGACGTTGAAAACTGCTCTTGGGGTGAAAATATTACTGCAAATTTACAATGACTACTCCCCAAAGCAACTTTGGTATTACTGCAACTATCAATAGTTTCCGATACAGTTTTTATTTTCAATGAATATAAAGCATATTATTTAATATCAGGTGAAAATTATTTAATTTGTTTTAATTTTGATACCTGTATGGCATACTTAAAATTTCTCTACATAAATATCAAAATATTGAAAAACGGTGGTTTCCATGGCAACCATATCTTTCTTATAACCCTGATGACCTTGGTTGACATTTTCGTATTATGATACCATTAACGTAAGGCAAATTATATGTAAAAATGAGAAAAATTCATAGAGCGGATATTTTTCATGGACCCTTGCAATCTCTTCCTTAAGAAAGAAATATTTGACAGATGTTTCGTATTTTTGAAATCTTATAGCAACTTGAAAAATACTTATTTGTATGTCATTTATATTTTTATGCAGATTTTAACATATCCCGAACATTTCTTAATTTAACTGTTTATCAGCCTTAAAGCCCCAGAAAAAAGTCATATAATGATGATATTTTCATAATTCTTAATATAGGTCTTTGGAGGATGGAAGAATTGGCCACGCTACAATGGAAACAGAACGGAAGTTTTCAGGTTTCCTACCATAGAATCTCAACTAACGACCATAACGTATATTCTGAGCTATACCACATGGACAGAATGGACCCCACGATTAGTCAGAAAGTGTTCATTCTGGATTTGGGATCAAAAGCTGCCACCACACGGCTGATGAGAATGGTGAAAAGCCTTTGTTTACAATGCTTAATTTTTTATTTTATCTTTTTCCCGCAACAAAGGTGTCCGGGTGTTTTCTAAATATTAATGTGTATGCACACGAAAACAGTTAATGCTTTGGTTTCCAAATGAATTAAGATTCAGTCTGGAAACTTTTTACTCTAAGCGGACGGAGGCAAAAGCAGAACGAAATTGAGTGAACAGAGCGAACGCTGAGCGAAAGATAAATGGAGAATAAAAGCACAGAATGTATTGCTAAGGGAACAAAGGGCAAACAAAGAGCGAAATACATTGAATGTATTTCTTGAATTCTTACACCCTTGAATGTGTCCTCTCTCTCTCTCTCTCGTGTTTTAGATACGTTCCTGTTGCGTTTCAGTACGAGTTTCTGTTCTCATCCCAATTGCTTATTTACCTCTTACTTTGGCAAACTAACTCTAGTATTTAGACTCATGGGTCAGACATGAGAATACTTTTCTTCGCTGTTTCGCAAACCAAAACTTAGTTGTTCAAAGAAGGATTGATTTACCTCTTATTTTTAAATAAATATACTGTTAAAAAAAGAAACGCATAATAGGAATACTATCCTGAGAATAATTTAAAATTGATGGATGTGATTCATTCTTCGAGTAAAATGCATTGTATTTAACGCTATTACTAACTTCACAGCCATTCTACAAAACTCACGGACTGATTTTTGCAAAACGCTAAAATTTGGTCATTTTAATGTTGCACAGAGCCCTGTATCTAACCTATAAAACAGATACCAACAGCATGGTACAAATGATCACCAAAAATATGGCAGACCATGCGTTACATCAGCAGCACATGATAGCTTATTTTCACCAACGTTCCAGAATGACGTCATCTACAGCATTTACCATACCTGCACGTCACAGAATATAAAAAAGACTGTTTGATATTGACTACGGGATTCTGAAATTATGTTTAAGCCACTGTTCTGACTCCATAACAACGGAAATGTTGACTTCAAAAGAGTAAGGCCGCAGAAAACACTGCTGAACAGTTTTGTTCAGCTACTAGTCCAAAATGTTTATTTCAAAAGCCTGATGTAAGAGTCAGAGTGCATAATGTTAGAACACTGCCTCCGGAAGGTTTAAAGATTTGATGGTGGTAGTGCAATGATGTGGAAAACGGTATTATATACAAGTAGGACTGATCTGGATCATACATGTATATAAAGAACTTTGACGGCAAAACGGAACTCGAAACGATGTCCTATCTGCACACATCTTTCCAATAATGCAGCATTCTGGAGTTGTATTTCAATCTGACAATACGCAGCCACATACTTGTACGGCTCGTTTGACAAACGCATTCTTGTGCAAAGTCACAAAATCCTGTTCTGCCTAGGACTTACTCGCCAAATTTAAACCCTATAGATTACGCATTGGACAAAATAAACTGGATAGGCATATCCGCCAAAGACAACTGCAACCCCAGAATATGTAGCAGATATCCAAAGCTCTACATTATTCCCATACAGTTTGTAATACACTCATTTGCGTCACCTTGGATGCCGTTTTAGCCATCACTGGTGTCTGAGGGGTGAGGGGGCATACCAGATATTGATCAATAATGACCTTGAACTGACTCTGATTGTAAAAGTCTTGAGCAATTATGACAATTAGATTGTAGACCTTTTTTCCCACATTTCTTTACTATCAATACATCATTCTACTAAAAAAAACCTAATATTCAATATGTCACTAAAGTTTTACTATGCGTTTATTTTTTATTTTTAAAATTTTTTAACAGTATTTATTGTTACTTTGATATATTTATTTACTGATTATTAGTTCCTCATGATCATTAACATAAGCAAAATAAAAGATCCCCTATGACTTTGCAAGTTTTCTTTGGTGAAATATCAAAGTTCAGAGTCAAACTCAGTAGCAGGTTTAGCGTATTGCTGAAACTTATGCCTTGTTCACACGGAGAGTTTAATTCGAATTAAACGTAATGCCCTGTTCACACGGAGAGTTTAATTCGCAGTAAATTAATGCGAAGTAAACTAATGCGACTTTAACTAATGCGAATTAAATTGCGTTCACACGACAGCTAATGCGAATTAAACTAATGCGAATTAAATTTTTATTTCTATAATAAGGCTATTCAGTAAGGCTATTATGACGTCATTTGTGAAACACGTCACATTGTGCCTAGCAGATCTATACATTTGACCACTGATTTGACATAATGTCATAGTGTCTGTACACATTTTAGTGATTAACATAGTTTTCCTTTCTTTTCCACTCTAAAATAGCACAAGTACCTATATCTGACTACCGACATGTGGCCTGTGACTTAATTCTGCTTTTACATGTACGCATGCGTCAAAATTTAATTCGAATTAGCCTCGATTAGCGTTCACACGGAGCTATAATGCGAAGTAATTTAATGCGCAGTAAATTAATTCGAATTAAACTAATTCGCATTAAATTCTCCGTGTGAACGCGGTTCAAATTTAATTCGCAATAACTTACGTTTAATTCGAATTAAACTCTCCGTGTGAACAGGGCATAAAATGATTCGAATTAAACTAATGCGAATTAAATTGCGTTCATACGACAGCCAATGCGAAGTAAACTAATGCGAATTATAATTTTATTTCTACAACAAGGCTATTCAGTGAGGCTATTATGACGTCATTTACAAATCACGTCATATTGTGCAGAACAGATACATTTGACATAATGTCATAGTGTCTGTACACATTTTAGTGATTAACATAATTTTCCTATGTTTTCCACTCAAAAATAGCTCAAGTACCTATATTTGACCACCGGCATGTGACCTGTGACTTAATTCTGCCCTTACGCATGCGTCAAAATTTAATTCGAATTAGCCTCGATTAGCGTTCACACGGAGCTGATGCGAAGTAATTTAATGCGCAGTAAACTAATTCGAATTAAACTAATTCGCATTAAATTCTCCGTGTGAACGCGGATCAAATTTAATTCGCAGTAACTTACGTTTAATTCGAATTAAACTCTCCGTGTGAACAGGGCATAAGTTTACATAAGGAAGTTCATTAGCGATCAATGATATGCTTTAATCTTCTGAACAGCTTTTTGTACATCGATATTTTATATTCAGATTTTCACATGTTTTGCAGATGATCGATTCTGGAATGAACAGAAATGGATACCATATCATTATTGGGGGCTTTGTAAGTATCAACTCAAACATTTGTTTTCTAGAGACTTACCAGTTTAGAAGATACGGAGACTTACCAGTTTAGAGAATATAGAGACTTACCAGTTTAGAGAATATAGAGACTTACCAGTTTAGAGGATACAGAGATCGACTTACCAGTTTAGGGGATATAGAGACTTACCAGTTTAGAGAATATAGAGACTTACCAGTTTAGAGGATATAAAGACTTACCATTTAGTGGATATATATAGAGACTAACCAGTTAATAAATCTTCAGTAAAATTGCGAAAAGAAAAATTGAGCCAAATGAAATGTAAAAATATGAACAGTCAATTTTACAAATCATTGATTTATCTCTCTTTTCACACTATAAAGAGATACACTTTTGTACACTATGTTTTTTCAAAAAAAATGTATGCTATGATAATTATTTGATTAACAATTTAATTCTTATGAAACCATACTTGTATCATATACAAATTTACTAACTCTAATGTAACATAATCTAAATTGCAGAACATTGAAGAGTATGGGGATTTCCTAAAAGAACGGTTTCTGCATGGCGGTGTTAATATAACCGGGTTCAAGTTCTTAGCAGAGACGCCTATTGATGAAGAGGCGTTTATCGAAGAGCTTGGGGGCAAGAATAAAAACATATCTAGCAATTACACCATATCGGTAACTTCTCTTTGTAAAACATATCTACAATATTACACCATATCGGTAACTTCTCTTTGTAAAACATGTGTAGCAATTACACCATATCGGTAACTTCTCTTTGTAAAACATACCTAGCAATTACACCATATCGGTAACATCTCTAACATCTCTTTGTAAAACATATCTAGCAATTACACCATATCGGTAACTTCTCTTGGTAAAACAACCCTAGCAATTACACCATTTCGGTAACTTCTCTTTGTAAAACATGCCTAACAATTACACCATATCGGTAACTTCTCTTTGTAAAACAAGCCTAGCAATTACACCATATCGGTAACTTCTCTTTGTAAAACGTGTAGCAAAACACCATACCAGTAACTTCTCTTTGTAAAACATACCTAGCAATCACACCATATCGTTAACATCTCTTTGTAAAACATATCTAGCAATTACACCATATCGGTAATTTCTCTTTGTAAAACAACCCTAGCATTTACACCATAATGGTAACTTTTCTTTGTAAAACATTTCTACATGTAGCAATTACACATATCGGTAACTTCTGTTTGTAAAACATGTGTAGCAATTACACCATATCGTTAACATCTCTTTGTAAAACATATCTAGCAATTACACCATATCAGTAACTTCTCTTTGTAAAACAACCCTAGCAATTACACCATAATGGTAACTTTTCTTTGTAAAACATATCTACATGTAGCAATTACAACATATCGGTAACTTATCTTAGTAAAACACACCTAGCAATTACACAGTATCGATTTCTCTTTGTAATGCATACGTAGCAATTGCACCATATCGATCAAATCTCTTTGTAAAACATACCTAGCAATTACACAATATCGATAACTTCTCTTTGTAATACATACCAAACAATTACACAATATCGATAACCTCTCTTTGTAAAACATACCGACACATGTAGCATTTACACAATATCGATAACTTGTCTTTGTAAAACGTACCAAACAATCGCACAATATCGATAATTTCTCTTTGCAATACATACCAAACAATTACACAATATCGATAACTTCTCTTTGTAATACATACCAAACAATTACACTATCGATAACTTCTCTTTGTAATACATACAAAACAATTACACAATATCGATAACTTCTCTTTGGAAAGATTGTGAGAACTCATGTAAACAGTAAAGAGAACAATTATTGATACAAGCAATTTGAAAATAAACATATTTTAGGTTTTGAATTGACGGAGTTATATGCAAATTTATTTACTGTCAGTCGGTAAATTCAACATTTACAATATGACAACGCTGGTAGTGGCCTAAAATCAATTTTATCTTGGAAAAAGTAGTTCTTTAGATTACACTAGAAAAGTGCATGTAAAATCAAACCACTTTGCTGTCGATGTAAGATTGCATCATTTGAAATACCTAATATTCATAATCACAAGTGGACCAAAGCAATACCTATGGAACGCCGGGACTGTCTTATATGAGGATTAAACATTATATGCAGTGTTCTCTTCATTATATGTGGTATTATTTTAATTATATGAAGTAGTTTTTACAGTTTATCGTGTGCAACTTCCATTATATACAGTACTTCTTTCATTATATGATGTAGATGTGTCATTATATTATGTACATCTATCATTATATGAGGTGTTTTTATCATTATATGAGGTGCTTTTAACATTATATGCGGTAGATCTAACATTATATGCAGTAAACACAACAATATATTATGTACTTCTCACATTATATACAGTATATTCATCATGATATGTAGTATTTCTGTTATTATGATGATGCTGATCGTTAAATATTATGTCCGGTCCTGTTAGCATTCCGTGCGGTAGATTTTGCATTTCGTTATGATGTAGACACAGTATTATATGCGGTGCTTTCTTCTTTATGTGTATGATCTTTCGGAAGTTACCTTTCGGAACCCCCTTTGTTAGATTTAGAAAGTTCTACCTTTTTTCGTTCTTATAGATATAAAAATTCTTAATGATTTTGGGTTATCTTTAATAATTGGTAATCAACCACACGTCAGCCAAAGCATCGCGGAATAATCACATACCACACAATATTTATCCCTATAATATTTACATTTCCAATGTCTTTGTCCGAGATAAAATTACAACTTGTAAAAATACTTTATTTCTACATAAATCTACTGGTTCATCGATAGGCGCGGTTAAAAAAAAATCACGTGCGGGGCGGGACAAATAGAGACAGAAGCGGGGCTATTAGCACGGGAATTTGCAGGAGCATGTAAATATAAGGAATAACTGTCAGATTTTTTGGATTCATGACGATGATCAATCGATTGGCTTGCGTGATAATTTTATGCATAAACGCCTTCGGCGTTTATGCAAATTATCACGCAAGCCACTCGATTGATCACATCATGAATCCAAAAAATAAGACAGTTATTCCTTAATTAAAGGAATTTCGAAGTCATATCAATACTTCTGTAGTTTACAACGAGAGAGAGAGAGATGCACTTATTACTGAAATAATTTTATTGTTCCATAGTATTAATTGTTAAACTATGGCGTATAAAAAAATTGCTGAAATTGTCTTTAGTTAAATACTGTGTGAATGTTATGTAATGTATCAGGAAAAGATAAACGATTTTCAGAACAGAAAATGTATTGAGTCGTGGGTTGTACTTCAAGATTTTATTTCTAAAATGATATGTGGTAAAATTACCCAGTTATACCGTATATTTATATATATATATATATATATATATATATATATATATATATATATATATATATATATATGTATATATATATATATATATATATATATATATATATATATATATATATATATTTATATATTATTGTTTACACAGACGCAAATTGGGATGTACATGTACGTGTATAATTACTAGTATATACCTGTACCTGGCGTTTGTAAACAATAAGCATGGTATCCATCGCTCTACGTGCAAGTTTGCTACAAATTCTTCATCAGGCCCACAGCTAGCAACGTTTTTGGAAATTCTATTTTTTTTGGGGGGGGGGGGGCTCTCTAAGTTGTCGGTATTTTTTTCTTTTCGAATTTACCCGATTTCGACCTGACAGCAACAGAAAGTGTGTATGAAAGATGAAAAGGGGGGAGCAGCAGCGTCTAAGTTAATGAATTTTTACATATCGAAACTTAAGCAAAAAAAAAAAAAAAAAAAAAAAAAAAAAAAACTATTCTCAGAAAAAGTGGAGAAATAGGTAAAAAATTAGAGCACCCCTTCCTGACACCTTCCCCCCGCGTATAACAGGCCTGTTCATTGTCTAATGAATTGGTCTATCGATGTTTGGAAATCTTTGATGAATCTAAGTTGTAAGCTATTAAAATTAAAGCAATATAATAAAATACTGGGTAACAAATACTATTTAAAACAACTTCAGATGATTTTTTTTAATGTCATACACATTTCTGCATTTCAAAAATGGGGGGATTATGAAGGATTAATCACCCTGTTCATTTTAAATTTCATAACTATGCATTCTTTCGGCGAGTAACAAAAAATATTATACAATAATAGAAAATTATATGTATTTTAATCTTTACCTCATAAACCCTTCAAAGTTCTTTCTATGCCGTTTCGAAAAAAAAAAAAAAAAAAAAAAAAAAAAAAAAAAAAAACACCAGCTCCTAGCTAATTAAAAATATTCCGGTTTTTTAAATCTATAGTAAATATAACTTAAATCACATAAAACATTTTATTTTGGTTGCATGTTTAATTGTTCTTTATTAATCAGAAAATAAAAATATCAAGATTTTGGCTGAAGTCTTATTTTAGTTGGTTAGGACCCCTCCCCCCTTTTCGATCCAGTTCGCCTCCCCAATGTCAAATTCTTGCCGATGCCCCTGTTTTTATTATCTTTTTTGACATTGATTGTCCTATATATGATATGAATCTTTTTGAAAGTCATAATGTTCACAAAAAAGATAGAAAATGCCTCAAATTTTTTTCCACTCCGAAAATATTTCTATCAACAACCCCCCTCTCTCTCTTTACTTCATACCATGTAATAGAATGGATTTTATTTTACTCTATTACCCTACTTCATATCTTTAAAAAAACATTTTAACCTGTTCACGGAGCATTAATTGTTATATACGCAGGCTTTTATTGTACTGAATTCAACAGGAAAGGTCGGAGTTCTCAAGGTACTGAATTTTTAACAGAGAGTTCCGAAAGGTAGCTTCCGAAAGATCATACACATAAAGAAGAAAGCACCGCATATAATACTGTGTCTACATCATAACGAAATGCAAAATCTACCGCACGGAATGCTAACAGGACCGGACATAATATTTAACGATCAGCATCATCATAATAACAGAAATACTACATATAATGATGAATATACTGTATAAAATGTGAGAAGTACATAATATATTGTTGTGTTCACTGCATATAATGGTAGATCTACCGCATATAATGTTAAAAGCACTTCATATAATGATAAAAACACCTCATATAATGATAGATGTACATAATATAATGACACATCTACATCATATAATGAAAGAAGTACTGTATATAATGGAAGTTGCACACGATAAACTGTAAAAACTACTTCATATAATTAAAATAATACCACATATAATGAAGAGAACACTGCATATAATGTTTAATCCTCATATAAGACAGTCCCGGCGTTCCATAAATACCCCTTTCAAATTCATGCATGGTTTAGAGAAAACTTACCAAATGAACATCCTTAACAGTTGCAAAGTTGATGTGGCATAGCAATGTACTCATACACTGTAAATTAACTTGTTTACATTAATCTGCCTTATTTGTCTTATCTGAGCAATAAATTCCCATAATAACAAAGAACATGGTAAAAGATTTTGTACCTACCAGGTGGAGGCGGCCTTATTCATAGATAGCGTGGCCCTGTTGTCGTCGGCCCTTCATAGCATTGGGGATTATTTAAAAACAAGGCGTGGAACCATCAGAAGATGTAAATATTGTGATACAGCGCTTTCTGGAAATCCCTGCGCCGACAATACTAGTCATCTGCTTCTTCAGCAACTTAAAAAGGTCCATCGAAATTCTGTTTTCTGACTAAAATCACTGAAGTAAATAATTTCTTAATAACATTGGACTTTTTTTCTGAAATGGAAAATGTTTTGCAGTTAACTATTTGTTTTAAAAAGTTTTAAAAAAATCCATCCTGTATTTTGCAGACAAAATTGGAAGGACTTTCTGGCCGCATTCGTTTTAATAAGAGGGGATATAGAACGAATTATGGACTCCGACTTTTCGGTTTTAGTTTTAGATCACATTTAAAAGAGGTATGTACAGTTCTTGTGTATATATCTAATATATTTACATTTCACGTGTATTTTGCTTATAAAGCGTGTGGAAAGCTACACGTATATTGTACGACATTCAAAACACCACAACACAGACGGGGAGTTCAAAAGGTTAAAGGATGCGTTTTATTTTGACATCACAAACATTGAACGCAGTGCAAGTGCAACATCATAAGGGAAAAATCAAAATTCACGCTCACATTGAACAGCTGTTGCAATATATGTCTCTTCCATTAATTGTAACTTACACGAAGGATAATACAGGGGTTTTGAAAAATAAATCACATTTGCGGACAAGGCAATGCGCGTTACTCAATTTGTTTGCATACACCGTTGCAGTTATGAGACTACATCTTTCAAAAAAATAATGATTCAATGCTTAAATGTACGCATTATCGACTACATATAATATATAATACTTTGACAGCAGATCAAGGGCTAAGGGGAAGAGGGCGTGTCAGATTTATAATAACTACATGCTGAAAAGTAATAAACTTAATTTTTACAAAACTTTCCTGTGTATTGTTTGCAGAATGATTTAGCTACTTATTTCCTTTAACACTCTTAAAATATTTATGACTTTGTTGCTCAATCTTAAAAGGTTCCTCTTCTGGAAATGCTTATTGATTATCACCATAAAAAATATCTATATTTGAAAAACAAGTCTGTCTTCCTTTCCTTTTTTTTTTTAAATTTACTTTGTTTTGTTTTATTTATTTTTCATTATTATTATTTTGGTTAAACATTCAGCATTTATATATTTTTTGATATGATTTTATTTTGAAATCAGATTGGAAAATGGACGACGGAAACAGGAATTCATCTCGAAAATAATCACTCAAGTCTTGGAGAGGAGCGTCCATTGGTCATTGCCACGGTTATAGTATGTATATTCCTTAGGTAATGGAAATTGGATCGAAATGTCGAGTGAAGCTTTTTTGATAGCATATTGCAAAATGAGAAAAAAAGTATTAACTAATGTTGTCTTGTCTTTGACTCAGATTTCAGAATTTGGAAATTTTTTCATGAATGACACATTATTTGAATTTATTTCTCATACTGACTCAGTAAGAAAATAAGATCTGGTGCTTAAAGATAAATAACACAAACGAAAAATCGATGCATGGGTTAGTATATGTTTGACTAATTTTGATTAGAAATGACACAAATAAAATATTAAGAAATCATAAGTATTCTTTGGTGTTCAAATTTGAGATTGTGTGCCATTTTCTGTATAAATCTATACAAATTTTTGCACACGTTTTATTACAAAATTTCTAAATTTACTCTGGTAAACATTATTCAAATTATCTGTACGAACATAAATCTATTGGACGTTTTAAAAGCTGATATCTGAAAAAAAAGTTCGTTTGTGTTTTTATCCTTAATAACAAAGACATGCAGAGAAAAATTCAAGAAAATGTTAAATTGACTAATGTCCCGATTTACTTCTTAAATATAGTGTCTTAACGGATGGAAGGTAGCAAAATATACAAGAGGGTTAGAGCAAAAGCAAGCCTCATATAATTTAATGTGCTTCTAATAAATATAAGTAATTAGACTAAAATAACATTAATAATAGCGCATTTAGGTTTTACTTGAAAAGAAAAATAATATTTGAATAACTTTCTTTGAAAAGGGAAAACCATTTTTCTACAAAACTCCCAATGGTACAACAGAAGGATATATTGTTGATCTTATAAGACTTCTGAACGAGTCGAATGTGTTCAGAAAACCGTTTGTAATCCAGACACAGACAAACAAATCGTTCAGCAATCTAATTAAAAAGCTTGTTGATAACGTAAGTAATAACATGAAATGAATCATCTTTATAGCACCCAATAAGGTTTTGTAATGAAAATAAAAAATGTTTTTCTTATAGGAGGCGGATCTAGCGTTTGCTCCAATAACAATAACAAAGGAAAGACAGAAGGTTGTTGATTTTACCAAACCTTTTATGCGAACAGGTTTGAGTCTAATGATCTATAAGCCAGAAAAAAGAAAACCTGGAATGTTCTCCTTTAAAGAACCCCTCCACAAAAATGTTTGGCTGTGTATCGCCATTGGTTTCCTCACGACCAGTGTGATTCTCTTCCTGATTGGACGATTTAGTCCATTTGAATGGTCCCAAAATTCTGAGGAGGGACCATCCAGTGATTTCAACCTGGCGAATTCTCTTTGGAGCTCACTTGGAGCCCTTATGCAACAGGGATCGGATATATCACCAAGGTGAACAAATCATATTTTACTACTTCTCTGTTATATAAGAAGCATACTTTCTCTTAAATATCAAAATATATGACTCCCACCTTGTTGAATAAAAGGAAAATATACTTTCTTGCAACAGGGTGAAGGAATATACGAAATTTGTCTTTATTCTTGTTTTTGATTCTATCCTGTGGTATTTTCCTGATTCTGGTGTGAGATCTGACTGATCATTACAGGTCTTTTTCTGGACGGTGTGCCGAAAGTGCTTGGTGGTTTTTTACTCTGATTTTAGTGGCATCCTACACGGCAAATCTGGCAGCCTTCCTTACCGTAGAAAGCATGGATTTTAAAATAAGAAGCGTTGATGACCTCGTGAAACAAACTAAGGTTAAATACGGAACTGTTAGAGGGGGTTCTTCTCAAGAATTTTTCGAGGTAAATTGAGAGTGTTTTGATGTTGCTTAACTACTATGACAAAATAAATAGCGGTTTAGAGTGTGAGTAGGTGGTTCCTATGGAAATGGTTATTAATAAGATCCCCAAAGAAATATGTGTATTGTAAAACTTCAGTAAATCCAAGTAAACTATAAATATTCAACCATGATATTAATATTATATTAATATTATTAATATTATAAGCATAAATGGCATACACATAACACGTATTCGTTACAAAAATGCACTATTTTTGTTTTTTTCTTTGGTATAGTTTCGCTTTTTAAAAATTTACTCATTCATGAATGAATAAAAAGCATTATTTCGTAGTATACATTTGAAATTACAGTGTTAATTCAAAGAACTGCGAACGATAGTATTGTTCTGCCGCCTACCTCCAAGTCAAATTTCAGAAGTTAATATATTTGAATGATTTTTCATATCTATATAGATATTTATATGAATTTTTATAAATTATAACTTATTTGGGAAAACTAAGAGAGATAACATTAATTTTGGTAAAAATTGTGTTTTTCACTATAGAAATCAACGGAAAACGGAATTTATGTTTAAACATACCCCCCTCCCCCCCCCCCCCCCGTGAAACAAAAAATTCTGTTTATAGGTGTTTTTTGAATTGTTATTTCACAAATTCATACCAAAGATTTTGTTGTGGGGGGGGGGGATATGTTTACAGACAAAAAGAAAAACTGCGAAACTGGTCATTTATTGATCAAACAATTAATCAATTTCAAATGAGATTACACATAAAATAAGATCTTTTATCAATATTTTATATTGAATTTTACATAAGTTAAACATACGGAAAGTTTAAATGGTCAGATTTCCATTTCCATGCGTTTTTGAAAATCTAGCGATTTTTAAAGCCTGATTTAGGTTGATAAATTTTTCAACCCCCCTTTGGAAAAGAGTCGTAAATAAGGATAATTAAGTTTTTGACACTGGTTTTAAAATTATTAATCAATTAATTATGAACTCTTCTTTGCATTCAATCAAGTTTTACTTGGGAATCGAGGATTAGCATACGTGGTTCTTTTTATTTCAGGATTCAAGAGTTTTAACATATCAAAACATGTGGACTGTAATGTCTCTTTACACTAAGGATATCAATGATAATGAGGAAGGATGGAGGAAGGTAATCGAGGAAAAGGGGAAGTTTGCCTTCATTTTAGAAGGAGTATTTAATGATTATCTTAGTCAGCAAAAACCGTGTAAAACTATGCCGACCGGGGGACTCATAAATAGCATCAACTATGGAATCGCATTCAACAAAAAGCACAGAAAAGGATTAGGGTTCGTTAAAGTTTATTGGCAATGCCAGTTAGTCTACACTATTTTGATAATTAAAACTAATTTTAGTCTAGTTGAGAATTGGTAGATTATTCTCTGACCATCAGTCTTCAAATATCAGTATCGTGTTTTATGTAGAAGGAGATTAAATTTGGAGGTTCTGAGGCTGGGGGAGCTTGGTCAGCTTCTGAAGCTAGAGACCAGGTGGTGGGTAGAGAAAGGGCGATGTGGAACAGGAACAGCGGTAAAAAATTAAGCGGAGATTTTTTTTCTATTTCTAATTTTTTATGATATGTTGGTTCTAATAAGTTACTTCTTTCGAAAAGATATTTGAAATCAATGCAATTATACAAATTGGATATAAAATTAACAATTTATTTTGTTTGAAAGGAGAGTTACCAAAAAAATGCAACTTGCAAATTGGAGATAGAAAAAAGATAAAATGTTCACAGTGTTTGATTTTAGGATGGAGGGAAAAAGAGATCACTGACCCTCAGTAACGTGTCGGGGATGTTTCACATTCTGATTGGTGGTTTAATTATAGCAATGATGACGACAGTCATTGAGTACCTTATT
Source organism: Saccostrea echinata (assembly GCF_033153115.1). Lineage (NCBI taxonomy): Eukaryota > Metazoa > Mollusca > Bivalvia > Ostreida > Ostreidae > Saccostrea > Saccostrea echinata. Next base: position 11,335,750 of record NW_026889779.1, on the reverse strand, counting down.
CACAATCGAATCAGAAAGCAGTGCTACAAAGTAAAGGTATAGTCAAATTCGATATAGTATATTTGTGTGGAATATAAAGTATTTTTTAATTTACCGTATCTTTTTCAATATAAAAGACAAAATTCATTATAAATAATTAAGCTTTATGTTCTGCGAACATTAAGAATTAGAATTTACTTTGAATGAATTTTTGAATATTTCATTGACGGGAATAATAGAGTTTTAAGCTATGTTTACGGTTCTGAAGAGCTGATTTCCAATTAAAACAAAAATGGAGCAATAAGATTTCGTCGCAGACATATTATTAAAAAAAAATATTGCAAAGATGCATCATCAATTGGCAAGAAATAACGTTACTACTTTCGAAAAAAACTATTTGAACACATTTGATGTCATTCTGTTGATAGGCTAATCTGCTGTGGTGCATGAAAAAGGTTTCTTTCAGTTTGAGTTAATTGGATTATACTAATACTTATGGCTCAGAAAAATATTTTCATTAACTTAATTTCTTTTCTTGATTGGAAGATTTAGACCATTTGAACTTGTTTTTTCTTTGAGCTTTGAATCTCAGATAAATTTTAAAAAATGGTTATTTAGATTACTAATTGGGTTTTCATCAATTTTCATAAGGATCAAACTTTTGACAAAAGATATAGCATTATTGATATGTTGATATCTAATTCATTCTGTTCTATCATAAATAAAAGTTCGTTGATCACCGAATTCCGTGGTCGCGGTCAAAAGGGAAGAAACCATTCAATGACTTTCATATATATATATATATATATATATATATATATATATATATATATATATATATATATATATATATATATATATATAAAGATATCATTAAATACCACTCAACCTCTTAAGTTGAAATATAATTTATTTTGATAAAAGGCGAAAACATTATTGGAGGAACTTGGAAAGAAAATAAATGGTAAGAAAGAAACACATGCTGTCGACAACATTTACTCCGGGGAAGACACGCCATTGCGTCCCAATCAGCAATCGGGACCACAAGAAAATAAGGGCGTATGTATGCTTTTTTAATTATACAGTACCCCTCCACTTGAAAATTGGGGGTATACAATAATGGGGATGTCCATCAGTCATCTGTTTTACTTTAGGGTAGCCATCCCTTATCCGCAACTCCTCTTACAACATTGATTGCAATTTAATGAAACGTACATGTAGTGGCATTGTGCATCTCCTACTTTATGGCAATCCTTAATGCAGCGCCTCCTAAACCTCTGAATAAATTCACTGGAACTTTCACAGAATCGCATTTAATACTGCCAAGAAATACACTTTGACATTATTTAAACAATAAAATGCTCTTTTTTTTGGTTGTAAGTACGAGAATAAATTAATGTCGCAGCTGTTGCAGAAAAAATACATAACCCGTGTAAGCGGGTTGTGTAAATTTTTCTGCAATAGATGCGACGTTTAATTTCCATACTAAAAACCAAAGAAAGCATTTTATTGTTTATATTTTTATCTGTATAAAAAAAACATTTAGAGTAAAAATGAATATGCTAAATATTGTATTATAGTGAATGTATGTCATTGTATGTATAATTGATGGAAGAGCCGTTGCTCAAGAAATCTATGCAGGCGGCTTGCTAAGTGGCGTTTACTGACTGATAAACGATTATGATTTTTATAATAAATAAAGGAAATAATGTTCAGTGAATGTAAATAGGACATCACACTGTGATCTCAGTGCTCACAGGACCTCTAGATAATTTAATGTTGTGGGTACCCATGGCCATCTTTTATCCGCAAGTCCTCCTATACCACTGAATAAAATTTAATGAAACTATTACATAGTACCACTTTCCCCCTATTTCACGTTACTCAGAACAGGACTACACTTTCTACCTGTATTTTGTTTACACGCTATATAATTTGCTCCCTTCAGTATCAGACGACGTCACCGGGCAAGCTGATAATAGTGGATACCTACGAAAACAACGAGGAGGCTATCGTGACGGGCACGGCCATTTGAGAACCCGTCATCTGTTGGAGATGTCCTTGGCTGTAATGTTCTTCACTCCAAAAGATTGGATGACGGTGATACCTGAAAAATGTAAAAGAATTCAAATTCTTCAATACATGGATTTGCAGGCTAAGGAATTTAAGGGGAAATTTAACACTTATTGCAGTATTGCAGCTTCTTCAGCATTCCTCTACTGTATTGATTTGTTTGTTTGTTTGTTGTTTTTTTTTTTACCTTTGTTATATTTAAAGGTTTATTTGATGTACATGATATATATAACTTATTATGAAACAAAAAACTCTTTTATTATTTATCCATACTGTATGGCTGTGTATGCTACTGTTTTTATACAATATGACAGAATAAAAACAAATAACCATATCCATATATGTTATTTGATAACACACATATACATAATGCATGGTAATACAGAAAGCATCGGTTTATACAGTAAAATGCTATAGACTTACATGTAACTGCAGATCTGTAGCTTGCTGTACTAAAAAAATTAGGATGGACGACCAAAGAGCTACAGTGCTACCCGCTGAAAAAATATTCATTGCGCACAAAAATACACTTTCTCGTTTTTTTTTATCCGTATATTTAAACTGTCATCTACAAATATTACTAACCGTGTGTTTCTAACATATTCCTTTACTATTTCTAGAACAAAACATTTCCCATAATCGTAGTTAATAGTCCTCCTGGGCTTGAATTGAGACTATCGAAAATTTCGCCTATTTATACTGGAATTTTGGGTGGCAAGATCATTCGGTCCAGCGCGCTTCTTGCATGCAGAAGTCAGCTACAAGAGTAGTTGATAGAGGTCACGGGCACTTGGGGACTTGAACCCCCCTTTCCATTTTTTTCTTTTTCAATCTGGGATCGATACATATTTTTCCTATTTTTGTATTCTAATATGCACTATATGATATCGATAATGTAATCCTTTTGCCTCAATAAGCTGTTTTTAAATATGTATCACTTTCGACTGACATAAAAAGAGAGAAGCTTGCAACTCTTTTCTCGTCATCCTACGCCTCACCTTGCTTAAACTTCGCGTGATTATTGATCGAAAGCATAACATTCTTCTTCCTTTTCATATTTCCATTTTATTTTTAAATGCCACTGATTTGTAAATATTTTAATTAAATCACTGGTATCTAGAGTAAATTTTCTTGGTGTGCACCAAGATTTAAAAAGAAAAAAAAAATGGAAGGGGGTCCAGCCCCCAAGTGCCTGTAATAAAGGTCAGAGGAATTTTTTTGAAATCAAGCTTTTGTGCAGTTGAGGTAAGAATCCTGAACCGAGCACAACTTTTTGTGCGCAATAAATATACATTTTTTTTTCTCTATATGGATGGCATCGTCCGGTCTGACAATTTTTTTTTGCAGAGCTACAGTTCTGCAGCTACTAGAAAATTTCATTTTAGAAGTTTCTCTGTTATGAAGGGGGTACCATAGGTTACATAGTTCGTCAAGGCCAAGAAAGTCTCTGGAAAAGCGACATGGTTTTGATTTAGCAACATTATAAAAAAGATTTTTCGGGAAAATTCATAATAAATTCTTCACATCGAGATGAACTGGCGGATTTAGAAGAGGGGACTCGCTTCCTTTTGTAACCAAAAATATACATAAGATTAATAAATCAATTTTTGGTGTGCAATATTGCATTAATTATACCTAAAATATTGCTGAAAAATAAGTCAAAAACTGTTAAAAAACTTCTTTAAAAACTGAAAGCTTTCGGGGGCTGGGCCCCCCACTCCAATCTGTAGACAAAGTTTTCATGAAAGTACTCGAATGATCACAAATGATACCTTAAACCGGCCTTTTTTCTTTTAATGTTATTGATACCGGAAATTATTTCTGCAAAAATTATGGTCCCATGCATGTACTCGTATCTGGCTTGAGTGGAGAAATGCCGAGTGGAGTTTCTAAAGCTTGAATGGACATTTTAGCAAGAACTTTAGTGGATATTTTAGTGGAAGAAATATTTTTTACCTGTAAAAATTCAATGGACATTATAATGAAATTTCTTTTCAGAGATAAATCTAATTCTTAAAAACAATTAATCAATGTAAAGTCATCAAAAATTGCAGATTAATGACTAAGTCTTCAGCTCTATTTTTGACGATTTTCAATAGAGTTTATGGTTTACTAAAATCTGATGTAGTTTCAAGCAGATGCCTCTGCAAAACACTGCAAAGCTCGTACTGTATAAAAATGAACTAGATGTATTTTCTGGTGAAAATCCTGGTGGAGAGGAGGGACTAGTCTGCTCACAGAAGTGGTATATACGATTATTTTTTACTTAACTATATCTTCGATCTATTAAGAATTCCGCTGAAATGTCTCATAAATCTTCCATTAAAATGTCCACAAATTTTCCTCTTAAACTTTTCTCCCATTTTTAAACGTCCTGTCAATCCGCTAAAATGTCCAACTCCGGAGTCAACGAGGTCCACAAAGTTTTTTTTTTAAATAAAAACTTAATTTCTCCAAATCAAATCATTTTGAAATGAGATTTTATATTAGCTGAATCAATACAACTTTGACTGAATGTAAAAAAAATACATCTGTGTCAAGTTATCCGTTTTATGCCCCCGTATCGAAAATTCGGGGGTATATATCCCGGTAGTTTTTGCCCTGTCTGTCCGTCTGTCTGTTTGTCTGCAAAAACTTTAACACAATCGCATCATCTCGGGTCTTTCCGTAAGAGGTCGGAAAAACAACCTCGAATGCATTAACATCACCGGATGTTAAAATTTTATACAACGTCCTATTTATTTAAATATAGGATAGACGGAGTTGAAAGTCCCTTCTATAGTATATTTTAGGTAATATCTTTACATTCAATAAAGTTAAACTCTATACTCCACAGATAAGAGGTCTTCCCACATTTATTTCAAAGTTTGTGAAAAAGGGGGGGGGGGGCGGGGGGTGTCATGGCGTCTAATACATTCGAGGTTGTTTTTCCGCTAGTCGGAAAGGCCCGAGAAGTTGCGATTGACTTTAACATTGCTCATAACTTTTGATTGGTTGGATCTATGGCTGTCATATTTCACATGTATATTCCTTATGACCAGACCTTTCTTTGGGTACCATCATATTTGACCTTGACCTTGGAGTTTGACCCAGTTTTACAAAATTTTACCCAACTTTAAACTTGGCAATAACTTTTGAAAAATTGGTGCTAGGACTTTCATACCTCACATGTGTAATTCTTGTGACAAGACCTTAATTTGGATACCAATAATCGTGGCCCATTGACCTTGATCTACTTTTGAAAAACTTTAACCTTGGTCATAACTTTTGAACAGTTGGTGCTACGGCTTTCATACTTCACAAATTTAATCCTTGTGCCAAGACCTTACTTTGGATACCAACAACTTTGACCCTTTAACCTTGACCTATTTTTGAAAAACTTTAACCTTGGTCATATCTTTTGAATGGTTGGTGCTAGGGCTTTCATATTTCACATGTGTATCTTGTGAGAAGGCCTTTCTTTGGGTACCATTAATTTTGACCATTTAGCCTTTAAGTTTGACTTACTTTTGAAAAACTTTAACCTTTTCCATATCTTTTCAATGGTTGCTGCTAGGGCTTTCATATTTCACAGGTATATTCCTGGAACAAGACCTTATATTGGGTACCAACATATTTGATTTGCATTTGAGAAATTTTAACCTAAATCAGTTGCCATACGGGGGCATCAGTGTTTCACAAACACATCTTGTTCTCTTAAATACTATAGAGATGTTCAAAATAACAAAGGCAATTTCTCTGTCTTTTGACATATGGTATCTGTCTGTCTGTCAAATAATATGTAAATTGTGCTAGACCCGTAACTTTAGAACCTAGGGAAGCGTATTAGTGCCACGTAATATTTTTTTAAAGTTGGAAATTCCAACATTAAAGTTGGTAATTCCAACTTTAAAGTTGGTTTTTCCAACTTTAATCTTGGTTTTTCCAACTTTAAAAATTATACCTTATTACTTAAATGTCACGAATTTATAACAAATATATGCATGTTAGTTTGAAACCTGTGAAAATAAAATTATGACTAACATGGTCCGGTACTGTCCATGTGTATTAAAAATTGTCATCAGTTCTGATATATTGGTATTTGAAATACCCCATACTATTTTTACATCTTCCTTTGATTAATTGCTGACTTAATTCCAATTTTTGAAGATACTTTGTTCCAAATTTGGATCTTTTAGCTGAGGTAAGGCCAATCAAGATATAAAGAAGAAGTAGACTATAAAAGAAAAATTGAAATAAGCCTCTTTATTAAAAACCAAGCTTCTTTACTACATATTATTTACTATTCCAGTAATCACAAACAGGTTAATACTTCATAAAGAAAAACAATGCTACAATTTGTCAACTTCAAAACATGCAGCAAGGGAATAAATGGGTGAGTTAAGCATTCAACTTCAAAAATGCTGATTTCTTAACAGAGAAAACTTAAGATTCCAAACAAAATCCTCTGTTGTCTAACACAACTCTCTCCTTTTATCAGAATGCCATTGATAAGTTTTTCCATATAAATATAACCATCAACATCTGATATACTAGTAATTACATGTATAATACATGAACAATAGGTGTTGTTGTACCTATACAATAAGAAAACTACGAACATGCAAAAAATGACTTTAGGTATCTCTTTTTTGGAAAGATGGCATAGCCAAAAATGACTTGTTCATGTTTTTTTTTTTATTTTTAATCAAAGGGTACTTCATTATATTATATTATACTTCCCATCTTGTCTTACATAATATATTAAACAGGAAATATCACACAATTAACTTTTTCCAATATGTAACAATATCAGAAATACGACACTACAATTTTATATAAACAAAACAATTAAAATAAACTAATCATAATACATGACTACTACATAATACGTACATTGTAGAATTAATGTTTAAGTTACATGTTTACTAGTATCAATTTACAATACAAATTTTGCCCAAGTATTGCTTTTTGCAAGAAAACCTTTAAAAACTTTTATGCCCTATCTAGTTCCTTGAATGACCTTTTCTTCATAACACTTGTCAATAAAAAGTTACATTTTTCACTTTTATCCAAAAGATAGAATATTAATGAAAACATTTTAAGGATATCCGATCCTCAGCCAGGAAGGATAACTCTTTATTATTTAATTCAAAAAGTCTCAAAATGAAGCTTAAATAAGAATTCTTTTCATGCAACAATTTTCATTTTATGCATCTCAGTGTGATTCAAGGTTCTTTAAAGTTTTAGAAACAGTCTTTTAAAACGTTGATATTTTTACCCTATAAAGACAGATTTAAAGAAATCGACTTTTCCTTTAATTTAGCCTTAGATACAAATGCTACCGTAATTAGCATGATATGAAATTAGAAACGATTTATGGTGTTTTGCAATGATAGGAAACACTTTATAAACTATGCATTATAAAATAATTGAAGTACACAGAAGAAATGAAAGTATATATACTGTTTAAGTACAAAAATCATGCAACTTTCTTCAAATGCCTAGATACCTATAGTTTTTTTATCCTAAAATGTTTTTGTTGATCAATTTCCAATTAGAAAATGCATAGTAGGTGTCTTTATTTGCATTTCCTGAAAAGAACTATATGCGGTATATGCACATTTTTGCCCCCACAAAAGTCATATTTTTAAAATTTCTTGAAATGTGCTGAATTGTATATATTGTAAGAGAAATCTAAATTAACAAAAAATATTATAGTTTCGAAGTAGATTATTGGCAACTTTTGCTTCTATGACGTCACAAATTATTTGGATTTTGTGTTATTTTTCAGAAAAAGGAAAAAATGGACAAAATTTGTTCAATTTTTACTATAAAATTTACAGAGCGCAGTCCTGCTCAAGAACAATATTTACATATTTCATTGATATTATCATTCTACACATTATATCAAAATATTGAGTTGGAGCAGACCTGCGCTCGGTGACTTTTACTCAAATTATCGACGTAATATACACTTTTTCTGTATAAATCATTGAAATTTTGAATTTACGTCATCTTTCTGACGTCATATCTAACATATGGCGTCATGGCTTATGAAAATATTCACATCTTTGAAGTCTGCAGATATTCCCCTGTTTTAGAACATAATTATATATTTCTCCGTCAAAGTTTGATTTTGGGGGCAAATATTGGTCATTACCGAATATAGTCCTTTAGTCAAGATTTACTCATTTTTCCTATATAACATGATTAACTTTAATGATGAAGTTTGAACAATTACCGTGGGTAAATTCGCATTACTTTGGGAATTCAGAGCCATTTTTGTGAGCATTTTCAATTACTCAATGCATGATTTTCAGAACCTGAGGATCATACATGTATGACTTCCATATGGATTAAATAAAACAGTTAAATTCTATCATTACAGGAGTTAATGAAAATAAGGTCTGATAGAATCAGGATTCTCTCTGTCAAAGATAAACATACTCTCAGTTTTACAATCACCACCATACAATCAGGCTCTGAAATTCAAATTTCATTCCCATTACGCTACTGCTACAATGTTGAAAGTGTAATAATGCATGATGGGTGAATTTTGATATCACAGTTTAATACTGGTCCAGGAAGATACATTTGAGTCAAATTCAGTGTTATGCATTGAAAAGAGTATCTTTTTCGAGTATTTTAAACTATCTTTAAAATGAGTTAAATATAAATAATATCATTAAAGTATATAACTAGCTACAAAGTACCTGTGTATCAGCTGACAAAGTCGAGTACAACCAAGTTTTATCTACACAAAACTGCACTTAGAAGATGAATGTCAAAAGTGTTGACATTTCTTGTCAGTGTACGTTGTAAAAAAGTCCATCAAATCTTACTCACATATTTTTCATTACAAACTTATTATTTAGCAGGTTTCCTTAACTGATTAAATGTCCCAACATGTCATGGTCATTCTTTGACATCCTCAAACTTAAGTTCAACAGCAAAGTTCTCCTTATACACAGCTTTTGCCTTTTTCTTGTGAGGGTTGTCAATTTCATCCCTGCTTAGACAGAGCCTACAAGATTTATCACACGTTGTTATTTGAAAATACATATATTTATGGAGTTTAAATAAATTTTTATCCACTTGAATTGCTTGCATATTTAAGGGAAATATTCTAAACAAGAGGCTCATGGGCCACATCAATCACCTGAGCACTTTGGCTAGAAAAAAAGGAAAAATCATTTCAGTATTGAAAAGTTTAAATACCTATATTCATACCTATATTCATGCAAGTGATGTGACCCCCCCCCCCCCCCCCCTCCACCCCAAGGGCAGGAGAGGGGTTCATCATTTGAACAAAATTGAATCTACACTTCCTGAGGATGCTTCCATATAAATTAATTTTTATTTTTAAAAGTTAAATAATTCCACTTATTCTTAGCTACCTCCCCTTGAAATAGGGTGTGGCCCTTTATTTGAACAAACTTAAATCCCCTTCACCCAAGGATGCTTTGTCGAAAGATTGATTGAAAATTGGCCCAGTGGTTCTTAAGAAATCGAAAATGTGAACAACACAAGACAGATGGACACTGGACATGATACTGCTGTGTCTTTTAAATAATACTGACAATCTGTTGAAGAATCGTTTTTTACAAACTTTTGATTAAGCATAGATTTATCTTACGAATAGTATCCACCATATGTATAAGATAAATATATTTATCTTATATGTGTGGTGGATCGTCTAACTATTTAAAGGATACATTTGACATCTCTATCCTGTTCTATATGATTTTTAAATGTGCCATTGGGTTAATAATTTTCATTGTTGTATCTGTTAGGTGGAACACTGAATTTACCTATTGTCCTCAATGAAGAAGGTGTGAAACCAGAAGAAGAAGGCACAATGGTCATACACCTGGGGAATGTTTTTCTGCAAAAAAAAATTAACATTGCATGTACTTTATAGTGCTGGTATAAAATTCAAACAACATTCATACCTCATAATGTTTTTTTTTATAATAGCTGCACTGTTTAAGACTCAACATTGCCATTTCAAATCCTTGAATATCTCAAAACTTAGTCATTTCCATTGAAGTTTGTGATATAAGTACCACTAAACTCCCAGTTGGAGTGTATCTGGTTAATCATTTAATTCAGAATCTATACTATATGTGTATACTCATCATATTAAAAATTCAGAGCAAGTTTTAGTCAAGCATTCTTTACATTTATAATTCGGTGATTATTATTCCCCTACTGGTGAAACCAGAGGGGGACTATAGGTTTCCTCCTTGTCTGTCCATCTGTCTGTCAGTCTGTCCCACTTGGTTTTCCACACTTTTTTCTACATGCATGCAGATATTGAGCTGATTTTTTGGTATGTAAGTCTACCTTAATAAGTTATAGATCAAGTTTGCACTTCGTTCCACTTTGATGATTTTTTTAATGAAATTATGACCTTTTTATTTCTTAAGGGGAACCAGATTACACTTGCTGGTAGGTGACTAGTATTGCTTAACGAGGTTCGCTCCTGAGCTTTCGAGCAGATTTATATCTTAACCTATATTTCAAAAATTCTGCATAAAGTTTTAATTCTTACAATAATTTTGGATTCTACAATGCCAATTAAACTATATTCAGTCAAAACTCCATTATTAAATTCCATACCAAAAGAATTAATTGAGGAACTATATTTTGTGGCGGAAGGTTTTTTAGAAGAAAATGATCATTTTTTTTCTCTTTCGAAGTATTTAAAGTATGTTAAGTTTGGATTCCTATTTTTACATGCAGTCTGCACACGGAGTTATTTTGTGCAGTGAACTGTTTTATACTGGTCCTAAATTATATATTAAATAAACTGTCATGAATTCTATCATTATATATGATAAATATAGCAAATATATTGTGAAAATCAAGAAAAAAATATCCCTATTTTAAGCTTAAAATTAGCACTATTTTAGTAATATCTAAAAATTTACATCACAGACCCTCACTTTTTATTTCATTTTCTGAATATATAAGATACTTTTAACCATTCTTCTTAAATTCAGTAAAATGTCATTATTTTCAAATGATATTTTTGCTTGTTAAATTTTTAATGCCAGAAAAATGAAATTTTTGAGTGCAGAAAGGTCAAATAATTGAACATGCGGAGTAATTTGAAAAAAAAATTTCGTTGTCACAAATTTTAATGTGTCTATTCAAGATGAAATAAGACTGTGTTTGTTCCCATAATTTATTTGAATAAAAAAACTGGAGGAAAAACTTTAAAAATTGATTTATGTGTAAGACATATTTACAGTGCAAAAAGGTCAAACTAAATGCTTTGTAGCGCCAAAAGACGCGCATTGACCCCCATTTTTTGTTTTGATTTTTAATTCAGCTATGTGTATAAATTCTAAAAATATACTTGATAAAAAATTCTCATTACTTTTGATGGCAGGATCCAACCTCCTTAAGAAATGCTCTCATAAGAATGCTTGTTATTACACCTGGAACCAGAGGGGACTATAAGTTTCCACCTAGTCTATCCATCTGTTTTTCTGTATGTCAGCTTGTCCAACTTGGTTTTCTGCACTTTTTTTTACTAAATGCTTGCAGACATTGTGCTGAATTTATGTACTAGGGGACTGGTATTGCTTTTGCAATACTCTCAGAATGCTTCGTATAAAGAAGCACATACCTAACCAGTACCTATTTTAACAAAAACTCTCTGGAAATGAAAACAGATGTAAAATACAGAATCAAAATGAAAATGGCCTACTCACACTTGTGGAAAAAAATCTAATTTTCACATCATCCACAATAACAGGACTGTTCTCTAAATTGGCCACCACACTGTGTGTATCTGTGTATTTTGTCACCTGAAAAGAAGTATCATACAAAATATATCAACAGTTCTTGGTATCAGAAATATACACCGATACTGTGATTTCAGACCTTCATTACTAACATGTCTTAAATTTTGATTGCTACAATTTCTGTTTGTGCACCCTCATTGTCAAACCTGGCAATTCATATTATCTCCAAATCTGCATTCATAAATCAGTAATCCATCGACTCTGATTTCCATGGATAGGTCACTCCCATCTCCATTTCCAACACCTGTAAATGCATAGTTCAGTGTACAGCTTTATTGATTTTATTTATTTACCATACATAATGGTGAAACCAGAGTGAATTATAGGTTTCCTCTCCATCTGGACGTCTGTCAGTCAGACTGTCCCACCTGGTTTTTAAAACTAATTTTTACACAATTGCATGTATAGAGTTTGGTATGCAAGTCTATCTTGATGTGCTACAGATAAAGTTCATTTTGTTCTGTTTGATGATTTTTTTTTAATTTTATGAAACTATGGTGTACAGTAAAACATGCTTATAGTGAACACGCTTATAATGAATTGATGCTTACAGCAAAGTTATTTTTATTCCCCGTGCCTCTAAAACATATTGTGATCTTAACGGATATTTATATAAGGAAACAAAATCGTCTGTCCCTGGCACATTTTTATAAGCGTGTTTTACAGTATTCCAGTAGGGGACTCAGTATTGCTCTTGTAATGTTCTCAGAATTTAATGCTTGCTATTAACTCCCTAATGGAGAAACCAGAGAGGACTGTAGGTTTCCTTTTCATCTGCTGTTCTGTCTGTTTGTCTGTCCTCTGTCTGACAGTAAGTCTGTCTCACTTTTTTTTTAAATTCTTTTCCTTCATTCTTGCAGATATTGTGCTTAGTTTTAGCACGAGTCTACCTTGAGGAGTTACAGATCAAGTTTGCATTTCGTTCTGCAATGATTTTTGGTAGAATTACAGCTTTTTGTTTTTTAAGGAGAAACAGACTATGTATGTATGTAAAGAAAAGAGAATTTAGAACAAGGTTTTTGTTACCAAAATAAATTCATTAAATTATGCAAATGTTCAATTTTTGCGAGCATGAATAAATTCTCTTCTAAACTCTGTTAAGGACCTTTTATACACTAGCTAGAGGAAAAGATTATTTGGACATTGAGAAAATTATAGCATGTAAAGGTGTAAATACATGTATTGAGCTTATCTATCACATTTTCAACATATCTAGGGTACCTTGCATTTACCCCCAGAAAAAATGTTCAAAGACAATGAAACAGTGGGCAAAATACCTACAAATGAAGTGTTCAATCTATTTGTATTGGCCTATTAAAATCTTATGCATGTGTGATTTTATAACTAATTAAGTAATATTTAAAATTGTACATTTCAATTTATTTTATTCTTGATCAAGGGCAGATTACTGTATCTGCATAAAAATAACAAAAGATCAGAACTCTTTAGTGTGCAGTGTATAGAGAGCTCTTAAAATGGAACTTGAATTTCTTCTGCAGCAGCTAATCAAGCAGAATCTAATGAAAATAATACATAAAACAGAATATGAGACTCATTCGAATCATCCTGTAATATTTTTTGCCAAACTGACCTTCTAATCCTTCTATTTTGACTGATGTAATTCGTTTCTTTTTCTCTGGTGGCACTTGTCCCCCCAATTCTTTTTTAACTTTCTCAAAATATCCTACATATCTGCTCTGAAAATATAATCCACCTCTAAAATCAATACAAAATTAGGACACTTTTTTCAGAATTAAGACATGCATTCACAGAATTCTTATAACAGTTCTTTTAAAATGGACATGAACTAAAAAGTGAAACAATCTCTTCCAAAAAAACCAAAGAAAGTCACTTAAGTTTTTGGAGGGGGGGGGGGGGGGGTTCTTGAAAATTGCAAAAAACTTTAAATGTAAGTACCTGACTTGGTGTTTCCACACCCTGAAAAGTTTTACCAACAGAGAGATCTGTTCTTCTGTCTCCAAAGTAGTCTAAACTCTCCTGTAGATATAAAAAGATTTATTTAATACGCAAAACATCCCAATATTTGCGAAGTAAAAATCCCTAATTCAATTTTCAGCACATCTTTTTCCACAATAAAGACATGTAAGCTGGAATATGTATCCATTTTGAAAGCATGGAAATTACAATGTATCTTTAAATAACATAGTTCCATTAGAGAGGGAGGGGGTTTGTCCTACAAATTTCACAGTGGAATATATAACAAGGGCACTGTGAAGCAGGGCTTCCTCTTGCAAGAGCATATTAATCCTTTCCTGAAGTAAATTACTACTTCCATTAAGCACTAACCCACTCACATACAGTATGTTACTATATCCCTCCAACTTTGTTGCAAGACAATAATAAAAATGCATGTTAGCTAGCTAGTTCACATTATGGAAATGAATTATTCCTGTGGAAAAGTTTGTTGTGTATGTAATAATAGATACATGTAGCATGAATAACACTATATGGTTAAATTTCCAAAATATTTAAAACTAAGCTGCTTTAAGAAAATCCTTTTCTTCAATTATCACATACTTGTGCTTCATCAAATATCCCACAGTGTACAAGCCATGTACAGATCATTGTGCCTGTTCGTCCTTTGCCCCCTTTACAGTGTATTGCAATAACATTCCGTTTATCTTGTTCCATCCATTCTTCTACATTGGCACAAAAAGATACCATCTCCCTGTTATCAAAAACAATGTCAAGTGATAAATTTTATGACAAGAAATATATTAGATACATGTGTTCATTTAATTAAGTTTCATTGTATTTTACATGTAAATTTAAATTGCTGAAAACACTTAGCAAGTGTAATTTTGGCTTACTGTAGCCTGAACATTATGCCAATATCCAGGATTGAAGAATCTTGAATCTACATCAGAGTGAAAATGCTTTTTGATTTTATTCACAAATTGAAGTTTTAATAATTGGGAGATTTTTTTTCTTTTATATTATTGCATGTAATAAAAGGCCTTACAGTGGAATGGCTTAACCTCATAAGGGACTGCATGCAGGCCAAAAAAAAAAAACATTTGCAAATTAATTTTAAATTAACAAATTTTCACCAAAACAATGATATTGTTTATGGAGATACATGTAAGTGGTACATGTTATCAACAGTACTTAAATCATAATTTTCTTTTCTGAGGTTAAGAGTATATTCCAAGAATTCTATCCCATTTATTTCAATATAGTCTGACACAATGCATTGTGGATCGAAGCATTATTCATAGTAATTCAACTTCTTCAAACCATGCAGAGTCAATTCTCCAAATTGAGTTTCATTAAAAATCTTTTTTAATTAAAACTAAAAGTTAAATAAGTGAAAATCTTTAAGATAGAATGATATATCATTTTTTTAAAGTATACACTACACCCCAGTATATATATATAAATGTAATATATGTACATGTTCAATTCAAATTATTGCTTATACATGTTATGTAGTTTATTAATTGCTAATAAAATGAAAATAAAAAAGTTATAAAAATTAATTGCTAATAAAATGAAAATAAAAAGTTAAAAAAAACACATACACATAACTAAAGCTGTACTAAACAACATTTAGGTAATTAACCCAAGTATCTAGCTTAAATAATAGAAGAAGGAATATTACCAGTGGAGGTTAAAATCCAAAGATTTACAAAAATCTAATTAAGTTATGAAGTTCTTTCCTCTATACAGTTGATAACAATCAAGAGAAAAAGTTGTCTAAAAGCTGTTTTATTGTTATTTAAAGCAAACACTAGAGAGGACACAAATTTACTAGTAAATAATGAGTTATAACAAATGTGCTGCTTCATTAAACAGATATTAAAGATTAAACAAATGTTTAAGAAATGTGTGCAAAGAGAAGAGTTCTTCAATAAATATCAAAACAATGGCAAAAAATGCCACACTCGATCAAGAACAATCACCATGCATACCTACAATGGGTATTGAGGCACATCTGTATTCAAGAAAGATACGATATTATGTCTATATGTAAACAAAAATGATCGAAAACAAATTAATCTTCACACACTTGGATCTTGCATTACTTATCGGTAAGTATACAAAACATTAAAATCAAATACTGTACTTTACAGTCCTCAAGATACTGTGTCTTATTAGGTGGTCTTTTCAACTATACATGTTCTACATGTAGTACTACCTTTACCAAATAAACATGCACTAATAATATGGATATTTTACTTTAGAAATTCACACAACCCTGTTAACCACCCTGTCACCCAAATGAAAAATATATAAACTAAGTTTCAGGTTTATCAATTAAAGAAAAATTACATTAACTCTTGATTACAGTTATTGTACTGTCATTGTCAAAAAAGATGGGCTTCATTTAAACAAAATTACTGTTAACCAAGATTTATTTCCGAAATACTAAAATTTTCAAGAAATGGATGTACCGGTAAAAAAAAAAGAATCCTTTTTAAAATGTTTTCAGTAAAATTAAAAATCAATGTACATGTATTTAAACATATAGTTCTATAAAAAAAAACACAATTGAATGAAATACCAAAATGATAACAGTGAATAGATAAATCATGAAAAGATTTATGTTCTGCAAAATTTGTTGGGCTTTCTTCTAGGAAATATAAAATCTTTACCCTTACCTTAGCCTTGGGACATTGTGGTCATCAATATAGACTCTCTCCACACAATTATTAAAAAGGGTTTCATCATAATCCCTTTCACCTGAAAAAAGGTTGATACATGTAGCTTACATAGATTATCATACAAGCAAACTAAAAAAAAAAAGAAGATGTGTTTGTGAAACACTGATGCCACCATATGGCAGCTTATGGCAAAGGTTAAAGTTTCTCAAATGCAAGTCAAAATCAAGGACAAAAATTAAAAAATATTGGTACCCAAAGAAAGGTCTTGTCTCAAGGAATATACCTGTGAAATTTGAAAGCCTAGCTGCAACTGTTCATAAGTTATGGCGAAGATTAAAGTTTTTTAAAAGTACAAGGTCAAGGTCAAAGTTGTTGGTATCCAAAGGAAGGTCTTGTCACAAGGATTACATATGTGAAGTATGAAAGCCCTAGCACCATCCATTTAAAAGTTATGGCCAAGGTTAAAGTTTTTCAAAAGTAGGTCAAACTCCTCGGTCAAGGTCAAAGTGGTTGGTATCCAAAGGAAGGTCTTGTCGCAAGGATTACATATGTGAAGTATGAAAGCCCTAGCTCCAACTTTCAAAAGTTATGGCCAAGGTTAAAGTTTTTCAAAAAGTAGGTCAAACTCCAAGGTCAAGGTCAAAAGGTCAAAGTTGTTGGTATCCAAAGGAAGGCCTTGTCACAGAGAATACACATGTGAAGTTTGAAACCCCAAGCACCAAGTGTTCAGAAGTTATGGCCAAGGTAAAAGTCTCATAAAATTTTGCAAAAGTGGATCAAACTCCAAGGTCAAGGTCAAATATGATGGTACCCAAAGAAAGATCTTGTCAAAGGAATACACCTGTGAAATATGAAAGTCATAGCTCCAACCAGTCAAAAGTTATGGGCAAGGTTAAAGTTGACAACAGACAGACAGACAGGACAAAAACAATATACCCCGGGATTTTTCGAACCAGGGGCATAAAAACATTTGATAAATTTAATACACTTAACACAACATGAGATTCCACTAAATCAAGAGAATTTCCCTTTAAAAAAAACTTTTAAAATAGTTAGCCTATAAAAGAAACAAGAAACATCCCCCAACCATTATTTCACAGTTTCATTGCAATGTTTATGTACAAAAAATACTATTATACATGTAGGATACTGCCATGGCAAAATTTATTCTGTACCAGTAAATTACTGAGCTACATATGAACATGTATAAATAGTCATGTTCACATGTATAAATAGTCATAAGAAAAATTTTAAAACGTATCATTTTTTTCTTACTACATAGATTGTAAATTCTGTAGTGTCCCTTGTGTTTGGTATTAAAGAATCTTGCCACTTCCTGAAAAAAAGTATAAATTAAACTAGCCATAAAAAGTATCGATTTACATGCAAATAGTTTTCAGATTCTTGTATCATAAACAATACAATCTGATTAAAATCAGATCCTTTGATCCGCTCACATAGATCGCTATACAAGGATCCATTTAGGGTCATCTCCTGTTGACCTTTCTGATAAAAATATTCATTAAAATTTTGACCGATCAGAGAGATCGTACTTAAGCGACATTTGGAAAAAATGAATGTAGAAGTGAAAGTAGCTGCGGAGAAGATCTTACCGTTTCGTACAAAACAAAGAGCTAATTTAAAAAAACAAGGCAAAAACAATTTTCTGTACAGAAAAGACTGTGGTTGTTCTTTTGACATGCTACGGAAACCAGGTCACGATTTTCCAGTTGTGTATCATCAGGTCTTTCACTTCTGTAACTGAATCCCGAGATAATTCTTAATTCTCGGAAGCAAAAGTTTGATTGAATAATTAAAAGGTCACGAGGAGGTGACCCTGAATGGGTTTTTTTCTTCAGATCCTTGTGTAGCAATCTATGTGAGCATATCAAAGGATCTTAATATTTTAATCAGATTGATAAACAATAGCAGTAAAAAACCAGCAACATGATTGAGCAAATGAACTCCTGATTTTATTTTTAAGGATAAAATAGCATTTTCTTACATTGACACTGTTGCGATACATGGCCATCATTCCCTTTGATGGGAAGGACATAGCAATCACACGCTCTACAAAAACATTAATGGACTTCAAGCATTTTAATCATTTTATGCCAAATACATGAACATGTCAATAAAAGTTTTACAAAACTTTAAAAATGCTATTGCAAATTTTTTTTATTAAAGAATTTTAAGTGTTCAAATTTGGCATATTTTCTAGACATGGAGATTGCCACCAAGATTCAACAAGAGGCCCATGGGCCACATCGCTCACCTGAGCACATTGGCTAGGCAAAAGCACAAATCAGTTCAGTAATGAAAAGATTATCGGGGGGGGGGGGGGGGGGGGGGGGGTGCTTGAATTTTAAACTACCTGATGATGCTTCCATGTCAATATAACAAATGGCTTTGTTGTACTTGAGAAGATTTTAAAAAAATTTTCCCATATATTCCTTTGTAAAAATTTGATCCCCCGTTGTGGTTCCTCCCTATCCCAGGGGTCATCATTTGAACTTGAATCTACACTACCTGAGGATGCTTCCATATCAATATGACTAAACATAGCTTTCCTGTTCTTGAGAAAAAATATTTTTTCTATATGTTCTTATGTAAAACTTTCGATCCCCCAATGGGCCCCACCCAACCCCTGGAGGTCATCATTTGAACAAAATTTTATCTACACTACCTGAGGATGCTTCCATATCAAAATGACTAATCATGGTTTGCAGTTCTTCAGAAGAAGATATTTTCCTATATATTTCTATTTAAGACTTTGATCCTCCATTGTGGCCCCATCCTACCCACGGGGGTCATGATTTGAACAAAATAGAATCTACACTACCTAAGGATGCTTCCACATAAATATGATCAATCAGGGCTTTGCTGTTCCTGAGAAGAAGATTTTTAAAATTTTTCCTATACATTTCTATGTAAAACTTTGATCCTCCATTGTGGCCCCATCCTACCCCCGGGGGTCATGATCTGAATAAAATTGAATCTACCCTACCTGAGGATGCTTCCATATAAATATGAACAATCTGGGCTTTGCTGTTCCTGGGAAGAAGATTTTTCCTATATATTTCTACGTAAAACTTTGATTCTCCATTGTGGCCCCGCCCTACCCCTGGGAGTCATGATTTGAACAAACTTGAATGTACACTACCTGAAGATGCTTCCACATGAGTTTCATCTTTCCTGGCCCTATGGTTCTTGAGAAGAAGATTTTTAAATGATGCATTTATTTTTTCACTAATTCTTAATTATCTCCCCTTGAAAGAGGGCTTGGCCCTTCATTTGAACAAACTTGAATCCCCTTCACCCAAGGATACTTTGTGGCAAGTTTGGTTGAAATAGGCCCAGTGGTTCTTGAGAAGAAGATGAAAATGTGAAAAGTTTACAACAACAACAACGACAGACAACGGACAAATTTTGATCAGAAAAGCTCACTTGAGCCTTTGGCTCAGGTGAGCTAAAAACAAAAGAAGGCAAAGGAAAAAAAATAAAGTATGTGCTAATCCTTCTATAATATTTTATTCATTAGAATTTTCTCTTGTTAGGGTAAAATATTTTAAAATGACAGTCATAATTATTAAATACATTTATCATCATATCAAAAGATTTGAAGAAAATTTTCCATTATATGTTTTGTTTTCATGTTCCAACAGGTTTCTGTTATTTTTTTTTTCAACAAACCAGTAATATAGCAAAGATCAAGATCAAATCCATCTCTCTGGTACCGCCGTTTGTTTTGTGAAACAATTCTCCTAGAAGCTGTAGCTATGTGCCTCTTTTGCTGAACCATTAAAAATATTATCCTGGCGATTCGTAATATCCTTACTACACGACCAATAATCAATAACCTGTATAAAACAATGCCTTTAATTGCAACTGCAATGATATAATTCATAATAGTCTTAATATATTAAGTGATTTACAATACAAAACTATTATCATGATAATACTTATGTAGTATTACATGTATTGCATCTATTCAGTGTAACTATTAAAGTGAAGAAATTATGAATTTATTTCAAATAAGTACTTTTGAAATATGAAAAATAAAGTTACACATGTGTAATCATATGACAAAAAAATCCCTAAAGGGCACTTTATCAAATTACTTCACAATCTAGCATGAAGACTCTATATTTTTTTTTTTTGTTCAAAAAATTTTTGATTTGCACGAACATAGTAAATGTTATTGATCAGCAATATGACGTGTCATATTGTACGAGGGTTGTTAGAAAAGTTCGCGGACACATTGATTTACGGAAATCTATTGTGTACTGTGAAGTATGACTTATGTCTGATTAAATTCCTATCTTTTGTTTATTAGTATGTAAAAAATCAGGTCCATTTACTAAAATTTTGAAAATTTACAACAATTTTTACTATGCGGTCATAGGATTCACGGAGCATTAACTTGACGTTAAGTGACGTGACAATCAGATTTCAAATCCGTTCAGCTTTTTCATAGTTCTAAATATCTTTCATTTCTTTCGAATTTTCTTGTCTTTTTTCTACTGAAAAGTTAAATATCTATGTCAAGACATGTTACTTTTCTTCTATAATGTCTTTTGTGCTGTTTCGGACATTAGCGAGATCTTAAAATAATAGTCTACGCAATTAAGAGGTCAGGTATGGAAACCATGCAAAATCCATAGCTGCAACGTCCATGCTATAAGTGGGGTATTGAGATATCGATGGAGTTGATCATTAAAAATGTTAATCCTTCCATTCTTTTAAAGCTACTACATTTTGAATACTTTTGTCCTTTGTACGTGTAGGCAATTTCCAGCAGCATCTAAAAGCATTTTAGTTTATTTTAGACATTTTCCTGTCTGCACACATAAAATTTTTAGTACGTCGGTGCTCCATGACGTTCCCATTCTTGGCTTTGTTTTTACGCCTTGATTATTTATAAATGGCTATAAAACAGTCATACACCCTCCAATTTAATTCAAAATTTCGGCAAGTGACGTTTTATGAATACTGTAGCGACAGGTAAAATATCATAATGCTTTCTGCGGTACAACTGTGCAATTTTTGATTTAAATAAAAAGTCTATGTAATGTAAACGTGCAAAAAAGTAGCATGCTCTATGAAGCATGTTTTATCAAACTAATATAGCTGTATATTTTTTAAGGATCACCGGAAAACACCAAATCTTTGTATATTTATTGGAAAATAGGTAAAGTTTTTATCTGGAGAGTTTAAACGGTTTCATGGAAATAGCGCGCTCACCATAGAACTTGTCCGCGAACTTTTCTAACAACCCTCCTATATTGTATGCAGAAACATGTACTACAGTACTTACTTTGCATAATTATTAGCACAAGAAGTCCCTTCTGCAATAATTAAAAATGTTACATCCACAATAAAAGAGACAGTGACCACACCTATATCCACCATCTCCAACACTCGACATTCTGTTAACAACTGTTTCCTGAAAGATATAGGATATCAAAATAATTTCTTTGACATAAAAAATTATTCATATTTGAAAATGATTTAAAATGTGTATAAATATAGGTACATAATGCACACTGTATTTTTTTCACTGGGCATTATGGTTGATCACAAAATTGAGAAAAAGAAATAAATAATCAATGTCTGTGTGCAATATAGCATTTCAAGATTCATTGAAACATTTATAAAGCCATTTTGATTTCTTGAAAACTTTAATTTCAATGAACACAAGTCGGTTATATTAAAATGTTAATACATTAAGGGGAAATGAGAGACATTTATTCAAGAAATTTTTTTTTTTAATTTATATGAGAATCTCTAATTCATTTTACTTTATAACATTTTCAGTAAAGGATCATACCCTTGATAGAAAATTCGAAAGAAAACCTCTAGCATGAAATAACTGATCAAGACATGTGACAGAAGTTCCAATGTTTCTCGGTTTTTTGAACAGTCATTGTCTGCAAGTTCCACTATGACAAAAATAAAGTCCATGATAATCAGCACTACAGTAATGAGTCTAAATACTATGTGCTCCAGGATGCTTTTTACAATCCACTGCAATCCCCTGAATTAAAAAAGACAGAATGTATAAATGAATCAATTTTACTGTAACAAAATCAATATTTCTCTAAAAAAAAATATGACTAATTCACACTCCAATATTCTCCAGAATAATGAAATGGCGTTAATTTTTTGTTTTACCCTTTGTAATCTCTAATTTGATGATGGACTATATTCATCTATGAACATTTCTTTATTTTAAAAAAAGTTAAAACAAAAACAAAAAAAAACCCTGTAGGAACAGAGAGGTGTGAGAGGGGGGTGCATCATTATTCAATAAAATGGCTTCCAGTAAATGCATGAAAACCATAAAGGACTCTTACTCAATTCCTCTTCTTGGAATCTCTTTTGCTCCAGGATCCTCAACATATTCTACATCTTCTTTAGCATCTGATTTGTAAATTTGAAGAGTACCATCATTTGATGTATTGTTATCCATTCTTATTTGTACATCACCCGAATTATCCTGTCCCCCAGCAGTCTCAGATGTAACGGCAAGTTCTGGAGGCGGTTTTGATTCAACATGACTTCCAAACTGTTCATAATTATTCATGCTTCTACAAAAATTCATATATTCAAATCATCAAATATTGAAAACAAAGTGGCAGATTAAATGCATTGTTTATACCTGAAAATTTTTATCCGTACATGTGAAATTGATAAAATTATTTAGGCCTAATACTAAGGGGGTGGTTCCCATAATTTGTCGTCTGCTGCTCCTTATTTTCACTGTCCTAATTTTTTTTGTTTACAACTTCATCTTACCTTGTCTTGTACTAACAAGCATAAGTTAGTGTTTTGCGGGAGTATATTGCTTTTTTCTTGGAATTTTTCAACTGTTTAATCATCGGAAAATCACTGACTTCTGTTAGTTTGTTGTGTGCATCTGTCTCATTTTCCACCGGAACTCTCCTGTAAATTGGTCATTTAAAAACACAAGAGAACCAGTCAACAGGTGCCTGTTTTATACATCAGCTTTGATTGGCGGAATAATTAATTACCGATCCAATCAAAAAACGTGTAAGAAGTGAAATAATTTTGGGCTAGTTTGTCTGTAGGGTTGGTAGAGGATGGAGGATGAATCATGAAGATTCTGAAAACATGGAACAGGTTTTAGAAGCTGTGAAACAGCTGAGTATCAATGATCTTAGACAGCAGTTATCGGATAATGGAGTAAATGTTGGTCCAATTCTACCGAGCACAAAATTAATTTTTCAAAAGAAACTAGCAAGTAAACTTTATGAAAAGCAGCATCCAATATCTGATGCAGTGGATGGGAATACAGGTGATAACCAAGTATTTCAAACGAGTGGCGATACTCAGATTTGCGAGCAGAATGCAGAGACAGGACAAGTAAAAGAGGAGACGCCTGCTACAGAACCAGAGGTGTCTGTGTATTATGGAGTATGCCCTCCTCTTGGAGTCTCATTGGAAGAAAAACAAGGTGACTGAATATTTGAGTTAATAGAGCACTCATTTACCTATACTTACAGTGTTTGAAATAAACGTGCGTCCCACCACCCGAGACGCAAAAATTTTGCCACGGGTGAACTCAGATCTGCACATTATCATATTATTAAGACACCCTGCTGGACATGTTAAAATTTCTCATAAATTTAAAATTCATATATTTGATAAATCTCTCTCAATTAACCATTAGTATCGGTAGTAAAGTGTAAAAAGCAAAGGGGGTAGAATTCGCCATCCTATAGAATTGGCATCGAAGTTATGGTGATCTGGCCCCATTCATATTATCGCTAAAAACAAAGTTATAAAAGACAATTATCATGGGCTAGTAGATTTTTGGCAGGACTGACAACTTTCACTAGCAGTAAGCCCTGCAT
The DNA here is from genome assembly GCF_033153115.1 of Saccostrea echinata. NCBI lineage: Eukaryota > Metazoa > Mollusca > Bivalvia > Ostreida > Ostreidae > Saccostrea > Saccostrea echinata. The sequence goes on along the minus strand of NW_026889779.1, from coordinate 11,311,399 downwards.
GTCTAGCTAATTTTATGGTGAGTTTCAAACACTAATACTTGTAATACTTTAAAATTTTTTTAATTATACTCAAAGAACTTCAGAACATTGATTTAAAGAATCTTGTAGAAGTATTCACTTTAACAGTGGGCATAATGACAGTTGTTGGTGTAATGTCACAAGTGCCTGTGCAGGGACAGAACTTTCAGATTCACTTGCCCTTCAGGATTATTATATTATGAATATATATGTATAATATCTTGTACAAGGTTGGAAGGTTTGATAATGGTGTCATATTCTATTTGAACCATTAATCGGAAACAGGTTCACAAATATAAGAATTAAATGCATTTTAAAATAGTTAATCCACACTTTGCAAAAAGTAAATTGAGTCCCTTTTGGGGGTTCAACCCAAAAATCAGAAGGGAAAAAATCTTTTATGTTCGTTGTTGCCAAACTTTTGGGCATGGTCACTGAAGTAATTAATTCACTGTTTTAAAATTTTTTCCAGTGCTTGAGTAGCCCCATCCATGGACAATCAAAATACACTTGATGTAAAAGATGTTTTAAAGTCAAATGACAAAGTTGCAAACCAAAAAGTTAGTAATGAAGTCTACTGTAAGAACTCTATCGGTTTTACCCCAAAGACTGCGGGCTAAGGGACATAGAAGTGTAGATGATCATGTATTTTTAGTTAGAAGAAATGGTGAAACCCTATTACCTCTATTACTACTACATGTACTACTATAATAGCACTTTTGAAATATCTAGGAATGATGTATTTTATGTTGCAGGTCAAACTTTAGTGTTCACCGACAAAAAATTGGCTTTACAGTCTGTAAAGAAGTTTTCAGGAGCCAGGTTCAAATGTTTTAAAAGCAAAGAGGATGCAGAAAAGTTTTCCAAGTTGTCTCCTGATGACATTGCATCACCATGGAAACCAACAACAAAAGTTATTACATTTTTTATTCAACCACATGAAAAAAAAAGCGAGAAGATAATATGTTAAAATTAAAAATTATTTTAAGATTATTAAAATGCAGAAATGTTGTCAAACCTTCATGTTGACAATATATGATTGTGGTAATGATATGGTTGTCATCTTTACGTGGCATTTACAAACTAAATAGTTTTTAAAAGTCTTAATTTTTATAAAATCACCAATGAAGCAAAATGACAACTAGGGATTAGTTTGCCCTGTGTCAGTCTGCCAGTCTTTGGATTTGTCTAATTTTTATATAAATTTTAATTACATGTGATAAATCCAAGAAATGTGTATTACAGAATGGAAATGGTGCAATTGCAACTTTGAGTACAGGAGTTTCAGTGGAAAGCAGTCCATTTAAAGGCCCAAAGCCACAAGAGCTAAGCAAACTAAGAAAGGCAATTGAGGAAGGAGACGTCGTTACTGTAGAATCATTGGTGTGGGAAAACCCTAGGTTTCTGGTCAGTGGAGGAGACACACCTGTTATTCTTCAGGTAAATATGCACGTACTGCATTTCCTCTGTCAATGTGGTGGAGAAATTATGTTGTATGAGGATAATAATGATGAAGGTCATATGCAACATACATGTACATGTACTTTCCAATGTACCTTTCCCACTGATAATTTGTTAATCATATCACCATTAGATGTTCTTACACAAAAAACCAGCATACATTACCAGAAGTTTTGAACAGATATGAAATACTGAAAATCCCTGTGTTTTTAAAAGAAAAATTAACAAAAGTATAGTTTTAGTTGGTATTTTCTTAAAATTTGATTCAGAGGAGGTATACATCATTAGCAGTCATCATAAAATCACAAAAAATGTCCTTCTATTATTGGAACTCTTAAATTATACAGGGAATAAGAAAATAAGTTCAAGACTACATTGCATATGTCCTTGATAAGCAGAGTTACAAGTTTGAAAAAAAATGTGGACATGTTTAGATTTGTAGAGTATTTTATTTCTGCTGTGTGTGCTATGTGAATATTTTTTTATTTTGAAATACCTTCATATTAAACTTGATAATAACAGGAAGGTCCAAGATACAATGCATTGCACATAGCGGCTCGAAGCAACCAAGCTGGAATTTGTCAGCTTATTTTGGATACGTTAGAAGATCCCAGCTTTATTGACAAGTTATATGGCCATACTAATGAAACAGAGGGCACAAGGACAAACAGAATTAACTTCATTGTAGACCTGTATCTCAACACTCCAGATAAAGCGGTATACATATATGATTACTGTATACAGGGAAATTTTCGCCTCTGTTTTATTTTCGCCCCTTTCACCCTACTCATACGTGGGCGAATTTAAAACGGGGCGAATTCAAAGAACACGGTATATTTTCTTAAACAGAACTGTGAGTGGGCGAATTTAAAATGAGGCAAAATTGTTTGAATGGTTGAAAGGGCGAAAATAACGCGGGGCGAAAATAACCCTGTATACAGTATTCCTGATTAATGAAACATCATCTGTGACACCTAATAGTAATAAAACACCCATAATAAGACCATATTCTTGCAAATGATGTTACTGCTCTCTAAGTTTGGGCATGACCGGGAAATATATAAATATGTTGATGTTTTTCAGGCCTGTGAGGTCCCATTACATTTTGCATGTAAACATGGATTTGCGGAAGTTGTGGCAGTTTTGATATCTCATCCTAAAATAGACAAATCTGTGAGAAATAAATTTAATGAAACTCCTAGAGAGGTGAGATATACAAATATTGGATGAATTAAATATAATTCAGAAACTAGCATAATGCTTCAGTCATCAGTATTGTAATCAGGAAAAGTATTAAAAGAATGATTTCTACTAATAGAATAATAATGCTGGTAAAATGTAGGATCTAAAGCCCTTGTTTACAGGTTTAGTGTGAGTTTAGTTGTCCAACCCATATTTTTCAGATAATTAATGTACAATGCTGTAACTACATTTGTTGACAGTATTTGAAAGGGGTTTGTTCTTTCAAGAATTTTTTTTATGAATGCTGGTCTATTTTCAGATTATCTGCAGTAGAGTAGATAATGCTACAACTGCTCAAAGAGAAGAAATTAAAGAGTTAATGGAAGGTATAGACAGTACATTTACAATGTGCATCATTATCACAAATATATGATGTTAAAGACGAGGAAAAAAATACACATGTACATGTATACACATGATATAGATTAAAAGGCAAAATGTAATAATTTACTTTTAAATTTGTTCAAACAATTTTAGATCATTGTATTAATTGGCATACTTTATCACCATGTTGAACGATTTTGAAATTGGAGTAAACAATTTTTTTTGTTCAATTTACTTTATATATGCATCAAGGGTGTTACTGTTTTCAGGTCAGTTTTTTGTCCCATTGCTGCGGTCTGAGGACAACTCTTCTCAGCCTTTCATTGGTATTCCATGGTCACCAGAAAGTTCCCGAAGCACGGTTAATCTGCCACCTCTGTCCTGGAGCCCCAAAGATCCTCTTATGGCCGTCAAGGCTTGTGCTGGACCCATGACTCCTTCCAAGGTACTTAATATAATTTATAAAGTACTGTACTTACTCTCAGGCTGTAAACTTTGACATAGTGATAGCTAGTTGAAGCCAAGATGAAAGATTTCTTTTTTGGCTTAAAATTAAATTGTCTATCTATAAATCATTGTCAATTGTGGAATTTTTGCATGCTAAATTTGTTGGATTATTAAAACATATTGGACAATTTATATCTAAATCTTGATTTTTAAAAAAGTTCTTCATGGGTAAATTGATTACAGTATATGAAAATAAATTCACAAACCTTTCCCAAAGAGATACAGTTCTGTAGATCACTTTTTATTCGTGAGAATTTGAGATTGTCTGCTCGCAAAAATTTAGTTCTTGCGTATAATTTTATGAGCATAGCTTATATACAGCAATAACCAGAATTCATGAAAATTTTGTCACGCTTATAAGTACCAAGTATCTATCTCGCGAAAATAAGATCTCATGAAAATTTGATGATTTTCAGTAGTTATAATTTGTTGGTTTAAAAAAAAATAAAGAACCAAAGGCCATCAGTTTGTTCATGTACAAGTAGTTTGATTTCACTTTCTTCCATCTCATGGGCTGACCCCACTAGCATTCAAAAACCACACAGGAAAGCATAAGAAAATAATAGGGCATCTGGTATTTAATTGACTTTTTCTCTAGAGTACATAGTTTTATTTTATTCATTAGGTGTACAAGGTTACGTTGGATTACAATATTTCTAGTATTTGCATGTACAGATAAGTTCACACAGTGTATATATGTATCTACTAGAGGGATTTTTACAAGTGTGCAATGGAAATGTTGAATATTGCAAGATACATGTGTAAGAAAGATACAAATTCTAGAGTGAATTTTTAATCAAATTTATTTATATCCAAGTACTTAATGTTCACGTAGAAAAATATGTCAGTTAAACAGTTAGTGTTTGACCTATTTACCAACACTAAGTATTATGTATGATTTTACAGGCAAATTTGTTCCACAAGAGGTGGAACACCCCTCCATCTAACAGTCCAGATTATGCAAAGCGAAAATTTTATTCGACTAAACGAGAAGACAGTGAGAAAGGTCTTGAGAGAATCGGCAGGTAGGTCATAAACCTCACCACAGAAATGGTATCAATGAGGCAACTTTCCTCTCTGATGTTTGCCTTTATACCAAATTACCAGGTTAAGTACAGTATTTTGAATTAATTTAAAAGGGAAAATGGCCTGTTAAATGAGTTTTTGTCATCCTTTTGTACCTACATTGAGCAAGCAGTAAATTTAGTACTAACCGACTCTCACGGCTTTCTATTGGTATTCTTCATACTACTGTACAGAATAGCTTCATACTTGCCAGGCACTTTTTTATACCCCCACAAACGAAGTTTAGGGGGGGGGGGTATATTTGAATCAGCATGTCCGTCTGTCTGTCCATCTGTCTGTAGACAAGATTTTGTCCAGACCATTTCTTGGAAACTGTTGCAAGGATTTGTCTGAAAATTTGTACACTTATTATTCGCCATATGAAGGTGTGCTCCTGGTATTTTCATCATGATTGGATAATTTTTTTTGCATTTTACAGGTGTTTTTTTCATTTTGATTACTGTAGATTCCTAAATATACACGAGGAATTAATTATCGCGTAATTACGCGAGAAGCACCACTCGCGAAATAAAATTTCTCGCTTTTATTTTTATGGTGCTGAAATCAATGTAAAATCCCTTGATCAACCGTCTACTCGCGAATTATTGTTCTCGTGATTTGACGTGAAAGAGCCATTTCGCGATAATAAGTACTCGCGAAAAATAAGGAATCTACAGTATGTGGTTTTGTTCGGATCTGTTCCCAGAGACTATTGCACAGATTTGTCTGAAAATTTGTACACTTATTATTTACCATACGAAGATGTGCACCTGGTATTTTCAACATTATTTGATAATTTTTCTGCATTTTACAGATTTTTTTTTTCATTTTTATTGACTTAGTCATTTCAGGTTCATGTCTAAGGTTTGAGACATAGAATCTAGAACATCTGTACAAAAATGTGAACTACAGCTTAAAACTACTCATTAGAACTAAAAAAAAATCACAAAGTATTAAAAACAGTTTTTACATTACGTAGCAGATAGTGTAAATCCATTTGTCCCTAGGGAGTATTGAGTGGACATGCATCCATGCAGTTAAAGATTAATTAATGAGTTCATTGTGGGAAGCTGTTAGGACATCTCTGATCAAGCAGGTCTTATCTATATCTCCTGGGAATTGGGCAGAAAGAAATAAAGATCTCTGTTGTCTAAGTCTCTTAATTGTAATTTATGTCTGTCAAAATACATAGTTACTGGAACCAGCCAATGAGTTTGATAAAGGTATTAAGTTCAATTTGATTTTGTATAATTAATTATGATTTTTTTTTCAACAATCAATTTGCAGAGTGTCATGTCTCACAAAGATGACAGATAGTTGCAAACTTTTTTTTTCAATGTAATAAAAACACTGTAATTATTAGTATTGATGTTTTATTAGGCTGCACCTTAGTTTCATTCATTTAAAAAAAATATAATGAGTAATTAAATTTTCACTCTAAATGTTTAAACAAATTGTGAACACCTCTCACATCTAGAAAACATAAGTAATTTGGTACCTTCTCTGAAAAACCCAGCGGGGGGTATTTGTCCCTTTTGGACAGTTCTAGTTTGCATTGATATACATAATTAATTTCAAGCATACATAAATATATCAACAATGTTATGTATAATGTGACAAATCAAGTAACATACTTTTGATTTCCGACTCTCGGTTGTTCCAGACTGTGATTATATTTTATTAATGATCTTCATTTCATCAAAAAGAATCACTTCCAACTTCTTGGGCATATTTGTTACATTAATTATGTTATCTGTCCAAAAGTGGTAAAATTTAGTACTACGTTATAAATGTAGAAACCAAAAATGGATACTGATTCATGGAACTGCTCAATTTAGTCCATAAATTCCACTAGTCTTATCATTTTTGATGTTTTTATTTTTATGTGAATTTAATTCAACACAGTGAAGTTTTAACTGAATCTGTTAAGCGATTTAGAGAATATCAAAAAAAAAAAAAATCACTTCCAGAGATTTGACAGTACTAGATTTACTGCCTGTCCCTATTGATACATCTTCCTAAGTACCTGACTTGCTCTGTTTTAAAATTTTTTTTAATGTTTCAGGGAGTGGATTTGTTTTAAAGGTGTAAATGATCATAATAAGACCTTTAATTAAAATATTTCACATATGCATCTTGATTCAATTCAATTTCAAAGATTTTTTTTTCTGCACCCAATTTATTTTTATGTCCCCCTTCAAAGAAGGGAGGGCATATTGCTTTGCTGCTGTCTGTCACTCGGTCTATCTGTCTGTCTGTCTATTGGTTCACCAACAGTTTCCGTTCATTTTCTTTACAGAAGTTGCACATACTGAAATAAAATTTGGTATACAGACTTATCATAAGAATATCTAGATCAAGTTGTGTTTTGGGTACGATCAAGCAATTTTTGACAGTTATGCCCCATAGACTTAGACAAATTCCAATTATTTGCAGTTTCCATTCATTTTCTTTGCAGAGGTTGCACATACAGAAACGAAATTTGGTATGCAGATTTAATGATTTATCATAAAAATATCTAGGTTAAGTTCTGTTTTGGGTACGATAGAGCAATTTTTGACAGAGTTATGCCCCTTGAACTTAGGAAAATTCCAATTATTTGCAGTTTCCGTTCATTTTTTGAAATGAAATATGGTATACAGATTTATCATAGAAATATCTAGGTCAAGTTCTGTTTTGAGTACGATCAAGCAATTTTTGACAGAGTTATGTCCCATGGACTTAGGAAAATTCCAATTATTTGGGGGGGGGGGGGGGGGGGGGGGGGCGGCATAAGTGTTTCACAAACATCTCTTGTTTAGTTTGATTGGCACGTTTCAATTTACAGTCTGTTTGAATATATAATTATATATTATTTTTACTGTGTGATTCAACAAACCTGATTGGTTTGCTTCATATCACATGCAAAATTATATTTTATGATAATGAGTTGAGTTACTAAAAATAACTTAGGGGAAAAAAAGATGTGTTTATACATGTAATATTGAAAAGTCTTGAAAACTCCCAAAATCTAATAATGAATTTGTCTCTTTTTTTCTTTTAAAGAAAATAATATAACAAATGTAGCCCTTTGATTCAGTCAATCCTAGACATATCTACTTCACAGAGAAGTATATCGATTTCACACAGATCATATAATAATAAAGGGCTATGTTGTAAGTTTATCCATTCTTGTTTTTTAAGGCAACTTGCACATGACATGGGGATTCCTTGGGTGGAATACTGGGATTTCTTACAGACATACACTGACATGACAACTGATGATGGTCTGGATCTCCTTGAGGAATACCTACAGAAGCAGAGCCTAGCTCTTTGTATTGAGGAGGCACTGGGAAAACTAGACCTCCTTTCTAACAGCTTCCACTCTTTTAAGTATAACCAGATGGATATGTCTATCAGTCAGAGCAAAGACGGAGGAGGAAGTATGAATGTGTCCTGGTTGATGTCCCCTCTAGCCGACATTGAGGAATCCTTGCACGAGCAGGAAATGGTGGATATTGATAAGTATCTCCATGGCAACATCATGGATCAGGTGAAAAATTACAGTTCCAATGGAGCTCTTCCAAACTCAGAGACCATGAAGAGGTCGGTAAGGATAGATGAATCTTTCACAATGCCAAAAAAGAATATTTATGATTATGGAAGAATGAATCGATCCATGGAATGGTCCATGGATAGTAGTGATTGGTCACAGGAGAGTTTTTCTGGTATCCTGACCCCAATGTCCTGTTTATCGGCTTTGTTCTCTAAACTATCACTACTAGATAGGTCACGCAGACAGAGAAGGCTTTCAGGATCACAAGGATGTTTAGGCATTTCATGTTTGGGGAGTGGATATCCAGGATTTGTTAAATCTACCAGGAGTGAACATGGTAAAATAGAAACATCAGGTTTACAAAGCAATGGGGCAGTTCCACATGATACAGATAATGTGAAAGAAATGCAAAGTAGTGGATGTGTCTACATTAGGGAAGCGAGGCTGACAGCAGATAATAATAATCAGGAAGATTTAAAAAATAGCAACACTGAAGAATACAGGAAAACAGCAGATGGGTTTCAGTCAACTGAATTGTTTGTTGTGGATGATAATCTGAATAAAACAACCATCATAAGTGCTAAGGAGCCTGATGAGTCTACTGTACTAGTAGACAATGTACAAAGTTGTGAGACAAATATTCGAGGAGAAACAAATTGGAGAGAAAAATCACAGACTTCAAGTTCATCCTCTCAGGGGGAGGAACATCAAGCAATTGAGGAACTCCTCCAAAGGGCCAGTGCAATAACAGAATCCCAAAGACAGCCAACAGATCAGATTGATGATCTTGTGAATCAGTTTAACGAGAAAATAGACTTCAGAACCTCAGTAAATTCAGAGAGCGCATTAAGTAATCAATCAGAAAGAGAAACTCCAATGCCAAGGAAAAGATTGACATTCTCCGAGGACAAAGTTGAGGAGCAGATGGAGAGTTCTACAGAGGAGGACCTGGAATCCTGTCATCTAGACATCACCCTACAGTTAGACAAGGATAGGGTGCCTAGCTTTGAATTTCAGTCCATGTTTGAGCTGCTTAATGAGAAAAAGACTTTACAAAATCAAAAAGATGGAAACACAAGGCGAGTGATTTACAGTCGAGACATTATTTTAGATCTTGCTGGACAGAATCTGGAGGATGTAGATAGTGTAAGTCTCAGTGTTGCTGTTGTCCCACCTAATTCTACAGTTGCAGAAATGGCGATATTTTCTAACATTCCATTCTTTGTGATTCGAGGAAGCCAGTATAAACCAGGGGACTCTTTTCCCAGTAAATTACCAGCGATGGTGGATGTTGTCTTCAATTTCGTGAAGGATTCTGTAACATCAGCGTTGGCAGTCAACAACAAATCTAGAGGGAAAATATATTTTATTAGTGGGTTAGTACAATTTCAAATTGAATTATTAATATACAAAAGTATATGAATCATGTTAGAAGTCATTTTAAATTTAGTTCATTGTGAAGGAATTGGACATTACTTGAACTATTGTTGTGTGTACAGGTAGAGTGTACTATTGAAAAATATTTTATTAAAACTGAAAAGGGCAATTTGTAATTATTGCTTTACTTACTTTTCCTGCTATCCTAAACAGAAGAGTTCTGATATGGAAAGTTATTTGAAAATAACCTATATTGTACACTTAGAGCCAGTAGAGGCATGTACTTGGTACATATACATTATATGTACATGTGTCATCCAGTTTTTACAAGCAGTTCATTAAATGTCACCAATTTAAACTTTTTTTTAACATTTTAAAAAATCAAACCTGTTTGTAAATTTGATGATTTTATTTTTGAGAAAATGATGTTCAAAAGTAATGTATTTAATCTTTAGTTTGAATTTTGTAGCTACCAGCCCAGTAAGACAGACTTGGATGTGTATAGAGCAATACAAGGCAGGGAGGTGGAGAAGGAGAACTATCCACTTATCCACAGGTGGAGAGCCTTAGTTTCCTCCAGGATGGCCAATCCTAACTGCAGGTCAGCATTTAGCTTATCTCATTTAAAATAATAAAGTTTATTTATTTAAGGAATCACTGTCTAGTTAGTAGAGTATGCCAGGGCATCAACGATAGTTGGAAACGTGGGATAATTTGCATAACGGGCGAAGCCCGTTATGCATAAATTATCCCACGTTTCCAACTATTGTTGATGTCCCTGGCATACTATACTAACTAGACAGTCATTCCTTATATTTCCATTTCATTGTGAAATAAAATTGTAAATTTAGATTTTAAAAATGTTGACTAGTAGATTTAAATTACACGAGGCCTCACATGTCAATTTCAATAGTCCCCGCCCACTGACGTCAAACACAAAGATGGCCGCAAGAGAATTACATGGATATTAGGCCTTCTTAGCTCCTGACCTTTCGCTTGGCGAAATTTGCATTCCGGTAGAATGATCAAGAAATCAACTCTCCTAACTTTCAAAGAGTTATCACAGAGAAAACAAATAGAAATGGAAATATTTTGTATTATTGAGTATTATAAAAGTCTTAATTTACATTTGCGACAACTGATATTCCAAAGGTATAATACTCTGACAGTCAATATGAAATCAGATGAACTCAAAAGTCAAAAAATATAGTACAGTGAGAACTGTCTAATCTGACACCTGTGCAATCCGTTTCACTGCGAGTTCTGACCCTTAATTAAATTCCCATTTTCTTGTTTTCTATGTAATCCACACCCTGTCTATCTCGACACAAATTTTGTCTCCCACTGCATATCAGATTAGAGAGATTTCACTGTACCATTATATATATATATATATATATATATATATATATATATATATATATATATATATATATATATATATATATATATATATATATATACATGTGTATTTATTTTTTTTTATAGTTGGCCAAGTCCTGCAAGATCACATTTCCAAGGCAATTTGTCTGCCAGTTTTCCACAAGTGTCCACTCCAAACAAAGCCCCAGAGAGCCCTATTGTGTTTTACAGAAGTCCAATTCCTCGAGGGACCCCAACACGACAAAAAATGTCTGCTACCTGGTCAATGCCTAACATTAAGGCTCAGTTATTTCCAAGGTCACCAATGGCAGAAAGAAGATGAAAACTGGATTAAATAACTTTGTAATTATTAATATTAAGAAGAAAATATGAAAGCCTTCATTTTTGGGGATATATAAATAAAGACTAAATTTGTCATTTTTCATTGGACATATGATAACAAATGTCTTTATGGTACATTCTTCAAAAGAAGACTGAGCTTCAGTGTTGGACTTTTTAGTAGAGAGCATTTTGTGTGATTCCATTTCCTGCTGTGATAATGTGTGTGCTTATGTATAAGTAGACTCAATAAACACTAGGTAGAATTAGGTTCTTAGACCTTTCAAACTTATCATACACTTTGTTTTCTCAGATGTTGTGAATTTGTGTGCAGAACTGATATTTTGTATTCTTTGTACAGAGCTTAGAAACTGTTTAGCATTGTATCATAGCTTGAACTGCTTGTTTTTCACTACAGCTTAGTTAATAGTGAGAATGTTCATATTTTTCATTTTTAGTGAATAAGGTTTTAGTTTTTATTGTCAAAGTATATTTTAGTTATTGAATTTTTATTGTTTTCTTAACTACACAATGTATGTGTATGGACTGAGTAGCATCAAGTTGAATCAGGTTACACAGTACATTCAGTCGGGTTAATCAAAATATAATTAATTAAGTTTGTAACATCATGATTATTGCTTTAGAGATTTTTTAACAGTCAAGCACATGAAGAAATACAGTATTTTTCTTTTACATTTGTCCAGTTCATTTCTGCTTTGTAGAGGTGTCATTTCTAAATATTAAAAACTTTGTCTCGGATAAGTTGTGATATGAAAACTTAATGCTGTAAAATATCTTCTTCTTTAAGTTCTATGCTATTTTTCTTTGATTTTTTTTTAAATAGCAATCTTCATGCCTGAAAGTAAAAATGAAAAAAAAAAATGTATTTAAATAGGAGGAATAAAAAAATACATGTATATTATCTATGGGAAGTATTGAAATTTAGATTAATATAAGGAAATTTAAACTGAATATAAAAAAAAGGTATATAAAACTTTTCATGTTCATAAATGACTGAAGAAAAATCTTAAGTCTTGCTGATATCAAACTCATCTAAAGTTTACATAGGGAATGTTTTAACTGCTGATTGACAGTACATTAAACAGCATTACAGATTTTAAATTTGCATTCTGTGTTTGTGGATTAACAATTTTGGAAGTATAATGATGATGTGTAATTAGGGCCCTGCAAGAATTTGTGGGTGCCCTAGAGACTATAGTAATCACTCTGTCTGTCAATCTGACTTCATCTGTCATTCTTCCATCCACATTTTAAAAAAAAATTTAATTTATTTTTTTTGTAACTTTTTTTATTTTTTTTTATTTTTTATTTTACAGTTTTCCTATGAAGTTCAGTTTTGGTGTGTTTGTTGAATTTGGCAGTAAGACATATTTTGATACCAATTTTGAGTCGGGTCTTATCAAGGGAGCTGGGGTGGTGGGGTAGATTTTTAATTTGTAGAAACATTTTCATCAGTTATAACTCTTTGCCCATTCAATCTTGTAAACTGTGAAAGCTGCAAGGAGTCCCCTTTATTAATAATCTTGCCTGCTGCAGAAAATCTAGAACCTAATCTTTCACATTAAGATTAATTAACACCTCTGTCTGCAGGTGATGTTATTCTGAAGTTAAGGTCAAGTCTGGGTTAAGTTTGCAATCACTGAAGGGTTGTCATTTTTTAAAGTGCAGAACTTTAATCTCGATCAAATACACATTTTGTTGCAATATATTTTATGGAATTGAAAAAATGTATACATGTAAGTAAAAATATCACATTCTTATTGCTGCCTTATGTAAAGTCAAGGACACTAATAATTTTTATAGGTAATTGGATAATATCCTCAGTTTGTCTTTGCTGAAAGTATTCATATTGTAGACAAATAATGACCCCCAAGGGTAGGGCGGGGCCACACTAGGGAATCCAAGTTTTGCATTGAAATACATAGAAAAAATCTTTAAAAATCTTCTCCTAAAGAGCCATTGGGCCACAATAGCTGAAACTTATCTGGAAGCATCCTGGGGTAGTGTAGATTCTAAATTGTTCAAATCATGACCCCGGGGGGGTAGGTTGGGGCCACAAAAGATATTATTACAATGGAGAAAATCTAGTGAAGAATATGGCAGGGTCATAGTTACTCAGGTGAAGGCCGTGGCCCATAGGCCTCTTGTTTTTCTTTCTCCAATTATCATAAATCCATCCCTTAATCTGCACCTTTAGATGTGTATGCATCTTTGGGGCCCTTGCTGACTGGTCAGTTTTCTAGTTTCTCATTAATATTGTAAATCACATTTACAAGAACATATATCACACATAATTTTACCCGATCATCTGATACAAAAAAAAAAATGTACTCTTTAAACTACAAAATAAGTTGAGTAATAAATTGAACGAAGTTTAAAGGAAATTATTATGTAGGATTTCTTTAACATTGCTGATAATTGAGGTCTTCATTTTCACTAAACTGCTGATGTATAAAAACTTTTTGAAGGAAAGAGAGCTCTGTTTAATCAAAAACTCTCCCATACATGTGAAACTATTGCAAAATTAAACATTATGAATAATTAGAAAAAGAGCTAATAAATTGAGTAAACTTCAGTCTTGTAGGTAGGGAAAAATTACTTTATTTATTTGGTTGTGGTGCATAATTTAATAGCAATGTAACCGTGTAGTGGAGTTTTTTCCTCTGCATGTAAACTCATCAGAATGTGGATTCCATTGACTCTTTCAATGATTTTAATGTATAATTGTACATATTCTCAATCCAAGTTGGATGTTTCATGAACATTAACAATGTTAGAATGAAAACTCAGATTACACTATCCTTATAATTTGATTAGTTTCACTTACATTTTGTAATAATATTCTAGATTATTTTTCACTTTAATAATTTCCCATTTGCCCAGAAATTTATTTTCAATATGTTGCCACAGCTGTGTTCATTTTCCAGTTTGATTGCATTATGTAATATTTTATACAATTTTATTTTATATTTATTTATAAATGTTGATTTTTTTTTTCATGCAAGTACATGTATTGCAGTAAATTTAAAAAGATAAACATTTTTTATTGGTATTTTTACCCTAATCTGAAAGGGAAGATATATAGTGTTACCTGTATTTACAGATATAGATTTGCAGAGTGATACTTTACTTCCTGGAATGAAGGTTTGGATCATAGTTGTATGACATAAATATCACTATCACAGTTCAGGAAGTTATATACTAGGATGAAGACTTTAAACCCAGTTTTTAGTTGAGATATTACCCAGCCTACTTTAAACTCTCTATAGCCTGTATGAGACTAAGTGATTCATTACACAAATTTTGAGATTGTAGCTCTTCAACAATAGAGGCAGAAATAGTGTCCTTATCAGCATGAAAGTGGAACAGGTCGTCCATGTACACGAACATGTTTATTAAATTAATAAACGATGGCTAGTGTGGATCATATCATGCACAGTACATTTGTACAAGATCTAGAATCATTAAAACTTGTTCGTTGATATAGGCCTATTTCAGGCAAGGTGGTGTTGCCCCTGTGATAAACTTTATTTTAAAGATATAATTAAACTTTGGATCAACATTTGGCTAATTGGAAAGGTAAAACTATATGAACCAAATGATAAATCAATTTTACATAAGTCAATTAATTAAAGCGTGGTGAAAAACTGTAGAAAACGTATCTAATATTCCTACTGTAAACCAGTGGTTTCAGTATATAACATGGTGAGCAAAATGCCTGTTATGTGACAAAAAAGTGAAAATAAAATCTTATGACAAAATTTTGATTGATATTTCAGTATACTACGTAAAGTCTCCACAAATTGCAAAATCTCACAAAGATTGAAATATTTCACCTATCAAATGGCATACATACACCATAGAGGGCAAACATAGGTAATCATAGATTACAAAGCTCACCGAGACAAGGCATCATTGTAATGGGACCACCTTTATTATATTATAGAAAATCATAGTTAATTATCTTTATTAGTATTGGATACTAAAGTGTGGTTTGACACAATATCATACATCATATAATTCAAAATTGTATGATACCCATATTTATTTGTAAATTTCATACTGTATTGTATGATAATATTTATCAATATACTACAAAAAATACAATACTGCATCCTATGATAATATACAATATTGTGTAATATGATATGACATTGTATCAAATTATGTGATATCATATTGTATTATAAATATTGTATCATACGATACATTATCTTAATATATGATATGATATAGTATCATATAATACAACATCATATCACATGAAACATTAAAATATTGTAACATATTTTATGATATTGTATTGTATGATATCGTATTATATAATTTATTTTATGATATAATATTATATCATATGATATTGTATCATATGATGTATTATACAATACTCTATCATATATGATACAATTCAAATATGATACAATGTTGAATCATATTATATGATACAATATCAAATAAAACAATGATATCATATCATATGATACAATATCAAATAAAACAATATTGTATCTTATGATGCAATATCATATTTAAATATATTGTATCAGATGATACAATATCATATAGTACAATACCATATGATTCACTATCATATCATATACACAAATTTTTTTATACAATATCATATCGTATCGTATAATATTTTACAATATATGATACAATATTATATGATACAATATTGTATCATAAAAAGTTATACTGTATCACATCATACAGTACAATATCATAGGAGTCATGTTATATCATTTAACAACAAACCCATCTATCAAGCATATTTGAGTGAGGTTATACAAGGCTTTTTAATCATCCTTGATAATGGAGATCAGGCTCTGTGTCTGAAGCTTACCTTTGTTTCAAATCGATGATCCACAAAAGTTAGTCAGGACAGCTTTTTTTCCAACAGTCAAACCTGCATTAAACTACTTTGAAACTTACACCTGCTCCAGCATCAAAGATAATCAAGATCAAGCTCTGTATCTGAAGCTACCTTTATTTACACATCCATAGTTATATCAACTGTTTACATCTGACAAGGTATGAGCAGAATTTATTTCCTTTTATAAACAGCTCCAAGAGCCTAACACAATTTGAGTTGTTCCAAAGTCTTCAACCTGCCTAAGCATCGATCTAGATAATCAAGATCGCTCTCTGTATCTGAAGCTACCTCTGTGATTCATTTATATAGTTAAATCAATCATGCAAGTTTAAATGAGTACTATAATTTATGTAAACATGTGACCTCCTCCAGCATCCAAAACCTATGGCTCAGATTCAGCATCCAAGCCTGTGGAGTGCATCAGTATCACAAGATGCATCATCTAACAAAATTTGATAAAGATTGATAAGAACTACGATTTGTCTATCAAAGGGCACCTGCTCGAAAAACTTTCTCACCTCCAAAAACCTTAACCTCATCCAGCATCCGAAAGCTTTGGCTCAGATTCAGCATTCAAGACTGTCAAGTGCATTAGTATCATAAGACGCACCAGCCATGCAAGTTTGGTGAAGTTAGGACCAGTAGTAATAAGATATAGTCATCAAAGGGCACCTGCTCCAAAAATTTTAACCAGCTTCAAAAACCCCAACCTCATCAAGCATCCGAAGCTTACAACTTAGATTCAGTATTCAAGCCGGTCAAGTGCATCAGTATCATAAGACGCACCAGCCATGCAAGTTTGGACCAGTAGTAAGTAAGATATACATGTAGTCATCAAAGGGCACCTGCTCCAAAAATTTTAACCAGCTTCAAAAACCTTAACCTCATCCAGCATCCGAAACGTACAACTTAGATTCAGCATTCAAGCCAGTCAAGTGCATCAGTATCATAAGACGCACCAGCCATGCAAGTTTGGTGAAGTTAGGACCAGTAGTAAGTAAGATAGTCATCAAAGGGCACCTGCTCCAAAAACTTTAACCAGTGCCCCAAAGACCATAACATCCATTAGCATCTGAAATTCAAGGCCCAGATTCAGCATCCAAGTTTATTAAGTTCACAAGTAGGTCCAGATGCACCATCCATGCAAGTTTGGTGAAGGTATTAAAAAAACATGATTTAAATGCCAACATGTAGTGGACACTGTGTTAGTCTCAAAGGGAAAATTGATACTCAGGATTTTTTGTTGCTTGCATTAGAACCCCAAGAATACCTTTTTGTAAATCATTGAATGATTTCTGCAGAAAGAATTTTCCACAGAAAAACTTTTTTCATAATCTCATACCATTAAATGATAAGAGCTTTACTCTAAATACTAAATTCACAAATTGAATATTGACTTTTATACATTTAAAACTATAGGCATTTTGAATGGCTTTTTTGTCCATCTCCTTTGAAAAGAAGATTTTGGAGAACCATAGAAGTACATGGTTGTACACTGTACCATCATAAATCATTTTCAACTAGTAATTCATGATTTTTTCCCTGTTAATAATCAGTATATGATTTGATATACATCTTCCTACAAGATTTAATGTGGATATGCCCATTTAGACTTTTTGAAGTTAATACCATATAACTGAATGAGGTATACAAGTAGAATTTGATAGATTTGTAACAAAAAAAGAGGTAACTTTATGTATAGTGAAAATGTTTATTATTTGGATACATGTACTGGTAAAATAAAGACTGCAATCTTCCCTCCAGAATTAGATGATTGTCCAAGTACCTTTACATTTATATCTGCAGATCTGTAGGTCACTGGTCTGGAAGTGATCCCAAATTTTTCAGAGAGCAACTGCTAGATGTTTCATAAAAAAACCCCATTAACCTTGTTGGAGGGACTGATGTCACAGGGTAGGACATACACATTAGTTTAATCAACTCACAAATTGCTTACAAGGTATATCCTCTGAAGTTAAGTTTTATCAATTTTGCAGCATCTGGGTGCACAAAAAACTGCAGGTCTTTTGTTTCAAAATTTGTTAATTTCATTTATTTATTTTATTTTATTATTATTATTAATATTATTAATTTTTTTTAATTTTTTTTTTTTTTTTTTTTTTTTTTTTTACAAATTCTGATTCATTTACACTACAATAATACATGGACATGTTAACAACATGATTGATGACCAGGGTAAAGGAAATACAAAAACTGTGTCAACACTGGAATTGACAAAACCCATTAACAGCTATTCATTACAAATGTAATTTATCAATCCTGTCATTAATTTGAATTTATAAACCCTTCATCCCATCCCATCTACAATGTCACACATCATTCTGTCCAACTGGTCACATGGTTCAGTCTCTGCATCATAACCATTGTGATGCTGGGAGGCTTGCAATAGTTCTGTTTTCACTAAGCTTTTGGAATCAAAGCTAAAATCCTCTGGCAAACTTTGTAAACTAGTCTGTATCAATTCTTTTACTTTGTTTAAATGAGTCTCAAAGTTCTTTGATATTTGTGCTCTTTCTTTTTTCTGCCTCTCCATCATGACGCGAAGTGTTTCTCGGGCCTGATGAGGTCGAAACTCATTAATTAGGTGATGCATGTGGATAAACAATAGATTCAGGTCCTCTAGCTTTTCTGTACGTTTTGCTGAGTCTGGGGCTTTTATAAGAATGTCAATCAAATCCAGAAAATTCACCAGAATGGATTGATTTAGCTTCTTAAGCTCTCTTTTGTGATCGTAATTCTGAGGATGAAGCCGTCGAAACCCCTGAGATTCCAAAGGTCTAATAATGGCATCCTCTGCATTGAACTGTGCTCCAAACATGGTATACGTGTCCTGCAACATTAATAAATATTTTGTGAATCAAAAGTGAAAACCAATGTGTATTTTTTTTTTAACATGATTGTGATGTCTAAAGAGTTTCAAAATTTGAAGATAACCCAATGTATATATAATAATATAACTCATTTCAATATGCAGATTTTTAAGCTGTAGTTACATTATTTCTAGGGGCTTACTTGAATTGGGGGAGGTGGGAGTGGTGCCCGGCCTCTCTTGACGTTTTCATCTGTGTACAGGTTGACATATTTGCTAGGAGGCAGAGGAAAAGCACTTACATTTTGATTCTCTGCCATATTGAACCGCCTGGAAAACAAAAAAAAAGTGGATATAGTGTGGCAATAGATCTATCTAAACACAATCATATATTTCAGCATGTTCAGGAATTCTGAATGATGTTACAGCGATAATGCTTAACTGTGGCTGATTGTTAAGTCTTACGAGCTAGTTAAAGGAAAAGTATTCTCTTTCAGCCTGGTACAACTGATGTTTTAATGAGAATGTCGAGTCCGATTAAATATTTAACGTTTTTTAAAGAAACTGTTTATATGCAGTTTCTTCTGATTTCGTTATCGTGAATTATTTCTAGAAAATATACATTTATAATCAATACAATATTATAGTACTTTTTACGTCAGTTGAATAAAAAATAAATTAAAAAAAACATTCAAAAAACAATCGGGATCGACATTTTTTACCTCTTCGTTTCCTTGAAGTTTTAAGGAATATATCAAAGGGAGATTACTCTAACAAGTTTATGATTAACTAGCTGGCTCCGATAACAGAAAAGGCATCCGTGAGCAAATGGCCTCGTTTGTCAGTTTCCGCTTACTTATTTGGTAGCGTCGCCTCAAAAGAAGAAGCAAACTTAAGGTAGGCAAGGTTTGATTTTGCAATGGACGAATGTCGTAGTTGTTCAAATCCTAACTTTGGACTTTCAAAAGTAATCACTTCCTGGATATGTTTAACTTGACAAAGTTTATTAGAACAGTCCTACACAATATAAAATCGATACCCTGTTTGCCCCAAACGCAAACAGGTAGTAAAAAAATAGAAAATAATGATATGTTTTTTTTCACTATTTTTACGTTCTTTTTACACTGAGAGATTATTTATAGAAGTATGTTAGACATAATAAAAAAACTTTTATCAATTGATTAGCAATCAGGTGTACTGTATTCATATCCTATAACAGACAATCTTAACAGATACACACATATACTATGCAATGACAGTAGTAGAGAGATGGAAAGTGATAAAAAACAAAGATGTGTATCTACTAGTCAAAAGTAAATTTCCAAATTTCTTGGCATTAGATGATGAACAAAAACTTTTTTGGTTACTCAATACTGAAGACAAAGAAACTCTTAATTCTGTGGGCAAATTCATAAATGATAACATGTTGTTGTAGCCATACACTTTTATATATAGTATTCCCTTTAACTGAAATAGTACAATATTATTGTTGAAATGAGTAATGTCATTTACAAGTTGTTATACTATCCATTGGCATATCTTTCGTTTATTATTGTAATAATTTCATACTTGTCTGTTATGGGCTCTAAATAAGAAAATAAATGTTCTGAAAGTAGTACTAGTAATTTTGTAAGAAAAGAAAAATAATGAAGCACTTACAATAAAACTGATTATTAAATATCTATAATCGTCATTGTATATGATCATGATTTATTTTCAAGTTCTTGAAATGGAGAGACTCCAAAGATAATGGAAAAATAAAGATTTACAAAGATTCAACCAGCAAAATGGGAGAAAAGAAAGATTTTATGATGAAAAGGGCCATGAACAAAGGCACCTTCATCAATGCCTCAAACTACAAGAGTCGTTGGTTTGTGTTAGATGACACTTATTTGACATATTATGATGGAACCTTGGATGTAAGTAAATCAAGACTACCAACAAATTTGACAATAAACACATGATAAAGCCATAGGAATATTCCTCACCAGAAACCTTTTACCTAGTTTATAATCACTGTTACAGTAATGAAGGTTATGAATATATACCCTCTTTTATCAATTGATACAACATGAACAGTAGAACTGGGCATCAACAATACATTTTAACACTCTGATGTCACGTACCCTTTTAACTACTGTATGCAGGGAAATTTTTGCCTCCCTTTTATTTTTGCCCCTTTGGCCCTAGACACAAGTGGGCGAATTTAAGACGGGGCGAATTCAAAGAAAACAGTATCATTTCTTAAACAGAACCGTGACTGGGCAAATTTAAAATGGGGCAAAATTGTTAGCAAGTGTGAAAGGGTGAAAATAACGTGTATACAGTATATTATATGCTCACATACATTTGTATGATTGGATGCAATGACATCCCTAATATGTGACTGTGAAAAGAATACCATTGTTGTTTTACAAGTATCTTCATTATTAACAGTCAGGTCTAATTGTATCATGATAACAAATAATACTTGGTGTAAGGGGGTTTGATTCTGACTGTTATAACCCTATATTAACTGTGGATGTTCCATTTTATTTACAAGTACATCTGCTTATGACTTAAGAACACTCTATACACTGCACACTAAAGAGTTCTTATTTCATGGTATTTTTATGCATTTTGAGTTATCTGTCCTTTGATTTGAAATGGAATAAATAAACTGAATTCTATGTTATAATATACATTTTGTAATCAATTCAAATATTCTAAACATTTTATGGACCACGAGGGAACAGCCAAATACTTCATTTGCAAGTGTTTTCTGCGTTTAGAATGCAACAGTGATTTTTGTTCTCTTTTAGCATTTTTTCCGGGACAGAATAGCAAGCACCCTATATTGAAAATGAATTTAATCAACTCAATATCTTCACCTAAATACAATATAATTTTTTTCAAAGTCCCAAAAATGCTTTTCATTGGTGTATAGACTATAGAGGGTTCTACATGTAGTAAGGTAATATTTGGTTAGGATTTGTTTAAGTACTTTAGATAAACACACTTTATCTAGGAAGTAATGACTGCTACCTTGCATGATCCCAGACATAATGTGAACCATATTTTTATGTCCACAAAATTATCAGTCATTTTCTCACTTAAAATGTGTATGATTTTTTTTTTAATGAGTCTCTTGTACATGTTGTATAGGTAAGCCTAATAGTGTAGTAGTGTCCTGTAGTTTCATATGTTTATTAAACACATTACTCAGGCAAATTATGGCGAATGTATAATTTTAAAAAGTTTATTTTTCTATCTTTCTTTGTACATGATGTTATGAATGTAAAAATATATAAGGCAAAAGCAGCCAATGTATATGTCAGTTTTATCCTTTAAGAAGAGAATGACAGATAGATACAGAGAGAGAAAGAAAAAATGACATATTTATCATACTACTCGTTTTTAGAGATACTTGTGTAGAGATCTCAATGAGCATATCTTTGTAGCTCCATCTTTTAACCACAGTGACATAAGCTGTCTGTTGAAAAGATGTGAATGAAAATCTTAGAATAAACAAGCTATTCAACAAATGCACTTTACATTTTATAACAGAGTTTGAGTGTGTAGTAAAAAAATTTAGGTTGACACATTTTTTTTTAGACCAGGAAGCAAGAAGTCCAGGAAGCTTGTTTATTGTGTTATAATTTAATTGGCAACTTCTTCAAACATGCACACATACAACCAAAAATTATGCATTTTCTTGATGTTTTTAAAGTGAGAATACAATGTACCTGAATATAGTTTGTGGATATCAACTTCTAAAAAATATGTTACAAATTAAATACATCTATTACTCTTCTAAAAGCTGACTTCTTTGTAAGGGTATATATTTAGGTTGAAGCATCTATTATTTGATAAACAACTGTCTAGTTTCTCTTTTTAACTCATCAGGGCTCTAAGGTCAGGTGAGCTTTTCTGGCCACCTATTGTCAGGTGTCCATACATCTTTCTACTTCTGTGTCTGAGTGTCTATCTGTCTGTAAAATCAATCAAATCATCCATCCCCGGCACTTTATTATAAGTGTGTTTTACTGTACTGCAAGTTAATGTTCCTTTAAGTCAGAGCTAGGATGGGGCCCCAGCTGAGCATGTTGAGGATCATATTTTTATATAGTACTCCTTTCCAGTTCATAAATCTTAGATTCTGTATTTTTATTTTTTTAAAAAACATTAATACACAGATAAGAAAAAATATGGAGTAAAGGAGTAACCAAAGAAGTGGGAATTTATTTTTGGAAGATGATTCTTAGGTTTCTTCCATACCAAGTCAGAGATATCCCAAATATCCTAAATCAGACCTTTTCATGTTCTTTCTAATGTTTTACTTATTCATAGTTTTCAAAATCAGATAACTGTAAACAATCAGAAAATTATGTTTTCTTGCACAACTGATTCATCATTATCTGTCATACATTGTATTTTGTCCCATAAATATCATCTTTATATTTTGTTACGGTCAGGTTCCTTCTACTTAATTATTTCTTTTTATTTCTATATAAATGGTATCTTTTTGATCCTCTATCCTCATTTCTTTTCTTGTTTCTTTTTTTCCATGACATGTAATCTACTGTACACATTCTCCTTGCGTCCTTTTTCTTTTCTTTTCTTTTCTCATTCATTTTTGAAACCACAGTAAACATTTAACTGCCCTTTTTTCACATCACTATATTTACTTGGTATTCAACTTTTTCTGTCTTTTGTATTTCTCCTCAAGATGATCCTCAGAATTAATCCTTTTTCTTAAATGTAATTCATTTGTTGAAAAAAAGATGTTTGTGAAAATACTAATGCCTCCATATGGCAGCTTAAGGTGAAGGTTAAAGTTACTCAAATGCAAGTCAAACTCCAAGATCAAGTTCCAGAGATCAAAAATGTTGTTACCCAAAGAAAGGACTTGTGTCAATGGTAAATAGGAAAGCCCACACACTAACCATTCAGAAGCTGTAGTCAAGGTTAATGTTTTCTAAAAGTAGGTCAAACTCCAGGGTCAAAATAAATGATATGCAGGGAAAGACCTTGTCATAAGAAGTACACATGCAAAATATAAAAGGCCTAGCACCAACTGTTCAAAAACTATTGCAAAGGTTAAAGTTTTTCAAAAGTATGTCAAACTCCAAGGTCAAAAGGTCAAAATTGTTGGTATCCAAAGGAAAGTCTTTTCACATGGAATATACCTGTGAAATTTGAAAGCCCTAGTTTTAACTGTTCAAAAGTTATGGCCAAGGTTAAAGTTTTATAAAAGTGGATCAAACTCTAAGGTCAAAAGGTCAAAAATATTTACACCCATGTAAAGGTCTTGTCAGAATGAATATCCAAAAGAAGGTCCTTTCACAAGGATTACATATGTGAAATATGAAAGCCCTAGCACCAACTGTTCGAAAGTTGAAGTTAGGTAAATTTTTGCAAAAGTGGGTCAAACTCCAAGGTCAAGAGGTCAATCATGTTGGTACGGAAAGGAAGGTCTTGTCACAAGGAATACACATATGAAATATTAAAGCCATAGCTCCTTCCAATCAAAATTTATGGACAATGTGAAAGATTTTGCAGTCAAACAGACAGACAGACAGATGGATGGACCAACAGGATAAAAATTATATAATCCCAAATCTTCAATTACAGGGGCATAAAAAAAGAAGTGATAATGAATTTTATTTTAGGAGGGAAAGTGTGCTTAAATGATGAACATTCCACTTCCTGTTATTCCGAAAATCATTTTATAGATAAGTCTTTTTATTTATAATTATCACAGAGGCTGTTTTTATATATAAAATTTAGTTCCCAGTTTAGAGTTGGCTAAAAGCAGGTTCAATGTTTACATAATGCATGCATACAGGAAAAGATTTTTTCCTCTCAGTAACTACAGGGCATTGTGTAATGATATTGAAGCATCTCCATGTTATGTAGAATCAGAGACCCCATAGAGTTAGGGTGGGGCCATTATATAATAAATATGGGTCACAATTTTTCATTGGCCAGGAATATATTTACATACACTCAATATTTCTCCTTTATTTTTTAAAAAAATCACGGCCATTTATCAACAAGTAAGGAAGCCACCTGTATAGATTTCTTGAGCAGTACGCGGCTCTTCTATCAATGAAACGTACAATGAATTGCATAATTATCAATAATACAATTTATGCACTCTATGATGATATAGGTTTAAAGTTCTATTTTTTGTATGATGTGTCTTTCCCATAACAAAAAGTGTCTTTCCTGTTTCATATTTGTATTAAATAATGTGAAGGAGACAAGGATATAGGGTTTCTATGTACATGTATCTATATTAATTGATCTCCCTTATAATTGCTTTCCTTACAGTAAATGTATGTAACTATGAAAAAAATTTAAAACTATTCTATGAGAGGAGAAGAGTATATTATTGAGAAACAGTGCTCATTTTTCATTGTACCAGTAAGGACATACTTTTTCCCCACTGTGTCAAACAGACTTACATTTTAGAGGCTTTCGTTCATGGGTAAATGTTTAAACTTATGTTTTCAAAAGTACCAGGTATGTCGTCATCTGACATAACATTGAGTTTGCCTTTAAGTTTGGAATCTGAGGTCTGAATCTCCCTCTTTTTCATCACAGTAGGTTAGCATGTATGCATTTATTGTTCAAAGCGTATATATACTACTGTAGTTGAGGCCATAATTGGGAGGCAAATTTTAATACAGAAATAATGATATTTTCAATATTAAGAAGAGAACAATTTGTGAAGTGAACATCAAGCCTCAATATGCTGTGAATTTGAATTGTTAAAATGATGGATGTTAATTGGGGGCCCATAATTATAAGAGATTTATGTGACATGATACACTAGTCATGAAGAGAATGGTGTCTCAGTTTTGTGGTCCAATATGGGCCTCTTGTCTGTATTATGGACATGGATGAAAGTAACACACTTATTTTTCCAATTTTTATTTTATAATTGGGCAGACACATATTTGTTAACCTCATTTTTCATATTTCATTTTTAGAAGCAAGGAAGGCAAAAAGGTGTTATAGAATTACGAAAAGTAAAGGCAGTAGAGACTGTTGAGGACTATGTGCTGGACAAAAAAGCAAATGTTTTTCAGGTACTCAAATAAATGTCTAAATGAATTGCAAACCTTTTTTCTCTGAGTATATGTCTCAAAAACTAAGTTAGTGGAAAGAATATTATCAGAAATCATTGGCCCATTTCAGAACAGTCAGTTTAAGTATAGCAATACATGTGGAACTTACATTGGAATTGTTTTATGATGTTTTATTGTGATATAATTAATGTCGTTATGAGACTCCATTGTAAAAGGTTTTGATACACATTAGAAAGGCCTTCATTTGTTCACACAATGACATAAGTGACTTTTATTTCTTTGTCTAAATCCATGATTTAGTGAAAAGGTACATCAATTTCCTATATGAATCCTAACTTTTATATATTATATAATTATCACTCAGTGGTCCTAAATGTTTAAGTATTAACTAAAAGTACACAACTTGAAGTTTCAGTAGATAGGAAGCTTCCATGTAGAGGGTTAAGAATATCCAGGAAGTTGACAATTTCTGTGCACTATTTTAAATCATAGAACAGGATGTATATTTTTTGCAGGTTGTACATGGTGCCCAAAAGAATAATGACATTTTAACTTTGTACATTGTGGCACAGAGTGACAAACAAAGACAGGACTGGGTCACACAGCTCAGGAAAGGTTCACATACATTTTTTACATTAGCTCACCTGAGCTGAAAGCTCAAGTGAGCTTTTCTGATCACATTTTGTCTGTAGTCTGTCTGTCTGTCTAGCTGTCAGTCCGTCTGTAAACTTTTCACATTTTCGACTTCTTCTCCAGAACCACTGGGCCAATTTCAACCAAACTTGCCACAAAGCATCCTTGGGTGAAGGGGATTCAAGTTTGTTCAAATAAAGGGCCATGCCTTCATTCAAGGGGAGATAATTCAGAAATAGTGAAAATTTGGTGGCATATTTTAAAAATCTTCTTCTCAAGAACCACAAGCCCAAAAAAGTTGAAACTTATATAGGAAAAAATTTAAAAATCTTCTCAAGAACAGCAAAGACATGATTTGTCATATTGATATGAAAGCATTCTCAGGTAGTGTAGATTCAAGTTTTTTCAAATCCTGACCCTTGGGGGTAGGGTGGGATCACAATGGACAATCAAAGTTTTACATAGAAATATATAGGAAAAAATCTTTAAATATCTTCTTCTCAAGAACAGCCAAGCCTTGTTCAGTCATATTGATATGGAAGCATCCTCAGATAGTGTAGGTTCAAGTTTGTTCAAATCATGACCCTCAGGGGTAAGGAGGGGCCAATTTTTACAAAGGAATTTATAGGAAAGAAATCTTTAAAAATCTTTTGCTCAAGAACAGCAAAGCCATTTGTTATATTGATATGGAAGCATTCTCAGGTAGTTTAACCCCCACCCCCCATTGTAAATTTTTCAATATTGAACTGATTTGTGCTTTTCCTTGCCAGTTTGCTCAGGTGAGTGATGTGGCCCATGGGCCCATGGGCCTCTGAGAATTGCTGTCATATTTTTTATATGGTGTTCTCATTTAAGAAGACAGCTAAAATGCTAAATGTATAATGTATTCCACTTGTCAATTCATTTCAATTTTAATTTCTGTGTTTCTTCCCCTCATGCTAAAGGCACATAACTGTGATGTTAGAAAACAAGTTTGCTGAATTTGAGACAAAATTTATGCCAAAAATGGTTGCATTTTGGCAATTTGCTTGGGGTGAAAGTTTTCTACTTAAGAAATAAAGTCTGTGTTTTCGTTAATGTTGCAGGATAACCTCTGAGGTCAAGAAATGTTGTTTGAAATATAAAAGCCTTGGCTTTTATATTTCAAACAACATTTTGAGACCGAGGAGGTTATCCTGCATCATTCACGATAACAAGGACTTTATTTCTATTCTACTAACAGCTCTAAAATATGGCTGATCTTTACCTCTATAGAGAAACGAATTAGGTCACCATGTCGCGATTTAGCTGTTCCATTTAACACCAAAGGGTCAATTTGTTTGAGCTTTTGTTGGGGTTAAAAATATCTTTTAATCATTTATAAATTTGTTTGTAACATATGCTTGTTAATTTTTAAGAATCAGAAAATAACAAAATCAGTTGTCTGTTTCATTGCTTTATCAGTAAAATCACAGAGTGTAAATGTGGGGAGGTCCGTGGAACAGCCAAACTTAGCTATAAAACCTGACATTTACAGCTGTTTTAGGCAATGCACACTCTTTAGACTGCGGAAGTCGACACATCGATATGGTCTAAATAAGTATTAGATTCTACAGTGAAATGTTCATTTCAACTGTACAGGTTTGATACATGTTTCTGATCTGATAATTTTTTGATGACATTCATGATTTATTGGAGAATAATGTCCTTGGCATTTCTTTGATCTCGGCAATAATTGTAATAGAATAGAAAGTATAATCCCAGCCAGCTATTGCTGAAATGGTAGATTTTTGTGTTTGAAAGATAATTTTTTTTATTTTAAGCTGCTGAGAAATCTGATGCTCAGTTTATGCCTAAATATCACAAAGGGGTATGGATTAATGGAAACTACACTTGCTGTAACCAAATTTCCAAAAATGCCATTGGCTGTGAAGTTACTTCTACAGAAAAAGGTAGGGTGCATTAAATGGAGTGTTCCTACAAATTTTCCTGAGTTACTAAAAAATATACTTTGTATTTTGATGCATAGGAAATCTTGCAATAATACTTTTTATGTCAAGTGAATTATTCAGGTAATACTGCTGTTTGTTTCATCTTCCTTAAGCAAGATTCTCAGCATATGTGAAACTACTGAATCAGTGCAATGTTTGGAAGGGTAGCAGTAGCTATGCATTTCATGACCACTGCTACATAAAGCCTAAAGATGAGGTTAAAACCTTGAAGTCAAATGCATTATTTAGATATCTTCTATAATCCTCAACAACTTAAATCTGGCATACCAACAGATAACTTGATTATAATGAGCAACAAGTCCACAATCCTCACAATGTCAGGGGTCCTGAGTCCACTCGTGGTTGTGGGACCCCTGACAAACTTCATTCATTTTTATTTTTCAGGCTTGTTTTTGTCGCCGAGAAGCACCAATCATATTTGTAGACAGAAAATGTAAACAGAAAGTAAGCAGTTGACTCCTCAATGCATTTGTTACCACTTGTTTGTCACCAAAAGGCTTAATGTGATTGGTCTAGAGATAACGAAAAAACGATCAGGATTTGTAATTTCTCTGAAATATGTCACTGCAGTCAGCCCATAAAAAAATGAAGTGTTTGAAATAACCACGCACCTGACTGCCCAAGATGCATAAATTTCACAGTGGGCAAACAAATCTGCTTGTATCAATGCCCAGCTTGATTTGTTAAAATTACCACCAATTAAAAATTTACATATATAAATTATTTTCTTGGGTTAGTAGATCTTTGGTAGGGCTGACAAATTTCATTAGCAATCAACCCTGTGAGACTAGCTAATTTTATGGTGAGTTTCAAACACTGGAAATGAATGAAGTTTGTCAGGGTCCCATGGGCTCAGGACCCCTGACATTGTGAGGATGCAAGTACTCTACCAAAAATATGTTTTTCTCTAGTCAGGGGTGCATGCCCCATTGTGGAGTTCAATTGTTTTAACTGAATTTGTAATGAATTTTTAAAGATCATTTTCTCTCTCCTAGATAATTTAACCAACAATATACATATATGAATACAATGTCAGAGTTATAAGCCCTTTAGTATCTGTTTAAGGACATATGCAATGAACCTTACCTAGTTGTAATTTTTCAAGATATTCTCAATTTAAAGTTATAGAACCATTAGATGTTCACAGACAAAAAATCAGCATGCATTACCAGGGGTTTTGAAATGATAACAAATTATGAAAATTTTTGTATTATTTAAGGAAAAAAATTACAAAAATTAGTAAACATATATTCTAGATGTTTTTCATCCAAATTTGTTTTAGAAGTGGTGTACAGCACCATATATAGACATTAGAAGAGTAGAACACAGGTCCTTCAAGTATTGGAAATCTTTAAATCCAGGGAAAAAGACAACAAAATTCAAACTAGGTTGCATATTTCCTTAAAGCTCATACTAGCTTTATATAGCCATGAGCTTACCCACAGTGATTGAATACACCATTTTGATTAGGACAATATCAAGGAATAGAAGGATGAATTTTTTATCAAGCCACAAGTTTATAATGGAGAAATACAAAAAGTTTATGACACATTCTTTGTAGGAGGTATTCATATTAAAGATTTTAGCTTAAGGCTCAGGTGACCATTAATGCCTGTAGACCAATTCAACGAGGCTGAGTCTAATTATCTCTACCCTAAAGATTTTGATAATTTTTCTTAAATTTTTTTTTACTAGTATATTTTATGTTTTCAGATTAAAAAATCAAATGTTTACCATTCCGATTTCTCAGGGGGCCATCTCAAAAGTTGTCAAATTTTACTATTGGACCCTAAGGGAATTTTTTGGAAAAGTGCCAAATTATCACATTTTTTCCATATTTTTGTATTACTGCTCTAGAGATTTCTCTTTCAGCCAAGTACATGAGAGTTAATGCAAAAAGTCGCCAAATTGTGAAATTAAAAAAAAAATGACCATCTAGATTGGACTAGGAATTATTACAAAGTTTATTTTTTTCAATGCCCAATTTTTCTAAAATTCCCATATTGCAGTATATACCTGTATATGTATCAGTGCAGATGAATTATTGGCACAGATGAATTATTTTGGTAAAAACATAACAATTTTTAGATCGCTAGTATGTTTCTTATGATGTTCTGTCAACAGTTTTTAGTAAAATATCCATGGACATCTTGAATATACAAGCGAGTCATGTGTCATTTTTCAGTGTCATGCATTGCTTACAAAGTCAGAAAACAATGACGTTGTTAGAGCTATTTCAGCGCTTTTTCCTAATTATCGTCGTAAAAGCACATTTTCAGACCCATAAGCATTACAGATAATGTTAATTTTGTATTAAAATCACAATATTTGGGAAAGATGTAATGTTACACACATGACTGCATAAAATTAAAAAGCTGTGCAAAGTCATGTGCAATCGAATTAGACTCGGCCTCGTTAAGAGCCAAAAATATCTGCCCAGTATCAAAAAGTACATGTAGATAATGCTAAGTAAAGACATCTGTTTCCCAAGCAGATAAAAGTACATACATCTATGATAAATATAGTCAAACTCCATTATCTCAAACTGGAAGGGACCAAGAAAAAACTTCAAGATATCCAAGAATTCGAATTCGAGATACCGAGGGTAAAAAATACTTAATGAATAAGTTGTTGGGACTTTCAAATCACTTTGACATAGCCATGGTATTCTAGATATTGGTGTTTGAGATACCACATGAGATGTTTTCCTATAAATTTACTCTCCTTTTTGAACAGAGTTTGGAGGAGCTCCTTCACCCTACCGTGCACCTCCCCCCTCCATACCCACCCCAGTAGTTCCAGAGCCTACACAGAAGAAAGTTTATGTAGCCGTGTACAATTTTACACCCACAGAAGAGGAGGATTTGGAGCTTGTTCAGGTGTGTTGTTCTTGAGAGAAATGCAATTTCTAGAAATTTTATAAGGATTGTAAGGCTTGCAAAGAACAACAATAATGACATGATGATGCATTTTCATCTCCCTCTCTGACATGATTCATCAAGAAACATTTGTTAAAAAACACTATTACCCTCTGAATGATGAAACCACGCCCTCCAGGGCGATAGAACTTAGCAACAGTCAACATTACTTGACAATTGGTGATATAAAAAAAAAAGTGACTGCGTGGAATCTATGCACACGCACTTCATCTTTCTTCGTATTTTTATGAAACATTCAGTATTATATAATATATACTGCATGTAGTTGAGGGTAATATTGAAAATTTTCACCCCAAGAAAACCATTGTCAACCTCAGCTGCACCTCAGTTGACAATCGTTTTCTTGGGGTGCAAATTTTCAATGTTACCCTCAACTACATGCAGTATTAATATACCCGGTATTAGTTATGATTATTATTTTATGTTACAGGTATATTTAGATATTGAATCATAATGTCCCATTTTCAATATCACATAGGAAGTTAACCTTGACCTTTGACATAAAGGTTAATTGACCCTTTGGTAAGAGTGACAACTCTAACTTAGATAATTTACTATTACTTCTTTATAACATTGTCAAGTTAAATGGTCATTTCTGTCAAATTTTGCTACATGAGGCATATTGAAATTCTTTGCATTTTAATTATATATTAGATTTCTTTTGGAAAAATCATTAGCAATAAAGCAAAATTTTATATGAGTGAACAGATGAACTTTAAAAATTAGAAATTCATGTTTTGAATGACCTAGCAATTACTGTCTTTATACTTGTCTGGTACTTTTTTGAGCTTGATTGGTATTTAAGGGACTCTTGCACCATCCTTTTTGTAATTCTATGATTACCACCACAGTATTCCTGTATTTATATTTAACATTGATGCCAACTTCTGAAAATCTCTATGGGGGATTTAGTGTGTAACATTTTTTTCCACGCTGTGTACATGTATTTATCAGTTACCCATGGAACTCTATGCACTACTTCAAGTGAGTGAAGCAACATTTGATTTTCCATGTTTGATTGTTCATTTAGGGAGAAGAGTATGAAATATTAGATGATTCTCGAGAACACTGGTGGCGAGCAAAAAGTAAATCAGGGTGAGGTTTTATATTTATATCATATTTATTTTGAATTAGAAAGTTTGGGTAAAATAGCCCCACCTGATGAAATTAATGTAGACAGTGAGTTTTCTTGACCTAGACTCACTATGTGACTAAGCTTCTTCTTGTACTAAAATATTTTATAACATTTATAAACTTTCTTATTCTGGAACTGATGTAAGATCTTTGTTAGAATAGTCTAAAGATTTGATGGATTTAGATTGTCTCAGAAAGAAGTTGGGGGGGGGGGGGTGTTTAATTTATATTTCATATTACTTAATCATCATGAAACAGTAGCATTATATTCATACACAAGACATTATTTTCACACTTCCACTTCATGGTGAATAATCAAAGTTATGAGATTGACAAGTGATGAAAATTTTGAAAAATATTTTTATTTATCTATACCAGGCACATTTAGTGTGACAAGAATTATCAAATGTCTTATTAGAAGAATAATCTTGATATTTGATGTCAGCTTAACAGAGAAATTGAGAAATATCTGTGGCCAACTGCTTTTTCCTTGACACTTTCTTACACTTATTCTAGCAACAAGAGAGAATATTATTTAAAACTGAAATGAAAATGTACCCTTTACTGCAATAATAGAAAACAAATTTTTGTTGTTGTTGAAAATCATCACAATCTTTTCCTTTTTTCAGGAAGTCTGGTTATATACCATCAAATTATGTCAAAAAGAAATTTGATTTAGAA
The DNA here is from genome assembly GCF_033153115.1 of Saccostrea echinata. NCBI lineage: Eukaryota > Metazoa > Mollusca > Bivalvia > Ostreida > Ostreidae > Saccostrea > Saccostrea echinata. The sequence continues at coordinate 11,277,988 of NW_026889779.1, read as the reverse complement.
ATGTTTGAGTAAGTATCAGAAGTATATTTTTTTTAGCATAATTATAAAATTTTTTGAATTAAAAAAGAAAAAAACATTAATCATTAAAATCTCTGTCTATTAATAGTTGGTACTATAAGAGTTTCACACGAGAGCGAAGTGAAGCCGTTCTCCGAGAGGAACAAAGAGAAGGTTGTTTTCTGGTGCGGGAATCAAGTGCACCTGGCATGTTCACTTTGTCACTTTACACCTCAGAAAAGTAAGTACTGTTTGATGCCTAATTGAAGTATTGAGTACATAGATGCATAGCCTCAGAACTGAAGTTCTCTGGTTGAGAAAATTCGGACAGAAAAACTAGTTTGTCAGGTTTGTCCAAATCTTCTCAACCAGAGAGATACCGGTACATACAGTTCTGCAGCTAATAGATACATAACTACTGGAAATTCAAATCAAGCTGCACAATCTGGCTCTGCTTCTGTGAAATGTAGCAGATGTTGCTATATATTTATTGAATAACCATATCAGATAGATCATTATGATAAACTAGAGTGTTCCAAGAATAAAGCTAGTAGAGTGCTTTAAATGAAATTTGGAGCAGGATTTTATCTCAGAATTTTGATCTTGTTTTTGCAGTGATGGACAAGTCCGTCATTATCACATAAAGAAGAATGATAAAGGGTTCTATTATATAGCAGAGAAATATGCATTTCCTTCGATCTCTGAACTGGTGCACTACCATAAACACAATTCTGCAGGTGGGTTTTATCATTGAAGTGGTACATAAGGTCATAACAAGAACATACATTAACTCTAAGTTCTTGAAACTTAGATTCTTGTGCACAAATGAAAATGTGATTCCAAAATTATTAAAATTTTAAAGGTGTAAAAAATAACTCAGTGCTTTATTCTTCGTTGAAGGACTGGCTACCCGGTTAAAATCTCCACCCGTAAGGAGTGGGACAGCAGCTCCAGCAACAGCTGGCTTTAGCTCCAGTAAGCACTACTTCATATAGTCAACAAAATATCTGCTTCTAAATTGTTATTTTGTTTTCTTGAAACTTTGAGAGTTGAGAGAAGCATTCTGATTCTCTTTATGTTGTCCATTTTATTTATATAGGTAAATTTGAGATTGACCCAGCTGAGATTACTATTGGGGAGCAGCTTGGTGCAGGCTGTTTTGGAGTAAGTATAAAAGAAATACGTTCGTATATAGAGGATATTCAATGTTTTATAGTTGGATATGGAATTTATTTCACGAGTGGGACAGGACTTTTTATATTTTCACGAGTGGTTATAAAGAATTCTTACTTTTACCAGAAATAATTTGAAGTTTCCTTACTCAGTATTTCCTTATGCATTATCTTTAAAAGGAAAAGTGAATGAAATTGAACTTAAGGATTTCTGGGACACAAGGAAGTAAATATTATTTCCCATTCTTAATTATGCTTTATTCATAGTGATAATGGTTTTGGGAAAATCCGAAAATCAGTTTTAAAGAGTTGACAAGTCAGTGTATCCTTTCAGTGTTTTCTTAAAATTGTTGCAGATAATGTCGGATATTAGGGATTTAAAATCAGATGCCAAGATATCAGTGATTTCGATTTCATATTAGAATATATTTGAACCTTGGTATCTCAAACATCACTTTATCTCAAATACCATGAATACATGTATAGCAAAGTGAATTGAAAATCCCATCCACTTTCTCAATATCTTAAATTCTCGGACATGTCAAAGTTTTACCTGGGCCCAAGCTTACATGTATCTGTTTTCAAAAGATTGTAAGATATTTCTTAAGATAAAGGAATAAAGTACGGATAAGTGTATATACATAGTTTGGTATTGTTTATTACCAAAAACCATACAGTTTATTGGTTTGAAATACAATGTATATACATGTTCACATATGCATTAAACAAATAACATGTACATGTTTTTATTATATCATGAACTACTAGTATCTTTGTTATTGTTTGGAACTCCTGGGGTTTACATACAGTTCAATTACTTTTTTGCAGAGTAGCAGTTCTAAACTGTGCAATTATCTGTATTCATTCCATGTACTTTAATTACACAATATTAAGTGGCCTAATTCAATGATTTACAGACGGTTCATGAAGGGAAGTGGCGTGGCAAACGTGTTGCTGTGAAGATGATGAAAGAATCCACAATGTCAGATGATGGCTTCATTGAGGAAGCTAAAACCATGACGTATGTAACAATATATTGTACTTACATGCATTTCCAGATTTTGTTAATATATTTACCGTATGTTTTTCACTTATTATCTTTTTGGCATGTGCATTCTTACGTATTAGACTGTAAAATCTTAAAGTTGATACATTGAGGCAATGTTTTTCATGGAATATTCTTTATCTTATCCCCTTTAATTTCAGACAATTAAACCACAACAATTTAGTACAGCTTTATGGCATTGTAACCAAAAAACGCCCCTTAATTATTGTTACAGAACTTATGCAATATGGTAAGTTACATAGTGAATGCTTTGTATTAACACAGATACATGTTGAATGCTTTTAAGATCAAAATAAATAAATGAAAGGTGACTATTGTGTTTCATTGTGGTAGATTATTGCCAACTAGACATTCAAATACGATAAAAGCTTTATTTAGTGTAATTGTGCGCCGCTTTCACGAAAGTGAGGGGACATTAAATCTCATTTGTCTTTCAGTGTGTCTGTCACAATACCCTTACTTTTGACCTGTGACGAAACCTTTCCAATCGCACTATGACTTTTGACCCCATTACCTTGAAGTTGTCCTACTTCTCAAAACTTTTAACATTGGTACTGTAATAATGTTTGAATGAGGAAAGATAGGGCTTTCACATTTTACATGTACATCACTTGTGACTGTGTGACAAATCTTTTTAGAAAGAACTATTATTTTTGACCTTTTGACATTGATCTAGAAGTTTGATCTACTTACCTAAAATTTGAACTTTACCCGAAATTTTTGCACCAAAAGAGACAGGGCTTTCATATTTTTTTCAAATGCGCATTATTGCAAGACCTCTCAAATTGTTTTATGATATTTGACCTCATGGCCTTGACCTTGAAGTTTGATGCAGTTTCAGGAACTTTATTCCTGGCCACAACTTCTACTAATTCAAAAATTTAAGTCCTCCTTGTAGGATGGACAGACAAGACTGTTACAATATGCCATAAATAATTGCATCTTTGAATTTGCTAGTTGTTTACACAAATTTTTGAATGTAAGTTGTATTTTGAAAGATTTTACATAGAGAGAAATTTTGCAATATTGATCATAAAAAATGTATTGTTTAATCTAAAAAAAAAAAAAAGCACTTTTTGAAATGTTTTAAGAAATGTTTTACAAGTTTTTTCAAGTTTATAAAGGTATGACCTGATACTTTTTACCCAGGCGTATGAAACAGGATAGTTCATGCTTTAGCACTTCATGAAAAATATTCATGTGTGAAAAGTATGAGGTAGCAGTATCAACTGAAATGAATTTCATTAATACATTGTATATTAGTATGAATTATTGTCAGTTACTGTATTAAAGTGTGTTGACCTAAACAACTTGATATTTTTTAGAGCTCTCATGATATGAATTTAATGTGTTCTGCTTTCAGGATCATTGCTCTCCTACTTAAGGAGACACAAAGCACGACTGTTAAGTAAGACTGCGACATTACTAGATATGTGTTCACAAGTCTGCAATGGAATGGCCTATTTAGAGAAGAGGAAGTTTATTCATCGTGATCTAGCTGCCAGGAACTGCCTGGTAGGACAAAGCACTGTTGTCAAAGTGGCTGATTTTGGACTTGCGAGGTACATTTATACGATAAAGTCTTGTAAATATTGTGTGTCGATGTTCTCTGTCATGTAACATTTTGGAATGTTAAATTAACACATACATGTATTGAGTAGAAAAATACACCATTTTTTTTTCTCATTTTCAGAAGCAAACAGCATCAAATTTTAGAAATTAAAAATTACATAATTTTTCTTTTTCCAAATTGATATCCCTGTCAGTAGTTAGTGATTGTACATGTACTGCTGAAAAATACATCTTTTTTAATGATTAGTAAATTGAACTATAAACAGATGGACAAAGTATAACTTATATGTGCATTTGTCTTTTTAACCCACACATGGTGAATATACATGTAAAAGTTGCTGAATGACAAAGAAAAATGTTTTGTAGATATGTGATAGATGATGAGTACACTAGTTCAACAGGGACTAAATTCCCAGTCAAGTGGGCACCACCAGAAGTACTGAGTTTTACCCGATTCAGTAGCAAGTCTGACGTGTGGGCATATGGTAGGCTTCCCAAAATCTTCCCATCTGTCATGGCACTTGTTAATGTGCAGATAGTAGGATTTTGTAAATGGTTCATCCTTGTACCATTCATAGTTGAAAATAGGATACTGTAATAATATTGAATGGTACCATATAATATTACCTTGAGAGATAATCTTTTTTTTCTGTTTCAGGTATCCTAATGTGGGAAATATTTACAGGTGGAGTCATGCCTTATGACAAAATGAAGAATGTAGAAGTCGTGGATTATGTTTGTCATTCTAGACAACGTCTGGAAAAGCCATCAAGTTGTCCTGAGAAGATATACAAAGTTATGCTTCAGTGCTGGCTTCATGTATGTATTACCTGTGTTTTTTAAATCACCAGTCTGAGAGGCTATTAAGTTATAGTATCGCTATCCGTTTTCATCCATCATGCATTCCTCATATACTTTCCTCCTTTTTTTATTGCTCTAGAATAGGGACAATTTTAGTCTAATTTTTCACAAAGCATCTTTATGTGATGGGTATTCCATTTTGTTATGATTAAGAAGCAGGTCCCATTCCAATTGAAGATAATTTTAAAAAATTGTTTAAAAAAATGAATGGACTATTACTAATTTGTGTTCCCATTTAAATACCTGATCACTCATATTTACTGTTTGGCATTTATTGTTTGTTTTGTGAATACTTTGAATTCCTTTTTTCTGTTTTACTTTTCTAGAACCACTGGTTCATTTTCAATAAAACTTGCTTCAAAGCATCTTTGATTGATGAGGATTCTTAAAATTTTCAGTTAAAAATGTTTTATACAAGTATTCTCATGTGAAACAGAATAAGTATATTCAAATCATTGTCCATAATGACAAGGAAGTGGTCACAAGAAGGGTTTAAATTTTCACAATGAATTATACCAAAAATATCTTCTTTCAAGGGAAGTATCCTCCAAAATGTCAAATTAAAATGCAAGCATGCTTATTTTATGCATTTACATGTAGATTCAAAATTGTTTAACTGCGGTCCCAAGGTCATGGATGGCTCTATGGGCTAATGATGGGCAACAGTAGGGAGCAGAGTTTTATATGGTGTTATACAGGGGAAGATATTCAAATATTTGAGTTATATTAATATTCAAGCATCCTTATGGAAGTATAAATTCAGATCCTGTCATATCAGAATCCCCAAGAATGATTAAAAGGCCTCAAGAGGGGGTTTCAGTTTGACTTAGGAATATGATAGGTAAAAATCTCAAGAACAGATGGTCAACAATTACACAATTTAATTTGGAAACATCCCCATGTAATTAAAGTTATTGGCAAGGCAAGTCCACAGTAAGGGGTGAAGTTTTACATCAGAATTGGGGGGAAATACTTCTCAAGAATTGTAGGACTACAAAAATCTTATCTGCAAGCATCTTCATTTAGTGTATGTTAAGATTAACATTAATTATGGGGCTTTGGGGAATAATTGTGTCAATTTTTTCAAAAAGAAAATTAAAAAAAAAATCCTTTTCTTAAGAACAACAAGATTACACTTAGTCATATTGATATACAAGCATCCACATGTAGTGTATATTAGATGTGTTGGACATGCTCCCTATCATAAAGATTTTACCACAACAGGGAGGCAAAGATTTTAAAAGTTTTTTTTTTTGGGGGGGGGAGGGGGTTACAAGGAAATAGATACCCCTATATATGTATATACTTATTCAACACAGCAAGGCTACAATTTAATCTGACCTCAAGCCTCAGTAAACAGTTAATTTAAATTGAAGACATTTCAATTATTTAGGTATTTATATGTGACTAAGGTGAGTGTGATGGCTAATGGGCCTCTTGCTTTTGAATCACTAAGGTTCCATTAAGGTCAGATGACACATTCTTCAGTAAAAGAAAATTTATCCCAAGAATTTTTTATTGAAGTATTGCTACTTTAACAAGTTTCCTCACAAAAAATTAAGGTACCTTACCAGGTATTTGTGCAAGATACCAGAAGGTGTTGTTTACTATATAACCCTATTGGAAATCACTAGCATTGGCAAATCACAAATTTTTTGGTGTCTTTATTTACTTAGACATTTGGGAAACAGTTTAGAAATCAGAAGATAATGATAATTATGATTCATTTGTTGTATTTTATGTCTACGAAGAGATACACAACAGATATTCAAGCAACGTGTTGTCAGGTCTTAAATATATTGTGTATTGGTCAAACCATAGTATGTTACTGAAAAAAGAAACATTTCATGTACTATGATATACATTTTTTAATGTTATCCTTAACAGGAGCCAGACAAAAGACCATCCTTTAGTGACTTGTTGCAACTTTTAGGTGGATTACTGGAGCAAGGTAATTATCCATTCATAAGTACAACGTGATTGCTTGGTGTACTTGAACACTTATGGCATTGCTAACAGTACGCTGCTGATCATGGCACTCGGAGGAACCTCAGTGATCAACTAATCTTCTGCCAAAGCTACGTTAAACTCTATTTCTTTTGAATTTGACCAAATGTCACAAACGAGCACTTGCATGAAACCAAACATGGAGAGAGGATGTTACAAATACTTGTACATTGTTGGATTTTGCATTTGATTATTATATTGAAAGAAGGATACTTCATATGTATTTAATTTAGGTTCATTTGTTGGTCCTTAGTGTACAAAATTATGATAGATCAAAGTAATATATATAAATGTACATGATACCACCTAGAAAGCTTGACTGAATCTTCATTTTGAATGTCATTAAATAAGCACATAATTTTTTCCCCATTTTTGTATTCTAAAGTATTATTCTTTAATATTAAAAATTCAATTTTGATATTTTTAATCCAATGTCTATTTTTAAAGGGAAAAATGTGAAAATTGGTTTAAATGACATCTTTGTCCAAGTATTCATTTGACTTTTCCATTTCAAGTTCCTTCATACCTTTTGATAATTATTTATTATATTTTATATATTAGTGTTTACACCAGTGATAGATATCTACATGTAAATTTGTAATGTATTTGCATCATTCCTACATTTAAATTGCAATCTGTAGGGAGAAGCATGTTTTAATTCTACACAAACATGATACTGCATGTGTCTGCACATTTGCAAAGATGTTTTGTTCATAAATGCTTTACAATACTGACGAGTGCTTCCAAATTCTGTGTGCTAATGTGATATTAAATGATTACTATTTCCAATAAAACATATATATACTGATTATGAATGCAATCCAAGTTTTACTGATCTCGGTCCTGCTAAATTCAGATTTATACCATAGGAAGCTTGATCTTTTGAGTGTCTTGCATATAGATCAAATATTTTGTGCATATTACTATAATTACCTCTATTTTTCATTCATCTACTATTTTGATATCTTGCAAGTTCATTTTAAAATGCTTTCTATACAAGATGAAAATGATTACATTATATATGGAGTTTAAATTGACAAACTAATTCAGACACAGCTTAACTGAGATTTTAGATAAACCATATAGTATACTTTTACCTATGAATGTGGATCAACTTAATTGTCTCTGTATTTCAGAAAGAATTAATTTTGAAAGTCTTTCTATATATTTACAATGTACATAGTAGAAGGAACTTCATATGTACCCAACAGAATTGTATTTATTTTATTAATATATTTGAAATGAATTATGGACCATCTTTTTATATGTACATGTATCTCTATAAGGGGTAGTTTTATTGAATACTTATGGAACCAAAAATTGTCTGTGATGTTCTTGAAAAAGATTTGTCAATGTTTACATAATACAAATTTTTTTTTAAAAGCAGAAAACTTTTTGACAGGCCAAGCAAATGCTTTTCTAGTGCCATGTGTGCTTTTATCATGCAAATCATAATTTATATAAATTAATCATAACTTGGTTTCATTCATCATTGATGAGGGTGTTTTTTATTATTTCAGATTGATTGTCAGTATAATTGATCTGCATCTAGAATGTAAGAGCGATTTCAGACATTTAGTTTAAAAAAGTATACATTAAGCATTTTTACAGAACTCTCAAGTTTTTACTGTAAATATCATCATGTATATTTGTATTGAGCTCTGAAGTAGAAACCATTTTAATACCTGATGTATCAGACTTTTTGATACACGTTTTTTCATGTATGAATGGCATGCATTCTCCTTTGAAGGGAATCATAAGACTGTTATTACAACCTCTAGGTTTTTATCACTATATTTTTTGAAGAAAAGAAAATACATGTTTAGATACTCATCTGATCTGACAATCTTTGCAGAGGCCATATAAGCACAACATTCATTAAAATTTAATTTACTACATTTATTACAAAAATGACAAGCATTTGGTCTTATTTACACAGAACAGTATCCAGGGACACTGTATTTGTTGCCCCAATAACTTTTCTCTTATGGGTACTGCAGATGCATATAACATTACTGATAATATACATATAAAGATATCCACTTTCATTGCAGTATTTTGAGGAATTGGCTTAAAATATCCTGTCCTTAAAGTCAGGGTGTAAAAAGCAGTGAAATGTCAAATATTTATTCATACATGTTGTATCAACACATTGCACATGATACAAGAATAAATTGCTTGTAATGTTAATGAATGAATTCAACTATATTTAAATGTAAAATGTTAAGTTCAATAAAATTTAAGATGCTGTTCAAAAGTTAAAACAAGACTATTTAATAATAATCTTGTAGGTTTTATTATGTACATGTAGATACATGTATCCACATTTTTAAAACTCATTCAGTCAACAAATAAATGAAAGTTCATGCTGCATTTCACTAAATATAACAAAGATTTTAGTTGAGGTAATGACAAAGAACATGATTACATGTACCTGTATTTTGTTAGATATTACAGATGTGTTTGTTTTTTTTTAAATACATGTATTAGCCTTATATTGCTGTGATTCTGAATTATGGAATTTTTCTTTTGTCATTACATTTTCATTAGCCTTAAGATCATTGTTAATACTAAATACAAAATGTACATGTATGAGTTTTTCTTTATAGCAATGCCACATTCTTCCTCTAACAGTTATACTGTTATAATGTTTTATATTTCTTTGTAATACAAGTATAAAACAATTTTAAGTTTTTTCTTTCTTTATTATCATTGTGCTGTCACACTCACTGTTATTCTGAATTACATGTAATGGTATATAAATAAGATAGCACTGATTGGTAACTGTTATCAACTTCAAAACAATACATCAAAACCCAAAAATCTTTGATGAGACTGTAGCTCTTGGGCCCTGCATTCATTGCCCTCTAAGTTAGATCTGTACCATTTCTTCTGAATTTGACACTGACACAAATAAATATCTTGACATTTTAAAACTTGAACATGTATCAAGTTTTATTCAACCCAGACAGCTAAAGACACCATACCAATGCATGAGTTCTCCTGGCCTCTGGCCAATAGAGCTAATAAAAAATCCAGGAATGACAGGAAATCACACGTGGTTATATTGTGTGAGGGAAAAGTAACATCAGGATCACAAATGAAATATCTGCTACATTATTTCCACACAGTTCTATTCATCCTGTAATTCAATATCAAAATCTACATCATAATCAGCTGTTTCTTGAAGCTCCTCTAGATCGATGTTCTGGTCTATGTTGCTTATATATCCATTTCTGTATAGACAGGCAGTTTTGCACATATCATAAAAAATATACATCGATGCATGGTAGGGGCCAGTCTAAAATTTAAAAAAAAACGTTATGACAGAACAGAGTAGCACACAACATTTAAGAGGATTGTGTCTTAGTTGAAATGAATAGACATTGACAACAGTCACCATCCACATTTTTAAATGGGTGATATACAGTTTAGCAACTAATTATATCATTTTAAGTATTTGAGAACATTATTCATAGAGTTTTGGGAATATTATGTTGTTTGTACCCTAATAATCGCAGGGAGAAGTCCTTGCCAGAGTCCTTTAACACCAGAGGCTGCTACTGTATTGATGACGCAGGTTCGCACATTTGAGAAGGGGATCCCCACTCCACCATTATATGGTAGAGTACTGCTTTTTGCCTGAAACAGAATCAAGTACTACTTTGTGCATTAAATTACTTGAAGTCATATAAATCTGTTTCCAAAAATTCAATACTCAGTAGTACTGTCCTTTAAGAACTGAATAACCCATGCAAAGAACTTAATAGGGGGCATACTAGAGCATAAAAACAACTGCATATTTGCGAAAATATTAATTCTGCAAATTTTACATGGCCTGAATGTTGTTGAAATGTAATGGATTAAAGGTTTGTAAAACCTAAAGAGATCACCATTTGTATGGAGTCTGAAACTTTGACAATATATAGTCCTACCATTAAAAACCATATCCCAAAGAACATTTAACTTCTGAGCCATGAAATTTTGACCTTGGACAAATACATGTAATCATAAAAGATCTCTTGGTAACAAGCAACCTTGGTGTCAAATATGACCTGATGCTCTTTATGCAGTTATGTTTTCTCAAATTTTACATGCCACTTTGACCTTCATCTTGTCTAAAAATACGTTTGTTCAGGGATATAACATCCTATCTTAATTTGAACTTTGTTGGGTTCATGTTATACTAGTATTGTATATTCATAAAAAACTCCCAGGTGAAGTATGATCTTAATTTATACAAAATAAGGCTATGATCAAGAATTTTGCACTTCAAATTCTGCGTCCTTGAACTTTTCCAGATGACCATGGTGCAGGGTTCCTACATACCCTTTGGTTGCAGATGGACTTTATGTTCAATATAATCTAAAATGTGTTTGCACTCCAAATTTATGGCCAAGGCAAGAATTTAACACCCTTGAAGATGTCCCCACCTTTTTTCCATAGTATGAAAATTTTCACTGACCCCCCCCCCCTTCCCCACTTTCTGTTTCAGTATAATCTACCTGATCTTTTTTTCTGCTTGTCATTTTTTTCAGTAATCTTTTCTTTATTGCTTGTCAATTCATGGCCGTAAGGAGGGGGGGGGGGTGCCGATATATATATAACTATAGAAAGCATAGCTAATATATGCTTGTGCCCCCTCAATAAAAACGTCTGATGACTTTTTTTTGCTTGTTTGGGAGTTGATAGTGCCCCAAACTGAAAATGTATGGCTGCCCCCCCCCCCCCCCCCCCAAACTGAAATTGCTTCCTACTGGCCTCTCTCCCTTAAAACAACGATGCTACCTGCGTGCCTGCAATTCACACATAAACATTCGTACAAGGCAAAATGTGAATTAGTATCTAGTTTCTACACAAACTCTGTACCTGCATTCTCTTTCGAATGAGATCGAATGGGAAAGTGACAGTGATGACGAGAGAGGAGGCAGCTGAACCCTGTAGGACGAGTTCTATTGGACGGAGCCTACGGTCCCACCAAAGACTGTCTAGTGCTTCATACGTCAAAAAGGTACAGAAAGCGTATAGTATGGTGCCTATAACAACCAAAATCATACATTTATGTAAAACGCATAATTTTTTGGTCACAACACAACATTCATAATCATCTCAATTACTTCTGATCTAAGTTTTTATTTGCCCATTATTTAAAAAAAATTTGGAACCTTTATACGACCCTGTGAAATTTAAGTAAAAAATAAATTGCAATTTAAGTAGTTGGTTTACAGGAAGAGAGCTTGTAGCAGTATACAGGAGAAAGTTTCATGTTTTCCCGTATCTTGGGGTATGTGAATGAAGCAGGGCTTTATGGGTCAATAAATAGCTTCAGGATCAGTGGTTCCTATTATAGATATTGAATTGTGTCAAAAGTTAAAGTATTTATGTTTTTGAACATCATTTTTGTTGATATTATTCTGTATGCGTTGTTATGGTGGCATATTTCTGCCCCTTGTGTGCAAGTTATTTTTCTATCAAATATGTCGACATGCAAGATAAATATGTTGACATGCAAGATAGTTATGTCAACATGCAACATAACTATGTTGACATGCAAGAAAATTGCAATCAAATAAAAATTATAAAAAAAATCTTCAAAAATCTCAAATATCGCCCACATGTGACATCCAACATGCTAGATGCTACTTATTTATGTCAACATGCATTTTATTTATGTTAACATGCGAGATAAATATGTTGATATTCAAGTTATTTATGTCAACATGCAACTTGGTTATGTTGACATGCAAGATAAATATATTGATATGCAACTTATTTATGTCGACATGCAACTTATTTATGTCAACAAGCAACTTATTTATGTCGACATGCAACTTGGCTATGTTTACATGCGAGATAAATATGTTGACATGCAACATATTTATGTCGACATGCAACTTATTTATGTTTACATGCATTTTTCAGATACAGTTCTGCTATGACCTTAACCTTAGACCTTGAAACATAGTTCAAGGTCACTAAACACCCTTTAAAAGAGACCTCGGACGAACAGATGGACGGACGGACACACTAATTACTATAGGTCGCCCGCAGAGAGGGGCCCTAAAAACGTTTAATAATCTACGGTCACGTTTCTGAATCGCCAGGACATTTTATCTAAGGAAATTCAATTCATACTTTGTTGTCCACCTCATATTATAGAAAATAATTTAAACTGCGACATTTGCTTGAATAAATTTTCGATCATTAAAATCAACTTCAATTTTACCGACAAAAAAAAAAAACAGAACCGTGCCTCATTGCACGTGTCTTGGGTAGTAACGAATCTGCACGCTCGCACAAATGTTCAAAATGTGTATCACATAATTTCTTTTGCATTTAAATTTAATCATTTAATTCAAAATTTTATCATTTTGAAAATCGATCATATTTAAAAAAGTATATATCCAAAATGAAATCACAAATCGATCATATTCACTGTAAACTTTTTCGCCATTCCTGGGTCTTCAGACATTTACATCGATTTGTGATTTCATTTTTGGATATTTACTTTTTTAAAATTTTATATATATTCGCTACTCAACAAAACTAAGTTGCATGTCAACATAACTAAGTTGCATGTTGACATAAACAAATTGCATGTTGACATAAGTAAATTGCATGTTGACATAAATAAGTTGCATGTTGACATAAATAAGTAGCATGTTATGTTAATATATCTAAGTTGCATGTTGACATAAATAACTTGCATGTCAACATAAATAAGTAGCATCTATCATATTGGAAGTCACATTTGGGCAATATTGGAGATTTTTTAAAGATTTTTTATAATTCTTATTTGATTGCAATTTTCTTGCATGTCAACATAGTTATGTTGCATGTTGACATAACTATCTTGCATGTCAACATATTTATCTTGCATGTCGACATATTTGACAGAAAAATAACTTGCACACATGGGGCAGAAATATGCCACCATACGTTGTAGTTGTGGCAGAGTGAGTTTGATATTGAAACAAGATGTGTATGTGACACACTGATGCCCCCGTATGGCAGCTTATAGCGAAGGTTAAAGTTTCACAAATGCAAGTCAAACTCCAATGTCAAGGTCAAGAGATAAAAAAAATGTTGTTACCCAAAGAAAAATCTTTTCACAGGGAATATAACTGTGAAATATGAAAGCCGTAGTAAAAAAAATTGAAAAGTTATGGCGAAGGTTAAAGTTTTTTGAAAAGTAAGTCAAATGTTAAGGTCAAAATTAATGGTGCCGAAGGGAAGGTCTTGCCACAAGAAATACACTTGTGAAATACGAAAGCCCTATCACCAACCATTCAAAATTTATGGATAGGATGAACGTTTTTCAAAAGTAGGTCAAACTCCAAGATCAAGGTCATAGGGTCATAATTGTTGGTTTCTAATGAGAGTTCTTGTCACAAGGAATACACCTGTGAAATATGAAAGCCTTATCATCAAAAGTTATATGGATAAGGTTTACGTTTTTCAAAAGTAGATCAATTTCCTAGGTCAAGGTCTAGGTCAAAAAGTGGGTCATACTCCAAGGTCAAGGTAAAAAGCTCAAAATTGTTGATATCCAATGGAAAGTCTTGTCACAAGAAATACACATGTAAAGTATAAAAGCTTAGCACCTACTGTTCAAAAGTTATGGCCAAGGTTTGATAATTTGATAAAATTTTGTTAAAGTGGGTAAAACCCCAAGGTTAAGAGGTCAAATATGTTGGTACCCAAAGAAAGGTCTTGTCTCAAGCAATACACATGTGAAATATGAAAGCCGCAGTTCCAACCAATCAAAAGTTATGGGCAAGGTTAAAGTTTTTGTGGACAAACAGATTAACAGACAAACAGACAGCTAGACGGACGGGGCAGGACAAAAACGATAAGCCCCCGAATCTTCGATTACGGAGGCATACAAATAAATCATAATTATTTATTATCTCAGATTTTATGTAGTTATCATTCATCATTCTCGTCTTTGCACTTTTACCTATTCCACTTTTTATTTTTTTTTGTTTTTGTTTGTATGTTGTTTAACGTCCATCTCGAGAATTTTTCACTAATATGGAGACCCCACCACTTGCCGGTGGAGGGCTGCAAATTTTAAACCTATGCTTGGCACTTAGGGCCATTGAGCAGTGAGGGATCTTTTTCGTGCCAACACCTACTGCGACACGGGACCTCGGTTTACACAGTCTAATGCGAAGTACTGGTCTCCACGTCCCGCAGTGGATTCGAACCCGAGACGTAAGGATCAACTCCTTACTCCTCAACTCTAGAGCAGACGCTTTAACCACACGCGGGCGACTTATTTTTTTTTTAAATACCAATTATTCTGGCTGGCCGACCTGTCGTTTGTTGTATTTTTACTGGCCATTTTTTTATTTTCCATTTCATTTTATTTTCATTTTCTTTTTTTTGGGGGGGGGGGGGGGGCGTGATGGTGCTGGGTGGGGGCACTCTAACACGAGTACCTGTAAAATGCGAAACGAAATAGAAACGAAACGGAACGGAACGAAATGAAACGAAACGAAATCTACCGAAACGAAACGAAATCTTACGAAACGAAATGAAACCTACCGAAACGAAACAAAACGAAACTTACCGAAACGAAACAAAAAACGAAACGAAATCAAAACGAAACCTACCGAAACGAAACGAAAACTACAGAAACAAAAAAAAAACGAAATAAAATCGAGCAAAAATGAAATATATATATATATATATATATATATATATATATATATATATATATATATATATATATATATATATATATATATATATATATATATAAACATTATGATTTAAAATATATTATATAGTGTATATTTTATAAGTAACGAATCTCTTTTGATACACAGTGAAAGATAAAAAAGATTTTGTGCGTTTCTAAACGTGCACATTTGTAAGTATGGATAACACTTTTAAATAGATATTGCTCATTTTAGTGCGAAACAAACACATTAGACTAAGCCTATACATATAACCCAAGTTATCACTTTCGGGTTCTTGTTAATACAATCCATTTGTATGTATAGTTGTATACTCAAAATCAGATTTTAAGACCTGGCGATTCTTGGTCTGCTTTTGTCCAACACCAAACTATATCAGATCACACACTTTTATAAACAGTAATTTAAAAGCGGGGGATAAGCATTTTTTTAAAAAAAAAAATAATAATAATACGGTAAAATTGCAACATCAAATTTAAATTAAATTCAAAGCATACATTAATCGAAATTAAAATTCAATTTTTATCAAATCATTTGAACAAGCCTTGAAACCACCAGAGGAGGGGGGGGGGGGGTCCTTCTCGGAACTACCTCTCAAATAAAAATAAAAAAAGCTGGACCCGACAATAATCAAAAGTATGATAATAATTAGGCTTTGTATAATTGATCACATATGTATAAATAACAGTAATGCATTTTTTTCATTTAACTCAATGTGTACAGTTTTTTTTGTTTTGTTTTGTTTTTTTTTTTAAGTTATGTTTAAAGACATTCGCAATACAACAGTACAGTAACTTTATTTCGATACGTAAATAGAAAAGCTTTTACATGTAGCACATCAATTATGAGAAATTTATTGTATTTCGATGGTTAAAGGCTAAAAATAAAAGTAAGACATAAAAATTAGAGAATACTACGCTTATTTTGAAATGAGTATTTTGAAATTATATAGTATGCTCGTGCATATTTGTAGCTGGCAGTTGATTTACAGTACATATAAGCATGTATAAGTAAATACATCACTAGAGAAGGGAGCATTTATCGGTGTTTAAATATTATATTAACAAGTGCTTGAACTATATAAATCTTATATGAAGTAAAAATAGTCCATATACAGTTACACATTATATATAATGATATACCTTGATTTGAAAAACATTCTGTTTCGTTTCGTTTCGGTAGGTTTCATTTTGAGTTCGTTTCGTTTTGTTTCGTTAGGTTTCGTTTCTATTTCGTTTCGCATTTTACAGGTTCCCGTTTCGTTTCGTTTCGGTAGATTTCGTTTCGTTTCATTTCGTTTCGTTTCTATTTCGTTTCGCACTTTACAGGTACCCCACCTCTCGCGGACATGCATTGCAACGTCTTGGGCTATAATGTCGATTATTTTGTCGTTATCTCCAAATATGATATTTCACAAAAGATGTTTACGAATTATGTGAGTGAAAAAAAAAAACATATCAGTCAGTTTTACCCACTTCCTCCTCTTTTATCTCTCTT
The DNA here is from genome assembly GCF_033153115.1 of Saccostrea echinata. Lineage (NCBI taxonomy): Eukaryota > Metazoa > Mollusca > Bivalvia > Ostreida > Ostreidae > Saccostrea > Saccostrea echinata. Next base: position 11,261,111 of record NW_026889779.1, on the reverse strand, counting down.
TTTTCTCGTAATATACTAAGTAATTTCTCTGATTGAAAGAGAATGAGTGACGTTTTGAAATAAAGTTAACTGAGTCTCGTAAATTATTAATTTCACTGATCCTATTAATCTAAGCGTAAGCAACGCTAGTTGTGAAAGTATGGTTTATTAATTTGATTCTTTTTACAATCAGCCATTATCTTAATAGCATGCTTAATTCCATAAATCGGTACTCCTTAGTAATTACTATTTCTTTAACGGTTTCTAATATACTCTGATAAAGTATCCATATTTAATAAAGTACCTGTCTGAACAAGACTTTGATCAATTCTATAATTGGTAAAAGTTATTTTCACAGGGTCTTGAGACAATCTAGCTGAGCCAAAACGGGTAGATGAAATACTATATTTTTTCCGATTTTGCTCCGATATTGTCTCAAGATCCTTTTACACAACCTTGTTTCTTTATCTTAAATAGTGAGCATTATCTCTTTAAACTTTTTTTTTAAATTTATTTTTATGCCCCCCACAATCGAAGATTCGGGGTCATATAGTTTTTGCCCCGTCTGTCTCTTTGTCCGCAAAAACTTTGATCATAACTTTTGATTGGTTGGAGCTAAGGCTATCATGTTTCACATGTGTATTCCTTGTGTCAAGACCTTTCTTTGGATACCACCATATTTGACTTTGACCTTGGATTTTGACCCAGTTTTGCAAAATTTTACCCAATTTTGACCTTGGTCATAACTTTTGAACAATTGGTGCAATGGCTCTCATACTTTGCATGTGTAGTCCCTGTGAGAAGACCTTCCTTTTGATACAACGCCTTTGACCCTTCAATCTTGACCTAGGAGTTACACGAGAATTACTCAAGTAGGAACGTAATCGCATGTGCAATTGCACGGCACACTTTGGGAACCAAACTGTACGGAATAGACTAAAGGAATGGGAACTGCGTGTAAGGTGACCTAGCCTTTGTATTGTCCGTAAGGCACAGAAAATTTCGGTTTGCCCCCTTCGTAGTCCAGAGGCCTGTTCAACAGCGCTAACGTTCGCGAGCGCTCGCCAAAATTCCTTATCCCTCCAACAGAAATGTTCACGAGCGCTCGCGGACGTTCGCTCTGTTGAACAGGCCTCACACCTCATCACTGTAGAGCATGTATGGGACGAGATTGACAGGAGAGTGAGACAGCTTCCCCAGCTGCAGAATCTAGCAGAACTAGAGAGAGATCTCGTCAACACATGGGATAACCTTACACAAAGATTTCAATTATGTAAACTCTATGATGATCGAATGTCTTACAGTTATTCGTGAGAACTGGGAACATACACTTTACTCATGTTGCGATTTTTAAATTCTATGGTACCTAGATACGTTTCTGCGTTTTGTGATAAAGCGCATCAATAAAATTTGATTGAGAAAAAAAATTGATTTGTTACTTTTTATCCTTTACGATGGTCAATTTTTATTGTCAAAATAATTAAAATATGAAACCATCTAATTCGAAAACTTGCCCCGTGGGAACTTCGAAATTTTAATATATTAGTATATGAGACATTATCGTTTATTTATCATTTCAAATTTTAACTGAAATGTTTTTAAAATAATATTATAAGTTTTGACAGATTTCCTATAAGTAGTTGTCTATATTTCTGGCTTCAATCTCCCTTGCAGAGTTGTCGTTTGTTCTCAGACAAGTGAATGTATGAGCCGATGATTGAGAGTGATTTGAGAATGTACAATGAACTATGAAATTAATTTATAATTCTTTTTGCTATACTGTGTGTTGTGTTGTGACATGCATATTTAGTGTCATTACATTTGTTGGTTTGTGTGTATTCAGATAAATTTAATACTTCATAGCCAAAAAATTAATCTGTTTCGCCAGCGAACGTTTCTTCACCAACCTCGGTCCTGGTAAAAATGTCTCTCAAACAGCTGTTGAACATTTTGCCTGTCCCACTATGCATACTTTTTATACTCTTATAAGTAGAAGAGTTCTTGACAAGGGAAGTAATTATAAACTAGTATTTTCGAACGAGAGAAAAAAGCTTGATTGGGCAAATTATTTTCAAGGCAATCAATCCTAATTACTTTATACATCGAATAATAATACAATATACTAGTATGCCTGTAATGTAAACATTATAAGTTAACATAAGTTAGTTCTCCTTTTTGTATTTTAGATCACAGATGTATAAAATACCAGAAAGTATAGTGACATACCCCATAAGGTAGGCCATAAACCATTATACAGAGTCCGTGGACCTTCTGTTTTAATGATTGTGAAGGCTGCATGCGCGATGCTCTTATACGCTGCTCCTTGTTGAATTACGAGTCTTGTTTTAATCAAATCCAACGGGTAAGTGAAAGTAGTGGCGGTCAATACCGAGAGGGTGGCTGCTGAAACAGATCCCGATATACTCAAACGCCCGAGGTCGTCTGAAATGTACCGACGGAACTTTCTGTAAGACCACACCTGAACAGCAGAATAGGGAAATATTTTAACACATGCTATAAAGTTGCCTCTGAAAAATCCTCTTCCCCCATCTACAGCGTAAATATGTTTAGAAACAGAGAGAAGTCCCATCTTGGAACCTTTTACTTCACAGACGATCTTGAGGACGTCCAGTGGAGAAGTTATAGTGCGACTGAGGACGCCTGCTACCGATCCACATAAAAAGTTTTGGAGGTATGTAATTCTGTGATCGTCAGAAGTCCACATTGCAGAAGTAATAGCTGACGAAATGATTTGACATTTGGAACACCTCGAACATTTACTTATTCAGTACTTTTGGAGCATCAAAACAGGAATTTAGCAGTAGCTATAGAAAATAAGGTGTATAAATAAAACACTGGCGGATATAGAGAGGGCCTGCCCCAACCCCTTTCTGTCCAAAATATACATAAGATTTAATAAATCATTTTTTTTTTGGTGTGGCCGTGGGCCCCTACCCCGACCCCAAACTGGTCGCCCCCCCCCCTTTCAAGATTCCTGGATCCGCCACTGTAAAGGTAAGGATATGGGCAAAACACTATTAATTAAGCACAATATAATGAATATCCAATAAAACATGCCAAGAAGAGTCAGGTAGACATATAAATAATAATATAAATAATAATTAGCGATAATGAAGAAAAGATTATTTGTAAGGATTTTTTTAATCATTGGATAAATTTTTTGTAATGCTTTTTATTATTTAAAAATTTGCCAATTAATGCACTTCTATTATTGTATGACATTTTTAAACTTATATATATATATATATATATATATATATATATATATATATATATATATATATATATATATATATATATATATATATATATATCAAAAAATATATCAAATTTTGGATAACTAAAACGTATCTTGGGTATTTTATTTCTAAATCTCGGGAGGTCAACATTACCGCTACATTGCGAAAAATTTCGACTCATTACCGCTACATTTCTTCGAAATTTCGGGTGATCATTACCACTACATTTTATCAATAAGACTATTGCCGATTACAACTCATTACCGCTACATATCAAATCAGCCAGCAACACTGGCAATGACACGGAATACTAGTATGTTCTGTTCATTATAATTCATATCAGCGATTTCCAGATAGCAGTACGTCAAGCAAATGGCCTTCAAAGGTCTACCAATTTTATCCATGAACAATGCTCACTTTCTAAACTTTTGAATACTCGAAGTTTTGTATGATTGATTGATTGATTGTATGTTGTTTTACGTCCCATTCGAGAATTTTTCACTCATATAGAGACGTCACCATATACCGGTGAAGGGCTTCAAATTTTGACCTTTACTCGGCACTTAGGGCCATTGAGCAGTGAGGGATCTTTATCGTGCCAACGCCTGCCGCGACACGGGGCCTCGGTTTTAAGGTCTCATCCGAAGGACCCGCAACTTTCACTTCAAATTGCCGAGCGCATGGCGAAGGAACAGTTGCTACCCATTTTTTATCGACTTAGGTCAGTCGCGGCCGAGATTCGAACTCACGACCTTCCGATCACGAAGCGAGCGCTCTACCGACTGAGCTACCGTGAACGGTAAGTTTTGTATGAAAGCTTTTACATGATTAATATTGGTTCTTGAGACAATTTTTTTAAACAACTCTAGGCCCTCTCTGCAATTTCTATCTCCCTTTGGAAGGGAGGGGAGTAGCCTAAATTTGGCTTCCTTTTATTCAGTGATGCTTTGTGGCAAATGTGGTTAAAATTGATCCACTGGTTTGAGAGAAGTCCTATATTGAAAAATTAACACAGCACACACGAACGACGGACAAATGCTGACCAGAAAAGCTTACGTGAGCCTTTGGCTCAGGTAAGCTAAAGTATGGGGGGATCTAACTATTGCAAGCAACCTTAAAAGAAATCTTGTCACTACTTCTGTTCCTTTACAAAATTTTGAAGTACATTATGTTGATTCCACAACAATTAAAATGAACTAGTATGGCGCATTAATTAATAAGTGACAATTGTACCTTCATTATATTATGAGACTTTGACATTGCGTGCTGAAGCAGTTGGAGTTTCAAACGAAGCCTAGTTGATGAATCTTAGAATCAAGTTTGTCTCAAAAGTCAAAATATATTTACCATAGCGGAAACTTCCAATCGTTTTGCAACATCTTCATTTTATTTCCGAAAATCACGTTCACTGAGGTAAAGAGCTTCATTCTGCAATAAATAGTTCCTTCTGATATCTAGAGTTTAGTAATGGCAGCGATCCGATTTAGTTTCTGAAAGTTAGTTTAGTTTCTGAGTTCTCTGAAAAATATTAGTATGCTATACTACTAATCATACTTGTAAAATCAAGCGATTTCTTCGCGAATATACATAGATGTCATGCATTTGGACATATACATGGTTCAATTTTCTTACAAAAAGTGATTCAAAATTGCATAATCGATGTTTTTTAAATATTACATAATCGACAAAACTTCTATGTTTGAAACCTCTGGGTATTTTTCACACAAGGATCTTTTTCCCTACACTCTACGCTAGGATATTCAATATCTTTAGAAATTATGTATTTTATATATATATATATATATATATATATATATATATATATATATATATATATATATATATATATATATATATATATATATATATATATAAGAAATGAATTTAATTTTTGAAGATTCATGAGGACATGAACTACGACGCTTCGCGCCGGCATATTTCATGAAGCGCGTTAGCTTCATAATTAATATGCCGGCGTTAAGCGTCGTAGTTCATGTACCTCATGAATCTTCAAAAATTAAATTCATTTCTTATATTTACATTATTTTCTGATGAGATACCACAAATTATGCCATTCAACTGTCATTTTTAAAGCAAAACAGTTTGCACTAGGGTAAACTGATCGAAAGTCGAACATGACCGCGAGTCGAACGCATTTTAAACCTCACCTACACCTTTTGATAAACAATAAATAGTAGGCAACTCTTGATTATCTGTCTTCTTTTTTATCCATTTAATCATTTAGAGTTATCTTTTCTAAGTCGAACTCTTCTGTTAATAGTTCTAGGTGCCGGGAAATTTGAAGGTGATTTCTCCAAATTTTCAGTCGTAAATGAATTATCCATGTTGTTTCAAAGCTCCAAACATTTACCAAATAAGCTAATCAATACTTTAAAAGACAGAATTATACCAATCAATATTTTTAAAAGCTGTTTTTACATGGTTTTGGATACATAATTCGCAAAATAATTAACCAAAGCTCATTGAATTAGTATCGAAAAATGATATGGAGTCGAACACCGAAAATGATCGCAAGTCGATCAGTGTTTGACACTAGAAACAACGATAAAAATACCGCAATTTATACAAGAGAGAATAAAAGCTTTATAAGATTTATAAAAATTATATTATTATAGAAGAAAATGAATCAACACTTTCCATTCAAAAAAAACCCAAAAAAACAAACAAACAAAAACAAACAAACAAACAAACAAACCTGTGCCACCTGTACTTTGATTATTCCATGATTCAGACCACAATTTACTTATCATTTTAACTGTAAACATCTAGTCGTAATATAGCAAATTTAGATGAAGGCTATCTATTTTGGTAATTACGTCTAAAATCAAGTTTAAACTTTGTGCAAAAATCCTCATGCTGGGGAAAGGAGTTTTCTTTTCTTTTTATCAACAAATTTTTGAGTTGGATTTTTTTTAATGTAGTGCCCCCTCCCCTCTCTCTGGAAAAAAATACCTGGGTCTGCGCCTGCCAATGTTTTCAGTGCTCTTCAGAGCCCAGTACATGTTACAGGTGGGTTCTTAATGCTTTATCCATTTACCACGACAGTGAAAAAGACAAAGATGAATATTTAATTAAGAAGATCTGAAGCTCCGCAAGCACGAAGTATATTTTCGAACATAATATTTTACTGTAAATTTAGTTTGAAAATGTTCATTGAAAAGTCTAGCTGCAACCCCTCCCCTAATTTTTTGCAGCACGGTAAAATCGCCCCGTTTTATGTAGCCAAAAAGCTTATTGTTGAAACAGATGGAACCCCCCCCCCCCCCCCACCGCATAGAATTTTCGAGATTGGATAAATACTTCTTTTTTTTTTGCTGGCTCATGGCGCAGTCTTCACAAAATTTTTTTTTTTCAACGCATGCCCGTCGGGCATCTCATCTACTACTTTTACCAAGTTTACATGCCCTACTCAAAATTTAACTTCATGAAATTAAAAAAATGCTGTCTTTACAGTGTATGAACCATTGTTTATACAAGAATGGACCAACAACCAAAAATTTCCAAGAGTGAAAAATATTCTTTCGGGTGGTCAAGAACATATACTTTTTATTGCTGTAATGCATTACCGAAAATTTTGAAATGTAGTAGTTTATCATTACGGAAAAACCTGCATGCAGTTTTTTAACGTACTGAATTTGGATTCCATGTGAAAAATCCTACAGTGTAATTACAGTTTGTGTACACAATGTGGCATGATTATCTCGTGCATTTCAACAACAGTAGAAAGACGACAGGGATTAGTTAGTTACACTTCATTGCATATGACACCTGTGAAATTGATTTCAAAATGTGTATGCACTACTTTGGTCGACTTATTTAGTATATATACTTGTCTGTTTTAATGATATTGTTACATTAGGTAATAAAAAATTAATTTCACCTATAGCTATTTACTTGACTACTGACGGCATATTTACATGTATTTGGTACATCAAATACATGTATAAACAGGGCTGTTAAAAAAGGTCAGAGAATCTACAATAAATAATAAATCTACCAAAATGTGGTAATCATTGCTATTTTTGAAGAAATCTGAATTTAATAAACGAGTATTGAACAATTGAACATGTTGAAAAAGGGGGGGGGGTAACGATAACTTCTGGCGTAAATGTAATTTCTTTTGATTTTATTTACCGGGTATTTTACTAAACTACTATTCAAATTTTCACACACAAAAAATCAAGAAATGCCAATTAGAAACAAAAAGGGAAAAGGAGTTGTCATGGAATAAAATACCGTACACTTTTTAATATCAGAAACGAAAGTATAGATTGCAATCCACTGTGTAAAATATTTTTACATAAAAGTCAGTCTACAATGAGAAAACATTACACATGCCCAGCGGGCATGTGAATCTTCATTTTTTACATGCCCGCCCGCAATTTTACCAGGTCCCGGGCATCGGACTCCCGGGTTATTTCGAAGACTGAATTGGCGGGTGTGACTGGTCAACTTACTTCTCCTAGGCACCTGATCCCATCTCTGGAATTTCCGGGGGTTCGTGTTTTATATCCTTTTCACAGATTTGTATTGTCTGTAAATTTTCTTGAGATCGATTCCGTTCCCTATCTTCACCTTTTTCGTTGTCTTGAAAAAATTATGTACATTTATTACTAAGATTAATAGTATGGTCTGTTCTCCCTAGCTAGCTGAAATAATCTCACCTTTTGCTTGACCCACTGTATTATATGTATGTATTGTTTTATATGTTTATGTACCTCATGTACCATTTACATGGTTTTTGAGTGAATAAATTGAATCTTTTTTGCCCCCCCCCCCTTAAAAAAAATAAAAACAACGATGCTGCAAGTATGTTTGCGCCAGTTCCAGAAAAAAAATAAGATTTGTTGAAATCTCAGGAAAATAGGGGCCGTAACAGAGGATTAACATTTGATTAAAGAAAAAGAAAAACGAAAGCTTATAGAGATAATTTGAATGGTTTTAAAATCCGCATGAAAAATTTGAAATTTTCTGAAGAAATGAATATTCAACATCAAATTTTTATGCAATTTTGTAAATCGTTTTATGTCTTCTGATTTTAAAATATGTCAAAATTGAATTTGTTTCATGGCAAGATTGTTTAGATTGAAACTATTTTGCGTTGAATATAAAGTAATCGAACTTTAAGAAAATTAGCCCTATCATAGAAAGTTGTGAAACTTCAAACAATAAATTGAGTCCTGACCACATAAATTCGCCTGAAACGAATACTTTAAGCATTCGAAATGTTACCTAAGAAAAGACTTCTAGGTGTAAAAATGAAGATAACAAACTGATCGATGTCGAAAATTAAAAAAAAAGAAAAAAAAGCAAAACTTTTTTTTCTTTTTTGCCATAACTTCAAATTGGGCTTCAAACATTTTCAACGGAGGATGAAAAAAAGAGAGACAAAGCATATAAAACTGAAAAAAAAAACAACTGAATACAGAGAGAAATAAGATAAAATCAACAGAAAAGGTGGAGGATCAATGAAAAATTTTGCAAATTGATAATGTTGACTGAATTCTACATTACATGTATTACTTTCCTCCTTCAATTTAAAATTATTTCCAGTATTACCAACAATGTTTCACAATCTTCCTTGATATTAAAATAATTTAATGAAAATCATGTCAAAATGTTTGGTATGAATCAAAATCTATCTATAAGAGAAAAAGACGAGATTAAAAAAAAATCTTTTCAGAACTTTGTCTATTTAATATGTTAATGTCATGAAAAGCAGTTTCTATTAACAGTTATGTAATTCATGCGACTCGGAATAAATGGCGTTCGACTTCATATCTAGCCGTTCGACTTGTGGTCGAATGTGTTCGACTTACGATCTATTTGGTATCTCGGGCTTTTTCCTTCAATAACAATTGTTTCATTCAGTTGCCACAGTAAACAACACGCTAAAATGACGCTTTAGGCACACATTTCGATACATCTCTGGGTTTATGACACGCATAATGTACCCTGTTGTCAACACTGTCGGTGAATATAGATAGGCGTTCGACTTGCGATCAGTTTACCCTATAGTTTTGACGTCAAGTACGGTATTATGACGTACCAATGGAGATATTCATGCTCATCCATGGTAGTTCATGAGAAAATGAACAGCCTTCTAATTTGCAAAGAATCTTAAGGAAAAATATTTGGAAATGTAAATATATATATATATATATATATATATATATATATATATATATATATATATATATATATATATATATATATATTTCCATTTCTATTTGTTTTCTCTGTGATAACTCTTTGAAAGTTAGGAGAGTTGAATTCTTGATCATTCTAACGGAATGCAAATTTTGCCAAGCGAAAGGTCAGTAGCTAAGAAGGCATAATATGCATGTAATTCTCGTGCGGCTGTCTTTGTGTCTGACTCTAAGGAGGCCTAATATGCATGTATCGTGCGGCTGTCTTTGTGTTTGACGTCAGTGGGCGGGGACTATTGATAGTGACATGTGAGGCCTCGTGTAATTTAAATCTTTAAAATCTAAAGAATCTGGGGGAATAAGACGAGCCATGTGCCCATGCCCATTTTTCGGCTATGCAAGAACATTTATTGGAAAAAATCTCTCAATTGTTCGAATTTACTTAAGCATTTTAATGTTTGCAGTAGTTCTCAAAATGATATTTATATTCTAAACAAGCTAAACAGTTGTCTTTCATTTACTGTCACAAGTGTCTAACATGGGTAGGGACTTCTATTGATTAATCTGCATATTGGGTGTTAACACTTATTGTGGAGATATTATAAAAATGTTAACATTGTATATAATGATAGTGGTGATCTAGAAGCGCTTGTAGTAAAAATAAATAAAAACGGGAATAAAAGTATTCAAATATCTATTCTAATTTTTATCCGACATTCTAAATAATTTACTGTAAATGAGTTCATTACTACATATATATATATTTTATTTCCAGTGAAAAATATGTTATTCCTATAGACATTTTTTATAAAGTAAAACAAAATTAACCCTCTTCCAAAAAATAAAAATATCATGACTCGAACACTTTCCTCAATACTATACCACGGAGTCACACATACATACCCATTTAAAATAGCATACAGTTCTCTATATTTAGCAAGCGTATTTGGACTTAGAATTTTTTAAGACCACGGTGAAAATTTAAGTAAGTTAACTTAATTTTTTATGTAGAGTGGGTCTTCGTACCAAATTTTTGCAAGTGTAAAAAGCAACATCTTTCCATTGCCTTTCATTAATCGTTCTCAAAAATATGGTACCATGACCCACTCTATTTAAAAAATGTAGTTATATCATCCAATTTATGCCAGTTTTTGTGAAAATTGAGCGTGATGCCATTTTTTTTGTGTTAATCAGAATCATTTTCGCTGTTACAGTATTCAGGTTTTGTCAAATTTGTATCCAAATGGTAATAAGCATTACACTAATTCAACAAAAAGTGAATTTTTTTTAAAATGAATTTACTGATTTTTTATCGATCGTTATGTAGGCATATGGCTCGGCTTATCTCCCCAGTTTCTTTACAATTTTATTTCAAAATGAAATGGAAATATAAGGAATCACTGTCTAGTTAGTAGAGTATGCCAGGGCTTTGCCTGTTATGCAAATTATCCCACGTTTCCAACTATCGTTGATGCCCTGGCATACTCTACTAACTAGACAGTGATTCCTTATATTTACATTTGTATGTGAAATAAAAAAAATGAAAATATAAATAAAAAATGCAGTTGGGCCATTATTTACACACTGAAAATTGTCGACGGTTTTTTCCGTTATTTTCTGATCATGACAAGGATCACACGGCGGGTGTGACCGGTCGGCAGGGGATGCTCACTCCTCCCTGGCACCTGATCCCACCTCTGATGTTTTAGAGGTCCGCGTTTGCTCTGCTCCAAAATTTGTATCGTTTAATGGTTTGTTGAACCATCAAAATACACGAGGCATTCCATGTTAATTCCATAGTCCCCACCCACTGACGTCAGACGCAATGACAGCCGTGAGAGATTTACATGCATATATTGGCCACTCGACCTTTCACTTGGCGATATTTGCATTGTTGTAAATATCGAGAAATCAACACACTTAACTTTTAAAGAATTATCTCAGAGAAAACAGTTGGAAATGTAAATATTATACATTTATTGACAGGGTTCGAGGGCAATTTGCGTTTTGTCCGACCCAAAACCAAACAGTTAGGTTCGAGGGGTCGACTAACACATTTTGCACACAGTCAATAAATGTTCTGTTATATATATGTGCCGGGTATATTATTTTTTGACATACACGTATCTTGATTTAAATTTGCAGTAAAACTCGGTCAATTCTGTCACGCATGCAAATAAGATTTAGCTGATCCCGCCCACAGTGTGACGTAAGCGGTCCAATATCTCATCGACAGGTCCAATATCTCTGCTAATTAAAAAAATCGATGTTTGACAGCAGAGTGAAATAATGGACCCGTCGATGAGATATTGTACCGCTTACGTCACACTGTGGGCGGGATCAGCTAAATCTGATTTGCAATCGTTGGTGTTCAGCAGTAATGGAATTGTCCGAGTTTGACCACAGTGCTGGTAAATTAAATTTACATCATGGAATCCACACGTCAAAAAAGGATATTTAAGGAATCACTGTCTAGTTTTTTTGATATGCCAGGGCATCAACGATAGGTGGAAACGTGGGATAATTTGCAAAACGGGCTTCGCCCGTTATGCATAAATTATCCCACGTTTCCAACTATCGTTGATGTCCCTGGCATACCCAACAAACTAGACAGCGATTCCTTATATTTATATGTGAAATAAAATTGTAAATATAAATTTAAAAAAAAAAATGCTGTCTAATAGATTTTAAATACACGAATTTCAATAGTCCCCGCCCACTGACGTCAGACACAAACACAGTCGCACGGACGAGATTGATCCTGACCGTTCGCGTGGCGAGAGGTTGAATGTTCAAGAAATCAACTTGCCTAACTTTCAAAGAGTTATCACAGAGAAATGGGAAGATAACAAAATTTTTATTTACTGGATTCGAGGGCAAAATGTTCTCGACCCCTTGAACCAAACTGTTTGCCTTAGGCATGATCGACGGCCTCAGGCAAACAATTTGGTCCGACATCACACGTGTTGACCTCGAATTCAGTCAGTAAATGTATAGTATTTATGATAAATACTATACATTTACTGACTGAATTCGAGTGCAACACGTGTGAATCACACGTGTTGCCCTCGAATTCTGTCAGTAAATGTATAGTATTTATCATAAATACTATACATTTACTGACTGAATTCGAGTGCAACACGTGTGAATCACACGTGTTGCCCTCGAATTCTGTCAGTAAATGTATAGTATTTATCATAAATACTATACATTTACTGACTGAATTCGAGGGCAACACGTGTGAATCACACGTGTTTCCCTCGAATTCTGTCAGTAAATGTATAGTATTTATCATAAATGTATAGTATTTATGATAAATACTATACATTTACTAACTGAATTCGAGGGCAACACGTGTGAATCACACGTGTTGCCCTCGAATTCTGTCAGTAAATGTATAGTATTTATCATAAATGTATAGTATTTATGATAAATACTATACATTTACTGACTGAATTCGAGTGCAACACGTGTGATCAGTGATTCATTTTGAAAATGGTTATCAAGGGTCCAAAGGACCCCTTTTAATGCGTCCAAATCCAAGGGTACTCAATGGTACCGTATATTAGATACTGCAGAGGAAATTCTGGTGAAATAGAAAAGGGTTTTGTCCGAAAGTGCAGTTGTTTTATTGAAGATGTGAGTGGTTTATACTATAATTCGCTCATGCATATCGCTTAGCACGTTGATATGATGCAATCGGCCAAGTTTTTTGATATAAATACAATTCTGTCATAAAATGCACAGAAGCAGACCAGTTGTTCTATTGAATGAAATAAGAGAGTTTTCTTTTAAAAAAAAAAAAGAAGAAAAATAGCCTGAAAGAAATTGAAATGATTCAGGTTACAGCTAAAATACAAACGTATACTAGTATACGCTTCAGCAGACAAAATTGAACTTCCTTTTTCTGATAATTGTTTCATTGTTAAATGCAATTTAACAGTGAAGTGGGAAATCTGACCCAGGTTGTTGACAACCTTATACCTGTTAAAATCGCTCATGCATATCGCTTAGCACGTTGATATGATGCAATCGGCCAAGTTTTGAAGCAGATTATACTGAAATAATTTTTAAAATTATACCTTTCATTTTATAAATTAAATGCGTCCATTGGTTTACACATTTATTGAAATAATGCGTCCTGGGCAAAATTTATGCATAATTTACGCAGGACGCACACCAAAATGATCACTATGTATAAAAGTATGTACATTTATGTAGAATATATACGAGAAGTGAAATGTTTAAAGTTAAATTTTTTTTTATACATGTATATCCTTTGCTTGTTTAATAATCATGCTACATTATCTTCTTTTCAGGAAAAGGAAGAAAAACATTTATCTGTTATAAAAATCAAGTAAAGAACAACATACGTGTGTGTATTAAATTTCTTATTTCCTTGTGCTGAAACAGTTTTATTGAAAAGTAAACCAAAAAAAGTTAGGATGTCGGTGAGTATTTTATAATTTTTACCACAGAGCATTCCCACTTAGCACTGTAATTTATGATATTTACATATTCTTTTAATTAAGCATAGTGGGGGATTTTTGTATTCCCAATATTATACGCAGTGCAAAAAAAAACATTTGTAACATACATGTACTGAAACATCATGCGTCAAAAATAATATTTCTCTCAGTAAAATGTCTTTTATACATGTTCCTTCAAATATATTGTTTTATAATTAAACTTCATTCAAAGGGATTGGTTAAAAATAAAAATGAAGAAAATTAAGCATGAAAGTTAACGATTCTTTATTCTTATATGACCTATCCATTTTAACTGTTTTATAGAGAAAACACTAACATGTTTTTAATCCTTTTTAAAAATAAGAATAAACAAAAAAGTTAGGTTTTGTCTATTGCTGCACGACAAAAATGTTACCGACGTCTTCAATTATGACGTTTAACACTGCAATGTATACTTTTAGGCATTCATTTTCATTTCATCCACAAACATAATAAATCTCTCAAATGCATCTTATTTTCCATGCTTCTCAATAATTTTCACTGCCATCTTGCTATAAAGCATCTCGCTTTGAGATGTTTTTATTAACGTTATTCCAACTGTTCAATGATCATTTCCATGTTCTTTCCGTTGTGCTTGATCTTGTGTATCGTCAGATATGAGGAAGTGACGTTAAAAGTTGACTGATCACCACTGGCTTTCTTCTTCCTCTATTGAAATTTTTTCAAAAAAATTGAAATCGCATTAATTAACGTCATTTTAAGTCAGACACTTTTACTACAAATAAGGGACATACTAATTAAAAAAAAGGGTTACGTAGAATTCCTTTGTGTATGGAAGTCAAAGACAGTCAGCTGCAAAGAAGAATGAAGTGCGTGGAGAATAAGCCAATCTTTAACAGTAATTACGCTTTCATCTAACGCTACAGTAACACGAGATCAACGTACAGCGGAATGAACATGAAATTAAATAAATTATGGAATTTAACTAATTTCAATACATCAAAATTAAGGCAAGATGCTCCAGCACTAACTGGCGGAGCAGATTTATAATACATTGTGACAGATATACATGTAGATCTGTGGATGAACTGAAAGTAACGTCATAAAGACGTCGGTCACGTTTTTGTCGTGCGGCGATAGACATAACCTCTGTCTGTGCATATATTTTTATTACATTTTCAACAGTGAAATACTGTAATTTATTATAAAAAGTATTACGTGCACCTGAAGGATTTTTTTTTAGCAATAGTCAAAATAGATAAAGGTATTAGTATTTCCGTTGATTTCATATTTTTAAAAAAGATTTTAAAGCAGGAGTGGCATTACTTTTGGGACTACCCTCGAACCACAGGCACTTGTTTCTGTAAATAAAAATTCAACTCATAGTATAATAATGTTATTATATATCATGGGTTGAAAAAATTATGATAGAAACAATTGCCCGTGCTTCGTTCTATCTAAAGGATTAACCCCTTATCAATTTTCAAAAGTTATATTCAAATTATTTCTTTCTAAAAAGTTTTGTAGATATTTATATCATTTGAATTTTTTTAATAATAAAAAGGAGAGATAACTATATATTTTATTCAGTCTGATAATAAAACAAACCTGATTCGCTGCTGTATTCTAATAGTCACTAAGCAACACGTTTGAATCAGATTGATGGAAAAACGGAACATTTTTTTTAAATATACCCCACCCCCACCCTCGCTTTCCCTTCCCCCTTTGAAACTAAAATTCCATTTTACAAGTACTTAGCAAATTCATACCAAAGCTTTTGTTGCCACTCCCACCCCGGCAAGGAGGGGGTATGTTTACAGACCAAAATACACTAGAAATGCTCATCTTATTGTGTTGTAAATTTTGAAACAAAAACAGGGTGAAAGACATGTATGAAATACTTTATATCTGATAATTTTAAATACCTTTTAAAACTTAAAATGCATTGTTAAATCGTGTTTCCTCAAAAATGAGGAGTAAACTGTATTGTGTTATTATAACATTTAATGTTTATATATATATATATATATATATATATATATATATATATATATATATATATATATATATATATATATATATATATATATATAGAGTACTCAAAAAGTTTTAAGCATGACTGTTGGCTGAATTGGCTGAATAGCTTTGTCTAATACATAACTACGTTTTCCTTGTTTAGAAACCTATACTTGAGGTGTTTCTTTTGTAGAAACCTATACTGAAAGCTTTTCTGAAGAAAAGATCAATCGATAAGAGTGTCTATATTACTTCTTCAAACTTTCAAAAAAGATGGTTTGTGCTGGATGACGACAATCTAACATACTACGATGGGAAAATTTCGGTGAGAGTACATGTGTACTAGGTAGCAGGATACTTTCAAATTTGAGTCATGGTGGCATATTTCTGCCGTCCACATTAATTTTATCTTATCGATTCATATGAAGTCAACATACGTATGTTCGGTTTTTAAAACTAAAACTCACTTTTATCAATCCGAATTCAAAATATTTGATCCATCATATATATCCCTTTTGAAGAGCTTTCAATCTGATTATCGAGTCGGTTATTGCTCTACCTACACTTATAATTGTTCTCGAGGATGGATTGGACAATCCTTATGAAACTTTACAGAAATGATAATCATTAACTGTAGCTGTACTTTCAATATTTTAAATTTTCAAAATAGACTCAGTTGCAATGGAAATAGGCGAAATATTATTTTTTTAATTTAATTTTTAAAGGAATGTGTCTTGCATCAGATCAAACTGGTTTCTGCAGGAAAAAAATGGAATCGGTTGGCAAGGAAAAAACTAGTGTTGTAGATTAGGATTTCCCCCAAAGCCAGCTTTCCCCCCGGAATCTGTACTCTAGAGTAGGATTTCCCTCAAGGGAAAATGCCACAATATAGAGACAAATTTCTCCTCTTTCTTTCTCAGAGTAGGATTTCCCCTCTTATTATATCGAAAATATTTTTGCTAAAAGTCAACTGATTTTTCAATGGAAATATGAATGTTTTCTATTCAAGAATTTGGTATGAAATCTAAAATAATTGAGTCTCAGGCAAGAATTTTAACTCATAGGAAGTTGTAATATTAGTCACTCAAAAATCTTAAGACCGATGTCTCAACACCCTCTCTCGGGGCCTGTTTGTTCACGAATTTTAAAATGTATGTCAGCCACCTTTAGTGATTTGATAATTTATTTGTCCGCTAAAAGGCCCAGTATTTTATCTATGGTTCGATCCTTTTTACAAATACATGTAGTGTGTGAAAAAATTCTAAAATTTGTTATTAAAGGTTCCACATACTATTTTGTGAGTATTTGAGTCGAGTTCTTCAAAGGGAAAAAAGCCAAAATTAAAAACTAACAATACAAGGAACACTGCTTTTGCAAGCCAAAGCATACGTATGTCTCCTCGACCCCAGCGTTGTAATATTGGATTTGAAAGCAGATATAGCAAATATACTCTTTTAAAGTTTTGCAAAATTTCAAATTTTTAGAAATAAATGAGTCATTTTTAGTTCCATGGCAACTGCAGCTATTTAATATTTTAACATCAGAAACTTAGAGAGACACATATCAATAATATGTAAATGTAGTTTGAAATACAATTGGAGAAAAAATCCATTTAAAGTAAAATTCCTTTATGTTTCCATGGACACAGTTAAAATTTGTTCAACCGATTACATTGTATCATTTAAAAAAAAACAGATGAAAAGAATAGGATTTTAATGTTTGAAAAGAATTGGTTGGATAGTTACTTAGAAAAATGATATTTAAAATCTTAATTTTTAATCGTATGTTTCAGTGGAACTGGTTGCCATTTGAAGAGACACTTGTAACAATGTGTCGCCCCCTCCCCATGCACTCATACATAAGTACAACCATAATGTTTTACTGCGGGAAAATTGGCTCTGGGTGAAATCGCACCCTAAAACTATAATACAGAGTAGGATTTCCCCGCGGAAAATTGAATCTGATGTGGGATTTCCTACTTCAGAGTCATTTTTCGGTGGGGGAAATCCGTTTTAGGGCGGAGGCTACTCTACAAGACCGGTATCAGTTACACAATTTTAATCTAAGATGTTCTAGAAAACATTATTGAATTCTTTAAAGCAAAAGCGATATTTTACAAGCATAAGTGACCATTTTCAAATGTTAAAAAATGAGAACAACTTAAAAATGTGGTTTGACAGTTTCTCAAAATAATTCCTAGCAGAATTAAAACCAAAACATTCAAAGTTATAATTATTTACCCACCCATGCAATCATTTCTTACAGTGACTTGCATGTAGCAGCAATTCACCCGATTAGCATGAAAGCAATCATATTTGTAATGAAATGATAAATTCTCGATGATGACTGGTCACTGACTCTTGTAAAATGTCGTTTTTGCATTCGAAAAATATGTTTTCTTCATCAAATTAGAACTTGTAATGTTATGATTATCATAAAGTATAATGAGGGTTATAAATGACAATATAAATGACAATTACTTATAACCAATCTACTTTATTAATTTTTAGTCCTTGATCTTACTCATGCTCTTCTAGTAGCCAAACTGTTTTTATATTCTTATGAATCGGAATTCAAAAACTTCATGAGAAGAAGGAAACTCTTGCTGGGGCCTTCAATTCGACATTTCAATTTATCGACGACGTAGTTATTTTCGTTCATATGTCGATTCGATATATCCCGGAGAACTAAATAAAAGACACTAGGGAGTCTTCCGCATCTCTGTTTCATACTCGGATATTTAATAGCTATATATGTTATAATGGCCTACCAATAACAAAACTATATGAGAAACGGGATGACTTAAAATTTTCAATCGAAACCTTCCTTTATTAATTTAGAATTATTCCAGTATCACCTGCTTAATATTGTGGTGTTTTTATGTATTCTAACTGATTCGGTACGCAAGAGAATGTTCTGAGTACGTCAGTACGATCATTTATTACCCAGTAAATGCTACTAACAAATAATTCTGATGTCATAGGGCTTGGAACAACCTCATCTGAAGTCTGCATTTCACAAAATTTATGACCGACATTTAGACCACTGTTTTTATACCAATTTTCACTAAGGATTACACTATTTACCTGGTCAATACAGAGGGCTCACTGCGGGTGTGACCGGCCGACAGGGGATGTTTACTGTTTCTAGGCACATGATCCCATCTCTGATGATCCCAGGGATCAGTATATTTTGCCCTGTTCATGATTCGCATTGTTTACATATAATTTGTCTGTGATTGAACACTGTTATCTTCACCTTTTCATTTTGTGAAGTTTCATTAACACTGCATTCGCCATTTGCTAGAACATTCGCGGACATCATTGTAGGTGAATGGATAAATGTGTCATTTAGAATCAGATACTATGCAGTAATAAAAGGCTGTACATCTATACAGTGGAAAACATATACGGTTGAGTTTTTTGATTAACAGAAAATGGGTGAAGAAAAAGGAAAGATTGAACTTAAAAAGATCTTGGCAGTCGAGGCAGTGGACCACGGTTGTCTGGATGGCAAAAGGAATGTCTTTCAGGTATAATGATAATCACCATTATCACCATCCTCAGAATTTATAAAGCACCCTTTATTTTAAAAAAAATCCTTAGAGTATTTTGTATTAGTAAAAATAAACAAATAAATGTCAAATGATTCTTTTATTTGGACCTTCTTAAAAACATACTTAACACCCCCCCCCCCCTAAAAATGGCATCAAATGTTTAAAATATGATTACATGGCAAAACTCAAAATATAACAAAAAATTATATTTAAAAAACGGTTTAAATAAATATTCCAAGCAGAAGAAACTAAGATATAGAGAATGAACAAGAGGCCCAAGGGCCTTAAAGGTCACCTTAATATAATACAACCCTGTATAGGTTCGATGGAAAAGCAATTTGATAATTATATAATAAAACAAATTAAACTGAATTAAATCTTAAAAAAATGTTTGAAGATACAATTTGTTGCTCAAAACAAGAGAAATAAGATGATTTAGCTTTCCTGAAAAGCTTGTCTGACGTGAGCAAATTTATTATTATGCTAAGAATAAAAAAAATGTTAAGTCTACTGTAATCAGCATAACTCGATCCAGAAATTAATTCCAATGCTAGAAATTAAGAAATGTTAAGTCTAGTGTAAAACATTTAGTTAGACTCGGGCTTGAATATATTCTATATCTTGTTTCCTTTTCAACCATGGGCATAGACTATGCTAAATAAAAAAGTTACAATTATTATAGTTACAGATAAAGATTAACAATTAAATGAATAAAAAGTTTTAAATCATATCAAATGTTAAAAAAAAAAATTAAAGTTGTTTCATTTTAAATGATCAACTAATTAACATCTCTGCACTTTAGCAAAAGAACGTTAAACTACGCCTTTCATTTCTAATACATGTACTTTAAAGTCTTTAATTATGAATTAAACAGGTCCGCAATTTATTGATATATGTAGTCAAATTCTGAAGGCAGAGAGTCTTAGTATGTTTCGAAAATAAACGTAAATTGGTTAATCTGATAAGGATAGGTATTCTACAAGACGTTATGCGCGATGTTGTTGACAACGCTACGGTTTAATAGCGCTGCATGTACAACAGTATTGAGGCATATATAACGCTTCTATTAATGCAACTATTTTCTACATGTTTTCATGTGTTCGTGAAATATACGGAAAAAAATCACCGTCAACTTTAATAGACTAATGAACAAAAAAGTTAACTTGTTTTGTATGTGTAAAGTTTGCTTGTTACTCCTAAATGCATTTTTATACATTACAATGAAGCAAAAGGAATTACAGTCATATTTTTAAAAGAACGTCGACTGGACAGATATGTTGAACCTCCTAAATGCCGTGTAAAATATTCATTGATTGAGTAAAGTTATTACCGGTAATATGTTATTAATTCTGAACATTTGCATTAGCACATTATGCATATTGAATATATTTTGTGATCGATATAAAAATACTTTGAATTTAACTCCTCTAGATACGACTGGTAATTATTTTTACACATTTTAGACTATTAACATTTTTGTTGAACTTGTAAGCCATTTCTTCTCTGCAAAGTACATTTCTTGATATCAAGCTCATTGAAATATTTTAAATCTATGGGGAAAACACATTATGCAGATATAATTTTTTTTATTTAAACTTTTTTTGTAATTGAGTAAATTTATTTTTGTATTGATATGTACGTTTTTAAATCTTAATGACGTCACAAACGGCATGGTTTGTCCTTGTTTTATTAAAAAATTGAGAACTGTAATTCATTTTTAAAATTCTACCCAAGAAGAAAATGCGAGCCCTGTTTAAAAATGTTATGCGTTACGTGCGTAAAAAGTCGCTAATTTGTGCTTTAAAATATTATTACATTTTGCATTACAATCTATTTGGTTGCCCGCGTAGCTCAGTGGTTAGAGCGTTTGCTCCATAGGGTCTTGTCTTCCGGATTGTTAAATGTAAAATAAATTTTAAAAATTTTGAATCTTCTTTAAATACACGTAAAAGTTGTTAAAATAGATATCCTGACAATTTCAGTCAAGAAAAACCACGTTTAAAAAAGACGTACCACACCTATATAGTTACATAAACAAACAATCTAATTGAACTTATTTTCTGACTAGAATCTAGTAGATCTATTCAAAAGCTATTGATTTATATCAAAGTCACCCATATTGGAAGCATTATTTTGAAACTACTAATTGCAAGCATTATTTTGAAACTACTAATACTAATAATAATTACATCAAGATTAATTAATTTGGTTTTAGCGTCCAGCGCTCTGATCTTGTTCGAGTGTTAAGAATGTTTCAATGAATCCTCTTACTCTTCGATTGATACTAAAAATAATATGAAATTTCCAAGATCGAGTAATCAAAAGAATGTTGTTGACTTGTCCAACAAGCCTAGACTACGAGGGGTGATCAAAAAGTTCGCGAACTTACTATCTCTGTATCTACAAAACCACAATTCAGATCAGAATGAAATTTGGCATACATATGGTCATAAATATGATCTATTAATAGCATGTGTTAAGTAATTTATGACATCACTATGTGAAATGCAGATGACTTGTGACAAAAAATGTTTGACTCAGTCATACTCGAGCAAGAAGCGGCTGTAAATTTTAAACGTATATCTTAGAAAATTCTTTGCAGTAATATATACAATTTGTACAAGGTTTATGAAGACAAAGGACTTGCCTAAAGTTCAGTTAGTAACTGGATGTATTGTTTTAGTGAAGGAAGGGAGATGGTTAAAAATGGTGTTCGTTCTGGGTGCTCAGTGGAAGTAAGTTGGGAAAGAGATTTGTCCTTAATTGAGCAATTTTGTAATTAAGATCGCCAAGTTACAATGGAAAAAAAGTTGAATATTTTAGCAATAAAATAATTGTAATCCCCTAAAATTTCAGTTTCTTTTGAACATGTCACGTGACCGCGTGGACCACGAGTTTCTGCATGAGCAGAACGTGTGTATTAAAACCAAAGGGGTCTATTAAAAAAAAAAATTAAACACTGAAACCTAATTTGATTTCTTTTGTGGAAGTTATTCACTATTCGCAAACTTTTTGATCATTCCTCGTAAAACTAGTAGTCTGCCATATATTTCTCTTTGAATAATACACAATTACTAGTATATAAATATTGTGTAGTTGAGTGTAACATTGAAAATTTTCACCCCAAGAAAACCAATCTCAACCGAGGCGTAGCGGAGGTTGACAATGATTTTCGAGGGGTGAAAATTTCCAATGTTACACTCAACTACATGCAGTATTTATTAATTATACTGAATGTTTTATACAAATACATATAACAGTGAACCTTGCGCACATAAATTCTGCGCAGTCAATATTTTTGGAATATTACCCGTCGTCAAGCAATGTTGACTGTTGCTATGCTGCATGGAGGGCATTGCTTCATTATTCAGCGGGTAATAGTGTTTTTTAACACATGTTTCTCAACGAATCAGATTCAACTAATTTACATGAAAGTATAATATGTACAAATATTATAGGGTTATTGAACTTATATAGGTGAATATTTGCACGAGTTGGCTGTACAAATGCACGAGCTTGTGAGTGTATTTGTACAGCCATCTCGTCCCAATGTTCACCAATATAAGCTCAATAACTCTTTTATTATATAGCTAAAACATTTTCCATTGATTTACATTAATTATTTCAATTAAATAACCCCAGATTAATGAGAATTTTTCAGTTTCTATTCAAATTAAAAATGTCAAATATCAGCGTCTCTCCAGTAAGTGTTCAATATCGCATCATTCCAGTGACCCTACCAAGCGTTATGATTTTCTTATTGAGGTTTTTATTGAGACTAATAGGTACTAAATTATTAATTAATAATTTGAATTTTGTGTGAAAATAGACACGTCTTACTTAAATGCCACTACTCTTAATTAATATTGTCGTTGAGCGGTTGACCAAAGGAAATTGCTCATTGTTCCCATGCAAATAGTTTGCCTGTTTTTTTCCAAGAGGAAAGAAAAAGATTTTCAAATTTGAAATGAATTTTTAATACATGACTCCTGCAAACAGTTGTCTGCGAGATGTGCAGGAGTATAGAAAATATTTTTAAACGAGTTTCAAAAAGGCATAATAACGCCTTTTTCAAAGGCGTTATAAGGCCTTTTGGAAAGGTGTGACAACGTCTTTCAAAAAAGGCGTAATAACGTCTTTTTAAGGAGGGATTCTTGTCTTGTTTCTGACTATATGAAATATTCAAAGTATATTTGCTTATATGTCTTATATATTTATATGTAAGGGATTTAAAAAATCATATTTTACTTTCCTCATCATAGTTGTACAACTTTAAATAGAAATGTTAAACTGAGATTGGAATCTAGCAGGAACTATATTTTTGGCGGAACGACGGCGTATGAAAAAACCCCGGTATCTTCTTTTCTGCTTCTCAAAATTACTATAGAACAATGAATTTAGATAAAAAAAATTTAAACAATCACAGACTTTGAAAATATTTCAAATGTAAGTAAAATTAATAATAATGGACTGAAGTTTTCAAAATATTATATATATATATATATATTAGCTTTTAAAAGCTTCCAATCTAAGTACAAATTTGAGCAAAAAATCAGTAAAAAGTGTTTATTCTCTCTTATTAAACGGTCAAATCTTTTTGTTTTTTGTATCAATTTGTATCTTTATATGACTACTTTACCATATGTGAAAATAAGAAAAATTTAAATATACGAAGCATATAATAATAACTGATATTTCTTAAAAGTTTAAGAAAAATAGAGAAAATTCGGATAAGACAATATCTATTTTACTTTGAATTATTCTTGTCTATTTGGTAGTATCATCTGAAAGACCCAATATGGTAATATCTTTCTATGTAAAAAGAAAAATATTTAAACTTTTGAGATAGAAGTAGGCGTCGCGTGATTGGCAATAGTATTTTTTTTATTTTTAATGTGAAGGAAAAAGATAATGACCTTGACCTGACCTTGCTTCTAAAATAAAACGGTCAGATACTATCACTTAGTGATAATGTCTTCTTGAATCTATGAAAATTTCATTAATTTTTAAATACAAGAAATATGAGAAGAATCCTTCCTATAACGCCTTTTGGAAAGGCGTAATAACACCTTTCAAAAAGGCGTAAAATTGCTTTTTGGAAAGGCGTAATAACGCCTTTTTGAAAGGCGTTACATGTATAAAGCCTTTTGGAAAGGCGTAATAACGCCTTCTTGAAAGGCGTAATCACGCCTTTTTGCGTTATTACGCCTTTATTAGCGTTATAACGTCTTTTAGAAAGGCGTTAGTACGCGAAGTGAAAGGGCGTTATAACACCTTTTTGCGTTATTACGCGTTTATCGGCGTTATAACTTCTTTTAACTTAGCTTTATTACGCCTTTTTTTCGCGTTAAACCCCTTTTGAAAAGGCATTATTACGCCTTTTTTTTTAATTTATTTCACCCATATATTGATTCTAATAGGCTTTACTAACATGTATTAACATGTATATATATTTAATTGAAATTAGTGAAGCGACCCTTTTCAGAAATGACGTCAGATTTGTTATGTCTGTATCAAAAGAGCAGAACCGCAGTTATCATGAAACAGTCTGTAGTCTTTTGCTGGAGATTCTATATAATTCAAACGTCGTGGCCCCTTTTTTTGCTGCAGAAGGATAGATTGATTTGTTGTATGTTGTTTTACGTCCCGTTCGAGAATTTTTCACTCACATAGAGACTTCACCATATACCGATGACGGGCTTTAAATTTAGACCTTTATTCGCTTGGCGAAGGAACAGTTGCTTCTATTTTTTATCGACTTGGGTCAGTCGCGGCCGTGATTCGAACACACGACCTTCCGATCTGCAGAAAGGTAGATATGTGCCATGTTAATGGTATTGCATAAAAAATTGCCAAAAATTGAGAGAAAGATCTTACCCTCTCCCAGTTTATGTTTTTTTCCTGGTCATTTTTATATTCGTGTCCCCTTCTTCATCTTTGATAAAGGCTGCTACCGGCATGTCGATCTTATGTTTATGTCTCTCACACTATGATCCTTGAGAAAATAAATTACTTATTAGGTTTTTTACTGACTATCTACAGAAATATATCGAGTTACTCAATCTCATAGGCGGCGAGGCGGAGTCGAGCCGTCTATGAGATTGAGTAACCCAATATATTCTGCAGACAGTCGATAATAAACCTAATAAGTACATTTAATAATATATTATTATTTCAAAAGAATTATTATTGCCAAAAAAAAAATTGCGCATCAGCAAATTGCTAACCAGTAGTGCCTCAATGTCGTTCATCAGTGATGGAAATATTATGTGATTTTACGATTTAATTCAGGTGATACACATATGTGCTACAAGATACGACCCTGTAATTTTATACGTGGTAACTGGTAGCACAGAAGAACAAGAAAAGTGGATCAGCGGAATCAGGAAATGTTAGATCCTTTGACTGTTAACTACAAGTATTAAACGTTTTAAAAAATGAATAAAAATGATTTCAGACAAAATTTTTCATAAAAAAAATGTTTTGAATGATATTACTTTTTATTATTTGAATGAATACTACAGTACTTAGATGTACAGGAGACGATTGTTGGATGTGTCTTTATAAAACACCATCTACTTTTCATCCTCCATCAGGTGCCATTAAAAATAATGCAACTTTTATAAAGAATTATCATTCTGGTGTGTGGACTGGTGCATGCTTTACCTGCTGTCATGCTCAAGGGAAACTAGCACGGGGATGTAAAGTGGTCCACGGTTGCGTAGAAGGTAGATCAAAGATTAACGATCAACTACATGTAATACATGTTTATCTTTAGTAGTGTATTAATGTTTTTATTTTACCCAAATAGGTACATGTATATGTTTTGTAGTGTATTAATGTTTTTATTTTTCTCAAATAAGGGTGAATATATATATATATATATATATATATATATATATATATATATATATATATATATATATATATATATATATATATATATATATATACTTCTAAGTTATTTAGTTATTTCATTTGCAATGCAAACTCAGATTGTGTTAAATTTGATTTTTTTTAAATGGTTTATGAAAAAAAAATTATAAATTCAGGTTTCTACATTCGGTGTAATTTTTAACGAAATAATTCTTTTTTCTCATGCTTTCTTAAAGATTTAAATTTAAAATATTTTAGAAAACAAAATAATTCATGAAAAAAACTAATAGTACCAGGACTCTATAACTTTGTCTTGGGCTGGGGGCTGACCTGTTAACCTAGGTTTAACTTTATGAAACACTGCTTTTTGTGAATGAGTTTGTGCATTTTCTTTCAATTTAGTTAAATGATTCTTGTATTCTTAAAAAAAACGTATTTTATGTCGGCTGGATCCTCAAAAGGTATTTCTCATGAACGTGCAGGAGAGGATCAAGGGAAGCAAACCTCCTCAGGAATTTCCTCGTCAAGTTCATCAATTAAATCACGAACCAGGACTGCTCCTTCCAGACCCCCGCCTAGTATTCCCCATAACAACGGGGAATCGAGTGGGGCTAGGCACACAGAACACGACTCCCCAAGAAGTTCCGCTAAAAGTCGGTTGACAAAGAAATCTTCTTCTACATCTCAGTCATCATCGAACGGACGTTCTCAAATTAACAAAATCTGTGTGGGGATATATGACTATAGTCCATCTTCAGATTCAGATGTGACAATTGTAAAGGTATTTTCCTGCGTAAAATTCGAAAATCATGTATTTCCTAACAAATAAAAACAATTTGATATGGTAACAGAATTCTGGCAGGTGCATCAAGGTTACCCCCCACCTTAGTCCCCAGTTATATACATGTATATATAGAGAGAAAGAGAAAGAGAGATTATGTCTAGACTGTGCTATGTAATCTATATCAAAAACGTTTATCATTTGGGAAAACGGAAAAAGCTAAAAACATTTAAATTCTGTTTCAGGGAGAACGTTTTGAAGTTTTAGATGATTCGGACGAAAACTGGTGGACTGTAAAAAATATTAAAAATGGGTAAGAGCTGCATCTACCATAGAAGTCTATATAATTTGATGATCTATTTCTTTATTTGCAGGCCTGTAGCAACGGTTTCAAAAAAGGGGGGCAACTTCCCCAAAATAAGCCGACAAACAAAAACAAACAAACTGATCAAAAGGGGATCGAGGGGGGGGGGGGCAACTTTCCAAAATTATCTGACAACTGACAAGCAAATAATAAATAAATAAATAATAATTAAAAAAAACTAATTTACTGTCCAATCCTGGAATTTGCCATGCTCGACCTTGCAACATCAAAAAGTGGAGGGCCAACCAGCATCTAAGGAAAATTTACTATAGCAAAATACTATACTCTGAAAAAAAAATACACCTCCCCCCGCGTTCTACGGGCCCGATTTGGGTCGTTCAAATAACAATATACATGAATAACGGATATAAATAGACATTTACTTTGATCAACAAAGATGCAGCCTCGGGTGCATAAATAAGTCAAAATTTCAAGCTTCCGTTACATGCTTATTTAAGTATACGTACTACGACCTGATACTCAAAGCACTTGTTGAAGATATAATTTTGAAAAGCATTTTTTTTTTTTGCTTTATTTGACCTCTTCTGTACGAAAGCCTATTAGTATCAAGAAAAAAATCATGCCCCACTATCTCGTAATTGCAAAAAAGATTTCAATACTAAGATAAAATACCTAAAAAAGGCATTCACTTTGTCTATCATTTATTCATTCATTTGAATCTCATCACCATTTTACAAAAGTATATAGAAATTTAAAGGAAGTAAAGATAATTAATACAAAATTTTATATAGAAAGATAATGCTTGGGTGAAAAAAATGCAAACTTAGTATGTTACTATAAATGTGAAGTTTGGGAATTCCAGGAAAGGGAGCATATTTATTTCTTTTCTTTATAAACTAATATAATTTCTGAAAAAAGGGTGTTTATTACTATTCTTGAAAAGTCTAGACTAAGACTAATTATATTTTATCTAGAATAATGTGTTTTGACACGATGAAAGTCCAAAATTTACATTGAATACTTTACATAATTTGGATTGTCTCTTAATTACGAGATTTTTTCATTAGGAGAACATGATTTTTTTTTTCTTACTTAATACAAATAGGTTTTATTAGACTCTTCACATCAAGATTTTGACTGAAGTCTAAGTTGTTACATGAACTCAGGACCCTGTCCTCAGCGGTGGGAGGAGGGGGGATTTAATAGTTTAATACAAGTATTGGATTTTTTGTTGCTTTTATATTCTGTATGACTTGTATATTTCAAGTTGCACTATAATATCGAACGCCTCTAATTGCTAACATTTGCATGCATTTCTGTACAATGCATTTTAATTTGACAAGCTGTTTTTCTTTTTAAAAATATTTTTGCTACAAAAATTTCTAAAATCAATTAGATATTTTACAGAGAATCTGGTTATGCCCCTAAAAATTATCTTGAAGAAGACGCTGCTGTTGATGCATACGAGTGAGTATGAAGTAGTTAGATTACTAAAAACTACTTTAATCCACAATTATTCAAGATCTTTAGAATCATTGGGGGGGGGGGGGGACTAGATGACCTATTGCTATCCGTCGTCGTTCGTCATGCTGTATTAAGAAACATTTGAACATTTGTTTGCCTCTCTGGATCCGCAGTATCAATTTTAACCAATTTTGGCATTTAGCATCTGTGGGTAAAGGGGTACAAAAATTTTGATTGACATGGTTCCCCGGGGGAGGGGGGGGGGGGGTCATGAGGGATGAGACTTAAATCATAGAAATTAATGTTAATGCAATCTTTGAAAAACTTCTTAACTTCTGGACATCAAACAGTCAAAATATTGACATGATTGGAAGAAATGAGACTTTTATCAAAAGTCTGAAAAAATAAATGGCCCCAGAGTCAGGAGTTCTGGTGTTAGGGAAGAGCTCTGTTAGTCTTTTAGTGAAAAATCATTTATTCTTTGAAAATCTTCTTCTCTGTTCTTTAAGGACAGATGATACAAACAAACCTTTATCAAAAATCTTGAAAATAACATCTGAAGTCATGTTTATAAAAGTAAAATGAATAATTTTAACCTCATAGATTTTCATTTTTTATTCAAAATTTTACAATAATTGGATTTTAGGTGACAAAAAATTGTACACATATAGATTAATAAGGATGGTTTTCGAAAGGTAGTATTTTGATCATCGTAGAAAGTTTACAATTTCTTAATACTTCAGACATTTATTATTCTAAACATTTGCAATCAAAATAGATAAAAAAATATATATACCAATCCAGGCATCGATATTTTTGTTTGTATCATCTATCCTTAATAGGTATTTTGTATACAAACTAAGTGCATGGTTTTAACGAGCAAGAATGTGTCTTCAAAAATTTTAAAGGTCATGACCCCTCTGTCAGGGATTCTTGTGTTAGGGCAGAGTTCTATTTATCATATAGTGAAAATGCTTTTATTCTTTGAAAATCTTCTTTGCTTCTGGGTATTCGGCAGACAAACTAAGTGCATGAGTATAATGAACACTAAAGCCTTTTCCTAATTGTGAAATTCTTGACCCCTGGGTCAGGGATTCTGATGTTAAGGTGGGGCTCTACATGTATTAGTCCTAATAGTGAAAACGCATTAATTCTATGAAAATCATCGCCTCTCTTTGGTACTAAGCAGACAAACTAAGTGCATGATTATGTAGAGCGAGAATGCTTCTTCAAAAATTGTGAAATTCATGGCCACTGACTCAGGGGATCTGTAGCAAGGGTGGGTCTCTATTGAATATATAGTGAAAATGCATTTGATTGAATTATTTGACATTTTTTTTCTCTACTTCAGTGTGTTTAGCCAGACAAAGCGCATATAGTTATGACGGGCAGGGGTGTACATGTACATGCATCTTCCATAATTTCGAAATTGAAGTTAGGGCAAGACTCTTTTGATCCTACAGTGAACAAGATGTGTATGTGAAACACTGATCCCCCCGTATAACAGCTTATAATCAAGGTTAAACTCAAGTTAAACTCCGAGGTAAAGGTTAAGAGATAAAAAATTTTGGTACCCAAAGACAGCTTGTCTCAATACACCTGTGAAATATGAAAACCCTAGCACCAAACATTCAAAAGTTATAGCTAAGGTTAAACTTTTTTTTAAAAGTAGATCAAACTCAAAAATCAAGTTCAAAGGGTCAAAATTGGTACAAAAGAGTAGGTCTTGTCACAAGGAAGACGCATGTGAAATATGAAAGCCTGAGCACCAACTATATTCAAAAGTTATTACCAAGGTTAAAGTTTTTCAAAAAAAGGTCAAACTCAAAGGTCAAGGTCAAAGGGCCAAAATTGTCACAGGGAATACACCTATTACATATGAAAACTCTAGCACCAACCGTTCAAATGTGGGTCAAGGTGAAAGGGTCAAAATTGTTGATATTGAAGGAAAGGTTTTGTCACAAGAAATACACTTGTTTAACATAAAAGCCCCTGTTCCAACCATTCAAAACTTATGGTCAAGGTTAAAGTTTTATTAAAGTGGGTCAAACTCCAAGGTCAAGGTCAAAAGGTCATAATTATTCATACCCAAGAAAAGGTCTTATCACAATCAATACACATGTAAAATATGAAAACCGTTCAAAAGATACGGCCAAGGTTAAAGTTTGATAAAATTTTGCAAAAGTGAGTCCAACTCCAAGGTCAAGATCAAAAGGTCAAATATGTTGACACCCAAGGAAAGGTTTTCTCAAAAGGAATACTCATAAGAAATATAAAAGCCTTAGCTCCAACAAATCAAAAGTTTTGGGTAAGGTTAAAGTTTTTGCGGACAAAGAGACAGACCGACAGACGGACGGACAGAACAAAAAACTATATGCCCCAGAATCTTTGATTACGGGGGCAAAAAAAACCCCATTAATTTTTCACACAAAAAAATCTTCTCTGCTCTTGACTTTTCAGCAGAGAAACTAAATGCATGGATATGATGAGAAAGAGTTTTTCCTTCACAATTGCGAAATTCATGGCCCCTGAAACAGAGGTTCTGGAGAAAGCATAATCATTTTTTGACTCTTCTATTTACTTCAGTTGTTATATAATACACTGTGTAAAAAGCTTGTGTTATCTTTGCAAGACATCACATATCACTTTTAATTTCATATCATGTAAATAGCATTGAAATTTAAGGGTAGATTAAAATAAATTCGATTTCTTTAAAAAAAAAAGTATTTATTTTTGTACTCTTATTGGGTACAAATGTCGACATTTTACAAGACCATCTCCAAAACTTCAAAGCACCTTGAATCATATTGATATGAAATAAAAATTGTTGCACGAAAAAATCACAATTTCAAGCTTCATTTTGAGACTTTTTATGCCCCACGCAAAAGTTTCGTGGGGTATAATGTTTTTGACCACTCAGTCAGTCCTTTCTTCTTCTTTTTCGATCAGCGCAGCTGCTCTAAAACCGCTGCACAAAATTTCGTCAAACTTTGAAGATATTTAGGACACAGTATGTAGTTATGCATATTGTCAGGAAATTCCGATTCCATTATTTTCCTGGGAATTTCGGCACTTTTCAACTTAGATTTTTGGCCATATCTTGAATATAGAGATGAACAGTTTGTCAGCGCAACTCCTCTTAAACCGCTGCACAGAATTTCGTCAAACTTTGCAGATATTTGGGACACAGTGTGTAGATGTGCATATTGCCAGGAAATTCTGATTCCGTTATTTTTGCCCTTAGAGTTTTGGCTATTATTGAAAAAACTTTCCGGCTAGATAATAAGGAAATCCAATGGAATCAGCTTTTGTAAAGAAATTGTATGTGAAATATTTTATGACCTTAAAAGACCCCTATTGATTTGAGATCAAAATATCATGATTCAACACACACACACACACACAAAATCTTTGATAGAAGTACACAAAAAGTTCTCAGCCCCCCCCCCCCCTCAAATTAGTGCTTTATATAAACAAATTTATATAACTACATCATAATTTTGTTACCATCAATTATTTTATAAGTGTAAATTGTCATATGTTGGACATGGACTTACACTCAATAACAAATCACTCAGGGGAAATTAAATAACAGTTTGTCAGTATAACTCCTGCACTGAATTTCCTGAAACTTTGTAGGTATTTGAAACATAATGTGAAGATTTGTATATTACCAAGAAATTTTGATTCAATTATTTATCTAGAAACTTCAGCCCAATTTAATTTGTAACATACAAAGATTTGAATGCCATTATATGCAAGAAGTTTTGATGTGATGATTTTTTGCAAGTAATGCCCCTTTTTGAATTATACTGTGTATTTAAAGTTCATCGTGTCATTCATTAAGTGTTGCATTGTCAACTTTTGGGGGAGCGTGGGGTATGTAAGCTTGCTCACTTTTTCTTTCATTAAATCAAAAACACAATTTTAAGAGCTATCCTTCCTTAATGAGGAGCGGATATTTTGCTTAAGCAGTATCGTAATTTGGCGATAGTGATGGAGTGTAGATAGCACGGACATATTCAGGCAAGTTTCTGGGTTGCTGCCGATTACCAGACTATTTAGTTGTCCTTTGAGCATCCTTTTACTTTCAGTTTTTTTTTAATTTGTGTGTTTTATAATTTTTTACCATTCCATTGATCCTCTACAGGGTCCCATTATACTCAGATGACTGTTTAGGCCCTTTGGGCCTGTTTTTAATTAAGGCCCCTTAGGGGTAGGGTGGGGCTACAATAGGCTAAGGGGGGGGGGGGGCGAAGCTTTAAATAGAAATATATATGAAATGCCCTTGAAAATCTTTTCCTCATGAATAGCAGGGTACAATATGCAAGCATCCCTATATAGTGTACATTGAATTTTATTCAAATCATGACTCCTTGGGCTAGGTTGGAGCAACAATAAGAATTAATATTTTAAAGTATTATGCAGTAAAATCTATAAAAATTTCCCGAAGAGTAGCAGAGACCGAAAGTAAATAGGTCCCATTTTAAATATATAGAAATAAAATATGCATAAGTAGAGCCAGCCTTATTTCAACTTTCAAATGGGCATTCGACATTTTCTGCGGATTTTCTAAAAGTGTGAATTAACGGGAACCGCTTTGGACTAATTAGCAGAAGAAAAAATGGTTACCTGTAACTTTTTAGAGATTATTTTATTATTTTTTAACAACCAATGTAAAGCCACCAGTTGCAAAAAAATGGTTTAAAGTTTCCCCTAGAAAGGAGGTTTTGATGGTAGATATAAGAAAAACTCACTAAGAATGTCTAGCATAAATTCATTCGAGTATATACATGTACTCGGGCATATGCATAAAGTTCAGTCAGATGATACTCTTTGAAACACTGCAAAGCTCGTTTCCCATGCAATTATTGGTAAATACATTAATTTGGTAATATTATTAAAATTAAGTGTATTCTGCTCAAAATCCATGAGCAAGGGGTAGCAGGTTTACCCTGGCTAAGAGAGAACATAATTATACTTATATGTATCTCTGACTTAATTCTCCCGCTCAAATGACCACGACCTGTTTAGAATTCCGCTAGAATGTCCTATAACTTCCTGTCAATCCACTATAATCTCGAATGCTGTTTAAAATCATGACTGCTGGTACACAGGAGGTACCACAATAGGGGATCAATATTTTTATCAATATAATGCTTTAAGAGCTACAGACCAACAGTTAGTCTTGACCCCTGTGGCTATGGTGGGGCACAATTTTTTGGGGAAAAAATAAATTTGATATATTTCAATGGACCTTTTGTTTGGAAAAATTTGGACGATGTTATGTATGGCACGCCAAATTCACAAAAATTAGATTAACATAGTTTAACAGTTGATAAACTAGGTTTACCGATTGTAAACTATAGTTTACGAACTGTAAACTATAGTTAACGATTCATTAACTGTAGTTTGCATTTGTAAAACTATATTTAACGGTTGTATAGTGTAGTTTACGAATTTTAATCTATGTTTTTCTGCCTGTAAATAAACGTTAACAATAGATTTTGCTGATAAATATAGATTCTCATATGTAAACTATAATTTGCATTCGTTAACCATAGTTAAGAGTAGTTAATCAAAGTTTTACAAATCGTGAAACTATATTTATCAGATAAAATATGTTTTACATTCGTTAACCATACATTTCGGTCGTAATCTATAGTTAACTGTCATTTATACTCACAAACTATATTTAACAGACGTAAACTATACTTATCGATCGTAAACTATAGTTTTGAGAGCTAAACTATGATTCACATTTGCCAATCATAGTTTATCGTCATAAACTATAATTCACACTCGTAAACTATAGTTAAGCGTTGTTAAATATAGTTTATGAATCTAAACACCTGTTAACTGTTAACGATAGTTTTCAATTCGAAATTTCGCGGCGCCAATCGCGAGAAGCAATAATAGGGTATAGGTTTTATCAGTGCGGAGAATATTAAGGACATGTGTTGGGCATTATCTAAAGCAAAGACCGAGTTATACATAATCAATATTGCTTTCTATATTTAAACAGGATTAATCGATTTTGTTTTAAAATGTCGTGTATATATACATTTCCTATAGGAAATTTTAAAAATATGATAAAATTTAATTTCTTAAAAGACATCTAATATTACGAGATTTTTGCTCAAGCAAAGGAGGGTGAAGCGCGTTTTACAATGTGCCAAGCATTTTCCCGCCACATCCCATCACCAAAACAAAGAAACTGTTTGAGTGTATTCGATTAAGACAACCCGTGTCACACTAGTGTTCAATATGCGCATGCTTACTAGTTTAACTCTAGAAATCCAAATATAACATCTCGAGTGTTGTACAGTGTTTATTTAAATATGGCGGGTAAAACAGTATATCCCCCTCTCCTTCGGAGCGGGTGTATAAAAACAGATCAAAAACAAAAACCGACAATATTGTATCCTGAACATGTGTTTTCTTTGTTCAATGAATGTGAATATTCCAGCAGACACTCTGACAACTGGGTTGTAAATATCAAAGAAGAACTTTTTGAAAATGGACTTGGAATTATCTGGTTTGAACAGGACAAACAAATGATTAATAAACAATTTCCCATTATGAAACAAAGAATAACAGATATTTCATACAAAACCTCATGGCTGAAATTAATAGTTCAACAAAATGGATTTTTCACAGACATATTGAAGATTATTTGACCTTGCAATATTATTTAAGAAAGTCAATACCTCCTCTTTATAAAAAAAAACAAACAAATAAGTAGAATAAGAATGTCTTCACATAACCTTGCAACTGTAACTTGGCATCATAGAAATATTGTAAAGGAACATTTTGTGAATTTTGTAAAACTAACATTGAAGATGAATTTCATTTGTTTTTGATTTGTCCTCTATGCAAAGATTGAGAAGTTAATAACTGGAAAAAACCATCCACATTCAAACTAGTTCAATAACTGAGTGTCCAAGCTTTGTAATTTCGGAAATATTTTGCATTTAGCTTTTAAGTTAATAAATGAAAAAAAAGTTCTTTATATCTGTATATATGTATTTACTATATGTTACAATGTTTGTTTTATTTATCATGTATAGAAGCGCATGGGTTTAATAATTGGTCAGAAAAGTACTATAGCTGACATTTATCATTAATCCAGTGTTAGACATAGGTTGTGAGAGACATATACTTGTATAAATTTATATAGATCTATACCACAAAAAAGTGACGCCGGTTGGAAATAAACCTTGAGCTAATGTGATTTAATGGTTTTTGTGGTCTTACGTGGCTGTGGCTTTTAACTTTCAGTCTGTAAAATTATGTTCAATATTTAAACTAAATTTATCTTTAAAAAATTACTTATGCAATGGTACAATATTATGATTGAAGGCTGACAAGGTAATTTCCATATAGGTATAGCCTTTTAAAGTGTATATTTATTGTAATTAAAAAATCAGCTGGTTCTGGGGATGCGACCTCCATATTTATAAGATTTGTATATGTAACTGTCCTTGCTCTCACATTGGAGTCTGTACTTATTTTGAAACTGAATCATATAACTAATTAACACGACATATCTAGGTCACGATCGTTAAACCTATAGGAATAATTTTATTGATCAATATACATAGACATTTCTATAATCCAATAATTAGGCATAGTCAAAAAAAGAAAAAAAAGATAAACTTCTTTTAAAAAAAATGAATACCGTCAATGATAACACAATAGTAAATTGATGAGGTTATTCTGAAAACTAAGCAAGGAAAAAAGATGTCAAAATAATGTTGTAGATTTTTTTCATGGACGTTGTAAATTTCTAATACAATTATACAAAGACTGACAAATTTATGCTGAAACAGTTTTCACATTTACATTGCGTCTTCACTTCCCGCCATTTTTTTCACCTGTTACTCCAGGTAAACTGAGGAGTATACTCGCGTAACACGAGTTGGTCACCCGTGTCGAAGATGTCTTATTTTATTTACAACTCTAGTAACTCGTGTAACTCGTGTCACATAATCGAATACACCCAAAGAGAGGAATGCAGTGGCGGATCTAGATGGGGTTGTGGGGATTTCAACGTCCTCCTTTTAATTTAAGTGAGAGAGAATGAGAGAGAAGTCCCAAATATTTGTTGTGTTTGTTCCGTAAAAGGCCACTTTTATTTATGTATGAAGAAAATTCGGTTGTTGAAAAATAAATTCCGCGCCTGCAATATGTTACATGCACTGTGTTATGTCTTTATTTACAAATTAATATAAGATATACATGTATTTTATTAATGACAGATCACGCATTTCGGTCTCTATTTTTCTCTTTTAAATAAAAAAAATAAAATTTTAATCAATAATTTTCCTGTCATTTTTGTTTTTATTTCCAACTAGATTTGCTTTAAAATAATAGAACATTTACTTTTTATGCCAACAAGAAATATACATGCATATATATTTAACAACAATTGTCGTTACATAGCAAAATCTTATAATGCTGTAACTAGGATTAGCCGATCTATAATTCACAAAAAAAAAAAAAAAAAAAAAAAAAAAAAACTATTGTTAAATATAAAATTGATCGTAAACTATGGTTTAGAGTCGTGAAATCTAGTTTCACAGAAAATTGTGCATATCCGATACAAAATAAGAGATTCTGTTCCTTAAACTGTGTTTCTCAAGTGTAAAACTATGTTTATCGCATTTTTGTGAATTTGGCGCTTTGTATGTCTGTAAAGTTTACTTTACAAAGCCTAAACTATAATTTACATTTGTTAAGTATAGTTTAGAGTTGTAAATCATAGTTTACAAATCGTGAAACTATATTTATCAGATAAACTATATTTTGCAGTAGCAAATGATTGTTTTCCGTGTTAATTATAGTTAACGCTTGTGAAACATAGATTATCGTGTAAACTATAGTTTACAGATGTGAAATATAGATTATCATCGTTAACTATAGTTTACGGTCCGTAAACTATATAGTTTACAGTCGATAAACCTAGTTTATCAACTGTGAAACTATGATTAGATCATTTTTGTGAATTTGGCGTGTCATAGTTATGGGTGCGTATCATTACCGCTACATTTTCAAAATTGTCATTACCGCTGGATACTCATTACCGCTACAAAAAAAAAAGGTTACATTATCGCTATATTTAAAAATATACATTACCGCAACATTGCCTCTTTCGTTAGCCAGCGGATTATGCAAATACTATGGAATCCGGATAGGGCCATGCAGTTCACTATCGCATCATCGCACCATCGAGGTTTGAGTCGATAGTGCGATGACGCGATAATGCGATGACGATGAAGCGATGGTGCGATAACGATGAAGCGATGATGCGATGGCACGACAATGCGATGACGATGATGCGATGGTACGATGAAGCGATAGCGCGATGACGCGATGGCACGATAGCGATGGTGCGATAGCGATGATGCGATGGCGCGATAGTGATGACGCGATGCTATATCGTGTCATCGTTATTGCTTTATCGCACTATCGTCATCGTGTCATCGCACTATCGCTCTATCGACTAGTACTTTCTATAACCGGATGACATTCCCAGCAGTCATTGCACAACATGGCGTTTGTTGACGAAAAGATTCAAGAATATTTCTTCAACGGATACGATAATAAAGAAATCATATTCCTTCTTTGGAGTAATTATGGTGTGAAAATAAGGTAGGTATTATTAATTGTCAGAAGTTATGATAATATAAGTACCTGTATAGGCTAATATTTTCTCTAAGAGTAATAAAGGTACTATACATTAAATCTGTAGTCTCATTCAAAGATTGTTTATATGCGTGTTCTACTTGTATGTATATATCTGTTATTTAGTGATTGAAGTTAAAATCTCCCATTTTAAGATACAGTATATTTTATGCATTATTTTTTAAAATAATTAAGCTGTAGACATTTGAAAAGACGCATGACCAGACTTAATTTGAGAAGACGGAGATCATACAATGTGGATATGGCAATAAGGGCTATTCAGGTAATATTGCTTGTGTTTTATTTCATCTTTCTTTTTTGATAGATTGATCAAATCTAGAAAAATCGTCAGTAA
Source organism: Saccostrea echinata (assembly GCF_033153115.1). NCBI lineage: Eukaryota > Metazoa > Mollusca > Bivalvia > Ostreida > Ostreidae > Saccostrea > Saccostrea echinata. The sequence goes on along the minus strand of NW_026889779.1, from coordinate 11,222,173 downwards.
CATCTACATTTTGATGATAGCTCATTATTTTTAGTTAACTCATACAAATGTTAAAAATTTCATATGATTTACATATATTCTACTCAAAGGAAGAAATGATGTTCAGTGGACAGATTCTTGGGTGTCGTTCGATGAAACGAAGGCTTCTTCAGAAACATGGCATCTTTATAGGAAGGTATATTATCTTATTATGATTAATTAACAGAATTCAAACGATGTGCCTATTGCTTATAATGAGTTTTATATAAATAAGATATTTATAATAATTTCATTGAATTTATTTTTTTTGTTAAAATGTAATGGTTAGATTTAAAATGGTTGATGATTAATTATATATATATACTGTTCCAGGGATAACATGTGTTTATTGAGAATAATCGATCCTGATGAAGTTGATCTAAGAGCAAGTCACTGCTTGACAAGAAGAATGTATCTAAGCAATGGACCAAATTATCTTGCACATGTTGATGGGTACGACAAGTTGAAGCCATTTGGCTTCGCTATACATGGTGCAATGTGTGGGTAAGTTAATGTGCATCAGTTTTTAGTGTTCATTTGAGTCATGTAAGATTACAAGAATTTATGAAGTTATAGAATTTATGATTGTTATATACTGTTGTAGCTACATATCAGAAAACAATATCAACTATTAATCTAAATGATCAAATTCCTATCCTTTCAGATTTTCAAGACGAATACTATGGCTTAAAGTTGCAAAAACAAACAATGACTCTTTTGTTGTAGCATCATATTTCTTGAAATACCTGGAGGAAATAAATAGTTGAGTATATAATTTTTACAAATCAATGATAAATATATTCCTGAAACTGTAAATGCAGTTTAATTTTCACAAGTTAATTTTCTACTAAGTAACATTCTAAATACATTATTTTGTATTGATACAGGATAAATACACATAAAATGCATTATTTTGTAAAAAATATTTACTTGAACAAAGAAACCATATTTGTCTCAGTTCATGGTAGTATGAGTTTTCCAATACATAGGTGCTCCAAGGTGTGTGAGACTTGATGCTGGAACTGAGAATATATACATTGAGGGCATTCAAAAATCCTTCCGTTGGTACGATAATGATGACATGTGTGGAGAAAAGAGTTTATCAAAGGAAGATCAATGTCTAACCAGGTATGAATATGAAGTTGTTTTTTAAATAACAATATGATTTAGTAACTTATGTTGTATAAACAAATCAGATGAGTTTAATAACCTTCTAAAATCTGCACACCTAGGACTGAGTTCCAATTCCAGTTAACACTCCTGCAGTAGAAGTTAGAGTAATTTGCCCTTTGATTTGAAAATTGGGGGGGGGGGGGGGACTTGATCAAATCTGAATGGTCTACTACTCCAATCACAGTCAATTCAGTTAGTCCCAACTTAAGGACATACATAACGTAGTTTGAACTTTATTGTCTATTTCCCTGGAGTTGAAGAGTTACAATACTTAAAAGAACTGTGTGCTAAACTTTAATGTCCATATTTTCTGTTGTACACTTCTTCTTCAACAATTTTGGGTAAACAAAACATTTAGAATATATGTTTAGTTATTTTTGTATATTTTTCTTTGCATTATACAAGAATTTTCATCATTTGATATCTTTTTAAAACCCCTGGTAATGCATGCTAATTTTTTGTCTATGAACATCTGATGACACTATAATCTTAAATCAAGAATATTTTGAAAAATTATCAGTAGGTAAGGTATGTTGCGTATGTCCTTAATATAAGATCAAATAACTGAAGTAATTGAATACTTTAAAAATTTGTATGTGTAATCCTCATTTAAGTTTCTTTTCAAACTCTCTACTTTTCTGAACATTTTTCCTGAGGGAAAATAGATCAACTGATTATTTTCACTATTACTTTTCAAAGACCAAAATAATTCTTCATATTATTATCTTTCATAGGCGTCATTGTGTAATCTGATACCACAGATAATTTTAGAAATAATAAGTTTTGCAAACTTCATACTTTCATTATTTGCATCCGTTTCATTTAATAGAGTTCAAGGTGACACAGTTCTTTTTATAGTATTAGTTATACTACAGAGCCATCGGGGGGGGGGGGGGGGGGAGAGATGCAATTGCAACCCCTGAAAACACCAATATTTTGTTTAAAGTTTTGCTATTTATTTGTTTATTTCATATTTGAAAAAAAATGACCCCCAGAATGCAACAGACTTGTATGCATTTTTATTATAAATTTTCTGACCCAGGGGAGGGATAACCCTCCCATACCCCTCTCCATACCCCTTTCTGGAAACCTGTTGTCAAATATTTGAAAATGAAGTCAGTTTAATGATTTAAAATATCTCTGCACATAATTTAATATACATATTATTGTTTCTGTATCATTATGAAATTAATATATGACTAATTTATGTGATTGTTTTATGCCCCTATGATTAAAGATTCGGGGTCCTTATCCATATAGCTTTGGGTCTGTCTGTATTTTTATCTGCAAAGACTTTAATGCACCAACATTTTTTGACCTAATGACCTTGACCATAGGGTTCGACCTACTTATGAAAAAACTTTAATTTTGGACATAACTTCTGAATGGTTGATGTTAGAGATTTCGTATTTCTCAAGTGTATTTCTTGTAAAAAAAAATCTGTCTTGGAGTTTAACCTACTTTTGTAAAACTTTGACCTTGGCCATAACTTTGAACGGTTGATCCTAGGGAAGTTGAACGCTGGTGGAGAACACTGAGAGAGATGGGCATCTCCTTCTGGATAGACTTGTTCAAAGACATGGAAGACCAAGGGATGTTCTCATCAGCAAATATCGAGCACATGTAAGAAGAGAAATAAATTCTTTATTTATACTTTAAAAAAATTAAGAATTTACGCATTTATAACCTATTATGATATTTCTGCATGTTACCTAAATCCTTATGACTAAGACTAAACCAACCATTTATAAGTGTTTTTCTAATTAAAGAAATATTAAGAAATATAAACATTTTTTTACAGGAAAAATTTCACCCTGATTTTTTTTCTTGTTTTCAAAATTGACCTTTAAAATTTACCAATTTAGAGAATGCCTTCGCTTCTGTTTTATGAAAATCATCCAACAAGAACTTGATCAAATAAAAACAGAATGGAATAACCATTACATCAGAGCACAAAGACGCTATGATGATGATGGAAATCTCCCAGGAAAACCAGAAATGATGTTTTTCCACCCTGAAATTTTTGGTATTTTTCCTAGCAAAGATTTGTCTAATCACTAACTTTAATTTGAATATTTTTCTGTGTTTACCTTTCTCCTTCGATACCTTGGTTGTTTTTCAGTACTCAAATTTAAAACAGTATCAACACATCATGACTTCATTTTTTTATGTACAGGTGCAGTAGATTATAAATCTCCAGTGGATATTCATGACGTGCTAGAGTTTCAAAGACTATTTCCTAGTCCAAGCTCGACAGGATGTTGGGAGGACTATGCAGCATACTTTGATCATTTGCTTTTGGAGGGTGGGAGAATTGTTCCAAACACCACTGAGAAGGCCATGGAGGCTTTGAAGTACTTGGTTGAAAAGTTGTAAAATTCAAATTAAGATTAGAGAATACTTCATCACCTGATGTTTCACTTGACTTTTTTTCAATTTTCATGAAAAATATTGTACACTAATCATCAAAGTGTATGAATTAAAAGTCACAAACAGAAATTATTACTATGTTTATTGGGTCACCATACATGCCACATTCATTAGAACAACTATTAATGAAAATTGCAAAATGAGGATATAAGGAAAGCAAACTGCTCTGAGAAAAATTTTTTTGGCATACAGATGCAACAATCTAGAATTTAAAATTCAAAAGCATGCTTACTACCACAAATACACCAAATATCAATTAATATTCCCATACAAAAAAGTCTTTTTGTATTATCTTTCCCTGAAGAAATACTCCTCATATGATTATCAATGTCCTTTAGTATTATCTTTCCCTTAAGAAATACTCTTATTCGTTAATATGACTATCATTGCCATTATTGAGTTTAAAAATTAATTGAATGAAAACTTTCAAAACATAGATATAGCATTGAATACATAAAGTTATTTTCTTAAGCAAGATGGAATCCCCCCCCCCCCCCCCAAGTGATTGCCAACTACATTTTTCTGTGAAATTCCTCAGGGGGTTCTCCCCTAGATATTTCCAACAAAAGATCGCAGGTATGTGCACTTGGCAAACAGGCAGGGTCTTCCACAAATTTAATTTCAAGCTTTTTGTGAAATCCTAGTGCAGGGATTGTTTCAGCTCCAGTCCAAAACGCCAAGAGCATGTTTAGATTAATTTTAGATGTACCTTCTGAAAGAAAAGGAAAATAAAGAGATGAGTTAGAAATACATGTCAAGTAGTATAGAAGTTGCAAATTTTGACTAAGAAAAGCATTATTGCCTCTTAAGGTCAACTTGCATTTACGTGTACCTTACCAACTATTTTCCAGGATATTCCTAATTTAAAATTATAGAGTCTCATCAGGTGTTTTAAGACAAAAAAAAACAGCATACATTACCAGGAGTTTTCAAAAGATGTAATATGATGAAAATAAATAATAACAAAAATATAGTGTTAGCTGGTATTTCCTCAACATTTGCTTCAGAGGAGGTAACGGCATTTACAGGCATCATTAAATTGTACAAAGGTTTTTCAATTATTGAACTCTTAATTAAATCAACAAGGGAATAAGAAAATAAAATTCCAACACTATGTTGTGTATGTCCTTAAGCTCATAAAAGTAATGTCAGCAAATATTCTGTATAATTGGCATTCTGGTGAATTAAAGAAATAAAATTAATACTTTGAACAAGAAACCTGAATTCTGTTAATTAATCATAATAAGATAATATACCTTCCTATAAAGATGCCATGTTTCTGAAGAAGTCTTCGTTTCATCGAACGACACCCAAGAATCTGTCCACTGAACATCATTTCTTCCTTTGAGTAGAATATATGTAAATCATATGAAATTTTTAACATTTGTATGAGTTAACTAAAAATAATGAGCTATCATCAAAATGTAGATGATACTGACGATATTTCTAGATTTGATCAATCTATCAAAAAAGAAAGATGAAATAAAACACAAGCAATATAACCTGAATAGCCCTTATTGCCATATCCACATTGTATGATCTCCGTCTTCTCAAATTAAGTCTGGTCATGCGCCTTTTCAAATGTCTACAGCTTAATTATTTTAAAAAATAATGCATAAAATATATCTTAAAATGGGAGATTTTAACTTCAATCACTATTTCTTAAATAACAGATATATACATACAAGTAGAACACGCACATAAACAATCTTTGAATGAGACTATAAATTTAATGTATAGTAACTTTATTACTCTTAGAGAAAATATTAGTCTATACAGGTACTTATATTATCATAACTTATGACAATTAATAATACCTACCTTATTTTCACACCATAATTACTCCAAAGAAGGAATATGATTTCTTTATTATCTTTTCGTCAACAAACGCCATGCATGTTGTGCAATGACTGCTGGGAATGTTATCCGGTTATAGAAAGTACTAGTCGATAGAGCGATGGTGCGATGACACGATGACGATAGTGCGATAAAGCAATAACGATGACACGATATAGCATCGCGTCATCACTATCGCGCCATCGCATCATCGCTATCGCACCATCGCATCATCGCTATCGTGCCATCGCGTCATCGCGCTATCGCTTCATCGTACCATCGCATCATCGTCATCGCATTGTCGTGCCATCGCATCATCGCCATCGCGCTATCGCACCATCGCTTCATCGTTATCGCACCATCGCTTCATCGTCATCGCATTATCGCGTCATCGCACTATCGACCTAAACCTCGATGGTGCGATGATGCGATAGTGAACTGCATGGCCCTATCCGGATTCCATAAAATACACATGTCCATACATTAGACCTGTTTCCCCTGTTCACCACTGGGAGTGGAAAGTAAGACTTTAATCAGAATGTTTCTGGGTTTTTTTTCAATTTTTATTTAAAATCTATTTTATTTAATAAAACTTTTTAGAAAACCGAGCATTGTTCATGGATAAATACATAATTGGTAGACCTTTGAAGGTTATTTGCTTGAGGTACTGCTGTCTGGAAATCTCTTATATGAATTATAATGAACAGAACATATTAGTATTCCATGTCATTACTGGCTGATTTGATATGTATCGGTAATGAGTTGTAATCGGCAATATTCTTATTGATAAAATGTAGCGGTAATGATCACCCGAAAGGACAAGATAGGCTAAGAGCCCTTTTTGGCCCGTGGTTTTGGGTGTCCTTTAGAATGATGCAACAGTTTGTCAATGAAAACCTGTTGACATCCCTACCACAAAATGAGTATTGGTTCTAGGTTATGGGATACACAGAGGTCACAGGAAGGTCAGAAAATATGTCAATTTCCGAATTTTTTTCATTTTTATGCAAATTTTCAACGATTTTACAGCACATTTTGTTTCAGAAAACATATAGAGCACAAGCTTGCCTATCTACCAAATCTATATATTTCATAAAATAGTATCAGATGTATCTTGTGTATAAAAATCTCAGATAGGCAAGCTTGTGCTCTATGTTTCCCAAAGTGAAAAGTATCTTAAAGGGGCTGACTGGGGTTTTCATTGCGCAATACTTCGCGCAGCATAGTAAAAAAAAGCGTATTTACTTTTTAAAGCAACTAATTTTTACATAATTTATGAAAATTAACCAAATTAGGAAATCTCAAGTTAAAAAATCTAATTACGTTTTTAAATAACTCATATTTTAAACGATTTTTCAAATGATGGTTAGATAGACGTCGTAATAGTGTGGTTTTGACGTTATGAATAACCGAAGTTCTTTAAGAGGGGTAATTAATTATGTCATAAATTAAAAAATATAAAATAGATGCTCTTGAAATTTTAAACATAGGAAATTCAGAATCTCACAATCATTTTTTATAATTTTTTATATAAATCTGTGGTATCCGTCATGTTTTGTAGTACTCTATAAAAACAGGAAAATATCATGAATTTTGACATTTTGAGATGTCCCCTCTGGAAACCAGACGGTAGAATTGTGTGTTTCTTGCACAAAATGTACAATATAGTATTACTCATCAAATAATAAAATTTGAGCAAAAAGTCTATAGTAGTATTTGTATAATTTGCTCCAAAGAGCGAAAAAATGGTATTTTCCTATATAATCCTATAGTAAATGTACCTGTATTTTGAGACGGTCCCTCAAAAATAACCAGACGGTAGATTTTCACTAAACTTGGCATGTATACTGAAGTCAATGTAAGGTATATATGGTATAAAATTAAAGAGTTTCTCTATAGTAGTTTTCACACTATAAAACCCCAGTCGGCTCCCTTAAATTTGACAAAATTCCACCAGAATTGAGGAAATTCGGGAAAATATCTTACTTCTGCTCCCTCTTGTGGTCTCCGTGTAAGCTTTGAATGAGAATTAGTGCTGGTTTTAAAACAAGCATCATTTTAAGTTCTTAACAACAAACTATCACAGTTTTAACTGTGTTCTGATTTTTATATAAAATAAGGGACCAGATTCGGCCGTTACTATACCTTGTTCTTTCGAAGAAATATAGCGGTAATGAGTCGAAATTTTTCGTAATGTAGCGGTAATGTTGACCTCCCGATGTTATTCCTCTTTTGAAAGAAGCGTTCCGTGCATTTAATAAGCAAGTGGTCTCTGAATATCAAAATTTGATTAAATATTCATAAAAAAGTATAGCTTAGTTACCAAGTTCGCATATACATGTAACTAATATGATGTCATTAAATGCAGATGGTATTTTGGAAGTGTATCAACATCAGACTGCGACTCACTAATGGCAAATGACGGGCGGCCTGGTTGTTTTCTCGTTCGTGATTCCAGAGAAAAGGGCACCTTTACTCTTTGTTTATTGTATGATTCTTATTTAAATTGCTTCTAAAAATATACAAATTCTTCATCTGCAAAAATGTAGTAGCAATAATAATCCAATGCATGAACCTTTTATTACTTTAAATGATTACCGGCAACAGTTGCATAATTCTTATGCAAAACATATTTAAAATTGATATACTACGTAAATGTTGATGTTTAATCAAGAGAACGTAATCCTAGTTTATCATGATCATTCATGTTTTATTAATGTTTTTTTCTTGACTTGTAAGAACTTTCTTTAGCATTTGTGATTGAAAAAGAAATATTGACGAATATTTTTGAAAAGTAATCATATGTATCCATTACAAGTGACGGTGCCAGCATTAGAAAATTCCGAATCGAAAACACAACAACTGGGAAAGTTTATATTGTAAAAGAGAAGGAATTTTCCTCCGTGCCCCAACTTATTGAATATTATCAGCAACATGAAGTCGGTAAGTCTTCCAGCAGATTTTATAATTAACGTAAAATCATTTGTAAGCTGTACTTGTTAAGACTGTTTAAAGCTAACATTTATTTTCTATTAAATACAAGGCTCCACTGGCTGCAGACTGGAATCAGTCGTTATGTAATTGTGGCACAGGTGCTATATCATCGTTACCAATGAACGAATTGTCAAAATTCTGGAGAAGTTATTCTACAACAAGACCCTATTTTATATTGTGGAATATGGAGACAAATTGGATTTGGAGGAAGAAGTCATTGACTCCATCACAACTATAAATTAAATTCATCTTGCTTGAAACAGATTTAGCTGATTTTATATAGTACACTGTAAAAAAAAAAAACATGCAGTGTATACCGGTATAAATAAACATATAGTCAATATTTGGGCTGAAAATTACAAAAAGTGTAAACTTAACATTAATCCTCATTATAATGACATTTTTATTTTTTCAAATCATGGTATAAGGGGTTTCACTGATCTATCACAAAGTATTTGACAAGAGTTGGGTAACTCAGGTGAGTGTTGTTACCCGTAGGTCTCATTTACTATTTTTTTATTGTTCAACATAACTGTATTTCAACTTTATCATCATTTTTAATATGCATGCAGTATTTGTATATTATTCTTTTTAGTTTTAAAATTATTTTAATTGTTAACCTTCTTCCCTTCTTCCATGAAGAAAGGCAGAGCACAAACAAGCATACGCACAATCATATACAGACACCTCTGCTTCTTCCCTTAATACTCCACTTTATTATATACCCAAGTGTGTATCACTCAATTTTACTGTAGATTTCGTACAATCACGTGACGGTGTGATCCAGCTTTCCGGATCACCACACTGTGGTTTTCTGAATCCATATCACCCCTCTCTGAAATTGATGACGTAGTACACAGAAACGTGACGCTATTTTTCATGCGCATCAAAAAGTTCCTTGACAAAATGCTTTGTTTAATGGGAAAATCTTATATAATTGATCTCAAAAGTTTTTTAAAACTATATTTTGCTAGTTGTAAGGGGGGTATATAATAGCGAGCGCAGCGAGCGGCGCGAAGCGCCGCTCGTCACTGCGAGCTCTAACGACAACGCCTGGGCGAAGAGGAAATTCGGACTACTGCACATTCATTCAATAAAATTTTTTTCCGCAGTAATTTTGACCCACAATGCATCGCTTCTTGTTCTCGCTGCTAACTTCGTTCACGCGGTGACAACAACTAAAAATTCACACAAAATAAACTCGCCTTAATTTAATGGATATTGCATGCAGATAGTAGATTAAACGTTCTTTGTTAAAATATTTGCACTTTTTAAACTTTGCTTATGGAAATGCAGCTAACATACGACGTCATGTGACGTCACAGTCTAGACGTTCCAAATGTCTCGTGCGGTTTGAAGAGGCGGATCATAATAATGAAGTGAACACTGCGCTCGCCCCAACGGTAGCACCGTCAACATATTAAATTTATCATTATAACAGTAACTTGATCCGAAGAGCCGTATCACGTCTCGTTGACAGGCGCGGATCATCAGATCAAACTCGACGCTTCGCGTCTCGTTTGATCTGATGATCCGCGCCTGTCAACTCGACGTGATACGACTCTTCGGATCAAGTTACTGTTCTAATAATGTATATTTCTTATATACCCAACTGTTTGTCACTCAGTTTTACTGTTGAATTTACACAATCACGTGACGATGTGATCCGACGTTCCGGATCACCACACTGTGGTTTTCTGAATCCATATCACCCCTCTCTGAAACTGATGACGTAGTACACAGAAACATGACGTTTTTATTCTCGCGCATCAAAAGTTCCTTGACAAAATGGTTTGTTTAATGGATAAAATTTATGTAATTGATCCAAAAAGTTTTTTCTTTTATCATATTTTGCTCGTTTTTAAGGGGTATATAATAAATTTATCATTATAACAGTAACTCGATCCGAAGAGCCGTATCACGTCGAGTTGACAGGCGCGGATCATCAGATCAAACGAGACGCGAAGCGTTAATTATATAAGATTTTTCCATTAAACAAAGCATTTTGTCAAGGAACTTTTTGATGCACATGAAAAATAACGTCATGTTTCTGTGTACTACGTCATCAATTTCAGAGAGGGGTGATATGGATTCAGAAAACCACAGTGTGGTGATCCAGAAAGTCGGATCACCGTCACGTAATTGTACGAAATCTACAGTAGAATTGAGTGATACACACTTGGGTATATAAAAAAATAATATATATGCTCTAGCTGAGCTCAGGTCCCCAGGATCATGAACATCTTCATGATTTTATCTAGAACAGAAATTATGTAGAAGTAAAACAGTCCAAAAATAAAAATTTTAAACAAACTACTGTTACAAACTCTGCTCGCCGTATGGAAAAGTCGAATTCAACCATGAAATGGTATGTGCTAATCCCGCACAGAGAACAGAATTAAAAAATGAGTGGGTTTAAAAATTCAATTCCAGTGTTTAAATATTGCATGAGTAAATAGAATTTGTTTACGTCTGATTTTCCCTGAAAACATTACGATGTTTATCCGATGTAAGTTTAGAAAAAGATTTTTACCCAATCAAAATCTCTGTGCGGGATTAGCACATACCATTTCATGGTTGAATTCGACTTTTCCATACGGCGAGCAGAGTTTGACGCTGTTTACGGAGACTAAAGAAAATAAAGACAAGCATGCCATATATAGTTGTGTAGATAAATTATCGTAGAAAACATAGGTATAAACAGTTTGTCAGTGTATTTCCCCTGAAAGTGTAAATGAGTGCGATTCTGGGGGAGGGGGGTACTCCGTGTAATTTGGAGTTAGATACCTTGTGTTATTATTATACTATGGGTTAAAAATTTATTACCGAAACAAGTGCCTGTGGTTTGAGACCAATTCCTAAAAGAATTATCTATTGCAGATCTGATAAGGTTACACAACATAGCGAGGTTTTGTGTGATGCCTGTCTCCATAAGTATTCTCTTGTTGGTTGTTGGTTATTTGACCTGTGTTCACTAATGGAGCAAGTTAATGCATTTGAATTTGATGCTGTTCTTTATTTACTTCTTTGATTTTGTATGTTTTCTATATCAAACTTGGTATATAAAGTAGAAAAATAAAGATATATCATTCATTGTATTTTTTGTTGTTGTATCACTATGGTGACTACAAAACAGAAATTCTTTCAAAATGTTACTCCTTGTACAATCTACAGTAATTAAATAAAGCCCTTTCATTTCGCTTACTCTAGAAATGGTGTAAATCAGATGTGAATCCTCGAAAACTTTAAAGAACTTTTAGAAAATTTGAAATCTCAAAATCTTTCAAAAGTCTACAACATTAAAACGGTATGACTTTTCTACACTATATACAACAATTCCTCACGATAAATTAAAAACTAGGCATTTTGATATCATAGACAACTGCTTTTTCAATAAAAACGGAACTCGGAAATTTTCACATCTTGTGATTGATCTATGAGGCGCCGTTTTGGTATTTACTGCCAAAAAGTGATATCACCTATTCGAATAAGTGATATCACCTATTCGAATAGGTGATATCACTCATTCAAATTGAATAGGTGATATCACCTATTCGAATAGGTGATATCACCTATTCGAATAGGTGATATCACTTATTCGAATAGGTGATATCACTTATTCGAATAGGTGATATCACCTATTCGAAATGAATAGGTGATATCACCTATTCAAATAGGTGATATCACCTATTCAGCACGAATAGGTGATATCACCTATTCGAATAGGTGATATCACCTATTCGAATAAGTGATATCACCTATTCAATTTGAATGAGTGATATCACCTATTCGAATAGGTGATATCACCTATTCGCATTTCTTACAACAACAAATAATGAATGCTCCCTTCCTCAAGATTATCTAGATTTTCATTGGAACCAAGCAAATTCGGGCTGCGTTAGGGTCTGTAAGTCTCGTCACGTGACTCGCGAGATTTTTCGATAATATTAACTTCCAGGTACCTCACACATGGAGATGTGTATTGGGTTATGCATGGTTATGGTTTACACAAAGCGTATAAGGAAAGTTTAAGCAGTTGTACAAAGCCGAAGGGTTCTCCGACTTACGATGGATAAATTGAGGGTCGTAAAAGCTTGGGTGCGAGCAAGTAGGAGGAGAATTTCGATCGAAGTACAGGTAAACAAGTCAGAGAATGTCACCTGCTTCTTGGGTATTCTTGGGTGAAATAGAAGTCTTATATTATACATTTGTATCTGATTAGAATAGTTTTGTTATCATCATTCCAACTAATTTATTAACAGATTTTTCTTGAATTCGAGGATCATGTTATTACCAGCTGATTAAGGAGGAGTAGTGTAAGTGTCAGATGGGTACGAACGTCATCTTGTGACAGCATCACCTTTGTTTGGGTAAATAATTTGTTCAGAATACGCTTCATTTATCAACAAAAATTTAGCTGTTGCATGTCAGTAGGTCTAGTTTTTTAAGTATTCAACCAGGGACCTATATACTAGTATATAGGTCCCTGATTCAACATGTTCAATGTTTGAAAGCACTTATCAGGTCCAGTACAATCTTTTGATTTAGCTATATATATATAGCTTTATTAAGCTGTTCAGAATAGCTTAATTTAGCTATTTTATCACACTTTTTCTTAAATGTATACTTTTCTCAGCATGCACAAAAAGTCGCACCTTGGTGCAGTGATGATACTCAACCTTGAACTCATCTGAAATTGATGCATTTAAAACTTGCTCATTAAAATCTCCTTGCATACATGTGATAATTTTTAGGCCCAAATACTGTGCAGCAGTCCTCAAAATACAGGAATTTGGGTGAAAATACTGTACATTGTTCATCAAAAAGCTATACAAAAAACTGTAAAAAAAAATATTGACCAAAAGTCAATGTAAGAGGTTCATTTTTTATAGATAGAACGTTCTATCGTTAAAATGATATTGTCCTACGGACCCGGTTTAACGATAGAATTCGTTCCGTGTATTGGCAATGTAGCAAAATAAACACGGGCGATAACTCGTACTCTGTGCATCTTCTATAAACAATCTAGAGAGTTCCGAATGTCAATATGGCGTTAAATTTGAAGTGAGGAAAAAACGTTGAGAAAATGAGTTGATTTTTCGTATTTATATGGATTATTTTTTAGGTTAAAAGACATATACCATCTCAAAAAGGTTTGTTATGATTAATTTGGTAGTTATTTTCAGTGCAACTCCTTTTGAATTCTTCAAAATCATTTCGGAGTGAATCCACTCCGATTTGCTACATTGCAAGTATATGGGACGTATTCTAACTGTGGTGAGGGCTTGTCCCGAGACACAGTTAGATTATTCTAACTACATTTTTTAAAGCTCTTCTGAGCCAAAGGCCAAAAGAGCTAATGCTATGGCCATTTGTGCGGTGTGCGTAAACTTTTTAGAATATTGGCCATAACTCAAGAACCCTTTGGCCAATTATTATCAAATTTGTCACAGGGTATCCTTGGGCCAAGGGCTTCCGTTTATACTAAAACTAGGGTTGTGACCCTTAAACAAGGGGAGATAATTAGGAAAATAGAAACAAAAGAGACTTTGTACTCAAAGTTCTAAAAGTTTTTGGGCTACATATGCAATTGATACAGTTACTTCTTCAATGAATTTATAAAGGAGGCCAATTATGGTCAACAAGATAATTGATTAATTCAGTACATTCAATGAGAAGCAATCATACTTATCCATGCCTCAATGCACACAAGGTAGTGGACAGTTACTCAAATAATAGAAATTTATCTTTTGCTTAAAAGTAATCAAAAGTTGCAAAGTTGGAGCTATCTTTGATTTTGCTTGTTGTTTCAATAGCCCATAGCACATATATGAATAGTCAAATACATGCAACTTTTTGTCTATTTCTTACCAAAATAATTTTTGTGAAAAACTGCATATAAATAGCTAAATCAAGCTATTTTGAATAGCTCAATAAAGCTAAATAGTTATTTCAAGCTATATAGCTAAATTAAGAGATTGTACTAGACCTGCTTATTTCCCAATCCCAATGATAAAACTTTCTTTATATATTCTGCAAATTCTCTCTGCATTTATCATTGAACAAAATTCATATGACTGCAATTATATGACCATATTCTTCAGTTTAGAGAGCATGTTATAGAGGATATTTTGGTCAAAGTTTTGGTCTGTTTCATGCAGTGTTTGAAATATTCTTTCATCTTACACAATTGTATACATTAATTAAGATTTATTTTATAGCTAAAGTACAAGAGATCTGCAGCATCTAAGACTACATGTACATCGACTTTGAATAATCTACCCGGTATATCCTCAAAAAGGCAACTCAAATACAGGTATGAAATTGATGTCACAAAATAAGTTTTTGGACTTACATTTACTCTTATAATTCATATACATATAAAGCATATAAAAAATAAAAATAGAAAAGAATTAAAGGTTCATCAGGTGACAGCTCAATCATGTATGGAATATAATTAGGCCAAATAAAAAAATATGTGTGGTTCCCATTACCTGACCGTCCCTATTTTAGATCCCCGACCCTAAACTTTTTTCCGGCTATATTCATATTTATTTTCCGGAATTTTCCACGATTTCCGTCATCCACTTCGGTATTAGTTTTAGTTCCAGCAATGGCGGCCTCCATGCAAAAATCGTTTCAACACGTAATGCAAGTGTTTGATGGTGTTAAATCTAAAGCAAGCTAGCATGGCGTGGCAGTATACCTTTTTCCAGCGCCATGTTTTTTTGTTTGTTTGTTTTTTGGTTGCCAAAATTAAATAAATATGCTCAAGAGTGGCGAGATTCAGTTAGTTGCTCTGTTTACAGCTGGTTTATAACAAGTGCATGCTGATTAGCCCCTTTATTATTTAATGCACGCAAAGGTGTGAAGTCAGGATAGGAAATCACTTCTCGCTTGAAAGCACACAGACAGCTGGCCAGGTAACTTTTTTTGGAGTTAGGGGGAAGATAACATGAGAAAACATTTATTTGTTTGCATTGATTACGCAAGAATTAGCCCAATGTGTAAGATAGATTAACTTGTAAACTATTAAATAATTTATATCAGGATCATTTCTTTTAAACCGAAAGTAGAAAAAAAAAAAAACAGTTCATGAGGAAAAGTGAAAAAGAAGACTGCTGATTTTACATGAATAAAGTCATTTAACTTGCAAAACACCAATATATATGAGAAATGAGCTTGGAAGTATGAAGTCTTCAATGAGGCAAAAAGGTTTCATGAAAGGATTTAAAATTTTAATAATATTAAATATTTGTAATTCTGACAAATTTGAATGATTCTATGTCATCTTGCTTAGGTGATTTATTTTGTTTTAAACATTACTGTACAAAGTGTAGGTGTCACATTCTTTTCCTCCGACAGCTCTCAGCAGAACTCTCATGTCCGTTTTCTAGTTTATAGTTCAGAATTTATTATTAAACATTTACATTTCCAATGTCTTTGTCCAAGATAAAATTTCAAATAGTAAAAATACTTTATTTCTACATAAATCTACTGGTTCATCGATAGGCGTGGTGAAAAAAAAT
The DNA here is from genome assembly GCF_033153115.1 of Saccostrea echinata. Classification (NCBI taxonomy): domain Eukaryota; kingdom Metazoa; phylum Mollusca; class Bivalvia; order Ostreida; family Ostreidae; genus Saccostrea; species Saccostrea echinata. The sequence goes on along the minus strand of NW_026889779.1, from coordinate 11,206,193 downwards.
CACGTGCGGGGCGGTACAAATCGAGACAGAAGCGGGGCTTGTAGCACGTGAATTTGCAGAATCAAGAGCATGTAAATATAAGGAATAACTGTCAGATTTTTTGGTTTCATGACGATGATCAATCGATTAGCTTGCGTGATAATTTTTAGCTCACCTGAGCTGAAAGCTCAAGTGAGCTTTTCTGATCACATTTTGTCCGTAGTCCGTCTGTCCGTCTGTCCGTCCGTCTGTAAACTTTTCACATTTTCGACTTCTTCTCCAGAACCACTGGGCCATTTTCAACCAAACTTGCCACAAAGCATCCTTGGGTGAAGGGGGTTCAAGTTTGTTCAAATGAAGGGCGATGCCCTCTTCCAAGGGGAGATAATTAAGAATAAGTGAAAATTTGGTGTCTTTTTTTAAAAATCTTCTTCTCAAGAACCATTGGGCCAGAGAAGTTGAAACTTATGGGAAACCTTCATTACATAGTGTAAATTCAAGTTTGTTCAAATCATGACCCCCAGGGGTCGGGTGGGGCCACAATGGGGGATCAAAGTTTTACATAGGAATATATAGGAAAATTCTTTAAAAATCTTCTTCTCAAGAACAACAAAGCCACAATTAGTCATATTGATATGAAATCATCCTCAGGTAGTGTAGATTTAAGTTTGTTCAAATCAAGACCCCCGGGGGTAGGGTGGGGCCACAATAGGGGATCAAAGTTTTACATAGGAATATATAGGAAAATTCTTTAAAAATCTTCTTCTCAAGAACAACAAAGCCACAATTAGTCATATTGATATGAAATCATCCTCAGGTAGTGTAGATTCAAGTTTGTCCAAATCATGATGCCCGGGGGTAGGGTGGGGCCACAATGGGGGATCAAAGTTTTATATAGGAATATATAGGAAAATTCTTTAAAAATTTTCTTCTCAAGAACAACAAAGCCACAATTGGTCATATTGATATGGAATCATCCTCAGGTAGTGTAGATTCAAGTTTGTTCAAATCAAGACCCCCGGGGGTAGGGTGGGGCCACAATGCGGGATCAAAGTTTTACATAGAAATATATAGGAAAATTCTTTAAAAATCTTCTTCTCAAAAACAACAAAGCCACAATTGGTCATATTGATATGGAATCATCCTCAGGTAGTGTAGATTCAAGTTTGTTCAAATCATGACCCCCGGGGGTAGGGTGGGGCCACAATAGGGGATCAAAGTTTTACATAGGAATATATAGGAAAATTCTTTAAAAATTTTCTTCTCAAGAACAACAAAGCCACAATTAGTCATTTTGATATGGAATCATCCTCAGGTAATGTAGATTCAAGTTTGTTCAAATCATGATGCCCGGGGGTAGGGTGGGGCCACAATGGGGGATCAAAGTTTTACATAGGAATACATAGGAAAATTCTTTAAAAATCTTCATCTCAAGAACAGCAAAGCCATGATTTGTCATATTGATATGAAATCATCCTCAGGTAGTGTAGATTTAAGTTTGTTCAAATCATGACCCCCGGGGGTAGGGTGGGGCCACAATGGGGGATCAAAGTTTTACATAGTAATATATAGGAAAATTCTTTAAAAATTTTCTTCTCAAGAACAACAAAGCTACAATTAGTCATACTGATATGAAATCACCATTAGGTAGTGTAGATTTAAGTTTGTTCAAATCATGACCCCCGGGGGTAGGGTGGGGCCACAATAGGGGATCAAAGTTTTACATAGGAATATATAGGAAAATTCTTTAAAAATCTTCTTCTCAAGAACAACAAAGCCACAATTGGTCATTTTGATATGGAATCATCCTCAGGTAATGTAGATTCAAGTTTGTTCAAATCATGACCCCCGGGGGTACGATGGAGCCACAATGGGGGATCTAAGTTTTACATAGGAATACATAGGAAAATTCTTTAAAAATCTTCTTCTCAAGAACAACAAAGCCACAATTAGTCATATTGATATGAAATCATCCTCAGGTAGTGTAGATTTAAGTTTGTTCAAATCATGACCCCTGCGGGTAGGGTGGGGACACAATAGGGGATCAAAGTTTTACATAGGAATATATAGGAAAATTCTTTAAAAATTTTCTTCTCAAGAACAACAAAGCCACAATTAGTCATATTGATATGGAATCATCCTTAGGTAGTGTAGATTCAAATTTGTCGAAATCAAGATCCCCGGGGGTAGGGTGGGTCCACAATGGGGGATCAAAGTTTTACATAGGAATAAATAGGAAAAATCTTTCAAAATCTTTTCAAGAACAGGAAAGCTGTGATTAGTCATTTTGATATTGAAGCATCCCCAAGTATTGTAGATTCAAGTTTGTTCAAGGCATCCTCCAGTAGTAGTGGTGGGGCCATAATCGGGGATCAAAGTTTAACAAAAGAATATATATAAGAAATATCTTAAAAAATCTTCTTCTCAAGAACAACAAAGCCATAATTAGTCATATTGATATGGAAGCATCCTTAGGTAGTGTATATTCAAGTTTGTTCAAATCTTGAACCCCCCCTCCCTTCCTACCCCCCAGGGTAGGATGGCAAACATCTTTAAAATTCCGTTTCAAGAACAGCAAAACCATGATTAGTTATATGAATATAGAAGCATCCTCAGAAAGTTTAGATTCAATTTCATTCAAAACATGGCAACTGGGGATAGGTTATGCCTAGAACAGTTGATCAAAGCTTTACGTATGAATATATAGAAGAAGAAATCTGCTGACAAAGAACAGCAGGGCCATATTGACTCAGGTGAGCGTTGTGGCCCATGGGCCTCTTGTATGAATAAACGCCTTCTGCGTTTATGCAAATTATCACGCAAGCCAATCAATTGATCACATCATGAAACCAAAAAATTAGACAGTTATTCCTTAAGTAAAATAAGAACTGTTCTGGATAAAAGTAATTAATTAATTTCATTTATAAACACTGATTTTAAAAAAAGGATGTTCACTTTGGACTTTATTTTTTACAAAAAGAAAAGATTGTGTTTTCATTATTTTTGATTTAAAAATATTTGTTTCATATTCATAACTAGGGTGCCCCCTGCCAATGTTGACTAGTATATTTAACGCCACATCGAAATGCCACTTATTTTCTCCTTCACTCTGTTCATCCACAAATAAAACATTTCTTTTCTGAACCATAGTTGGAAAAGACTGAATTCAAAATAAACAAAACATTTATTAGTTATGAGTTATATACTCAGCTCTTCACAAAATATTTCTGTTTTTTCGCATTCTATAATGTACAATTTTAGATTTTATATACCTGTATAAAGACTTCCGCAGCAGATTCCGATAGAGAAATCATGATCTATATTTAAGATTTAATGTATAATGCTTAAGATATCCATTAATTTTACTTATAATATACAATTCTGAAATTAATATCAGCCTTTAAAAACAAGGATAGCACATATCATCTTCGTAAACACTTAACATTCTAAAAAAAGAAAATATGATATCCAAATAACAGTTAAATAATTCAATTTGCTCATGCTGATTTTCTTCAAACATTGTATTTTCTAGATGAGTATGAACTCGAATGAATAGAATCAGCAAACAACTGTTTAAATACCCAAGACATTTTATTCACACATTAAAGCACATATCTAATCCATATGCTTAAGAGAAAACATATCTAACACTCTACACATAAAATAGTTCACTTATGCTAACGAAAAGAAATAGGTATTATTTAGAAAAATTTAGAAAATCATTTTGTACAAAAAAAAAAAAAAAAAAATCCCTACCTACCCTATTTTTTTGGAGGTGTAACCGGAGCCACACATATTTTTTTGTTTGGCCTTAATGCTGAGTTTCCAAATGCCAAATTAAGGGTATTCGATATATTCCATACAAGTTGTCAATCATTTATTAGTGATTTATACAGAGGTTCATTTGCATATAAATGTTGATAACATTGTTTTACTGTCTTTATTAACTTGTAATACTAAATTTTATAAATTGACAAATTCATTCTTTTTAGAAAGTGCATATAATTTGGAAAAGAGCTAGACCATCATTCCACTGGGGGGTATCGCATGAAAGCAATGATTATAGAATATTGTAAGGCTGGAGGAGTTATAGTACAACAGGCAGGCAAGTAATGGTACTTTGTTCTGGAAATTTTTTGCCCCAGTTTTATTTTTCTCATTCTGCCCTCCTTACAAGTAGGTGAATTTAAAATGGGACAAATTCGAAGAAGGCAGCATATATCTTTTAAACACAAATGTGTCTGATCAAATTTGAAAAGGGCAAAATTGTTTTCAAGGGTGAAAGAGTGAATATTTTAAAAATTAGAATGGGGTGAAAATATCCAATAATACAGGTTATATGTATTAACACAGTACATATGCATTTCTCTTTTCTTTATAATGAAAATAATTTGTTCTGTAAAAGGACAAATTTTGTTCTGATTTGTATCAAATAAATAAATATGTGCCAGATTTATTATTTTGCAGGCACCTAAGTTACCATCAGTTGTGTGTCAAGCTGTGCAAAAATTCTATGTCATGTTACAGAATCTTTCTTAAATACAGGTATATGTCTGCTCATCTGGCAATCTTAGGACATCACTGGATGGTTTTGTTTAAAAAGATTACAGAGTTAACACACACTTCCAGCATGAAGACCAGCCAGTTGCCTCACCTGTCCTGACATTGTTAAAGGTAAATGGTCCTTTCAGAAAAGGATCTGACAATGCAAAGGCTTGCTAATCAATTAAAGATTTCTATTTACTAATAGGTAGTTAATTTGAATTTCTGTAGCTTAAAAATTTAATGATATGAATTAAAAAAAATATTTTAATCAAAATTATTTTTATTTCAGTACTTTGTGACAGTGAAAAGACATGGCTTCAAATTACTGTATCAGAGATCAATCCAGGTTATAAATCTGAGGAAAACAATAAAGCATCCACTTCGAGCTACTTATATCACTGCCTTAATAAGATGTCTGCATGTGTAACTAACAAAGGACAGTGACCAGTTGTAGCTATGATATCAGAGGGCATCCTGAAAAACACTCATCACTAAGAATAGAAAACTTCAAATGACTTTTGTATCAATCCTTTTGAATTTCATCTGGCTTGGAATTTCAGTAGCCTTTAGCATCCTTCAAGCATTTCATGAAGTACATGTACCAATTTGCAGGCATAAAGTGTTTGAAACAGATTGCTTGTCCCAAATAAAAAAAAAAAAAAATTTCTCTGCCAATTAACAGTGTCATAAGCAGTTGATTGATATCACAGTTCCACTGGCATAGTATTTGTGGTTGAATGGTGCCATTTTTAAGAAAACTTTTCACAAAAACCTGGAAAACATCAGATGGAAAGGAGCATCTACAAGAAAAACAGTTAACACTTTCTTGAATATTAACAATGATATATCATGCCCATTTACATCCTTTATATAAACTAATTAACCTAATCATAGAGAATTATGTACAAATTTGTCCTTTTGTGTATTTATAGTGTATTAAATTGATTTTACTAATTTATAAATATTTATGTTTTTCACAGTCATTAACATTTACAAATAGAAGTACATATAACATAAAAATATTACATGTTTAGTAGGATAACGTGAAATTGTCATACCACAAAAACCATCGCTGACCTCGCCTCGGTCAGCAATGGTTTTTAAGGGGTAAGAATTTTACATCACCCAAAATAAACAGGTAATATTTTTCTTGTCATAAAATGCATTTTAAAGAAAACATCAAGGTGAAACGAATGTGCAAACATTCTGCACAGTTAACATTTTTTATTACTGTATATACTGTTACCCGTAGTCATGCATTTTCAACCATTGGGATGTAATGTTTGGCATACAGTATGGTAATAGTACTTGTTAACAAATGTTTTTTAAACCAATCAAATTTGACTATTTAACATGAAAGTGTATCATAACAAATTTATCTAGCATAATGGTGCTGTAGGTAACCATGGAATGTGAACTTGATCCTGAATTATTAAGTTTTGATATTGTAAAAAAGAATTGTGCAGCCTAAACTTTAACTTGTACCTGATTTAAATGGAGTTCTGTCATTAACAACTTGGAAGTTGGAAGTTGTCACACTCTTCATGAGTATAATAACTGGGGGATCTGCTTCATTTGCAGATACATGGATAACACATTCACTCAAAGCACTGTCCCTTTTTCAGTACCTTGTGCAGCCCTGTAATATATAATGACAAATGGAGAAAAATGCCTATTTCAAGAAAAAAGTCTGTCTCATAATTGTAGGAGTATTGGCAAGGGGGGGGGGGGGGCATGAAACTTGGCGGTTAATACAGTTTGTATATGTAAATGAAAAAATGCCTTCTTCTTTGTAGAATAAAAAATGATTATTTTTTGAGTGTTTGTGACCATTTTTATTTCCGAATAGACAGGGTAGCTTATAGCCTACAGAATGAGCTGACCATTTTTATTTATTGTAGTAATTAAAAAAAAAAAGAATGTGTTTTCTACAAAGATCATATGTTATAGACGCCGTATTCAACTTTGTATTCCCATGGTCGATGCATTTGGGTACATCTATTTTTTTTTATTTGCTTTCAATGACATCGCATTCAATATCCCAAACTCATGTATACCCAGGTAGCACAAAACATTTTCAAAACATTTTATTGCAGTTATAAAAATGTTTTTTCAAAACATTTCAGGGTAAACATTTAAAAAATGTTTTAAAAACATTTTTCTTTCCCATTGTAACATTTTAAAAACATTTTAAAAATGTTTTAAAAAAGGTTAAAGTAAAATCTTTAAGGAACATTTCTAGAAATTGTTTTTGAAACGTTTTAAAAATGATTCCAAAGGTATGTCTTGTTTACATATATTAAACAATTTCTTATAACGTTATAAAAATGTTTTTAAAACCTGAAATAAAACATTCCTCTTCTACATATATGAAACATAGTAATGTTACGTTTTCAAAACATTTCGAAAGAACGTTGTCAAAATGTTTTTAAAACATTCTTAATATTGCTTAGAGTTTAATATTTAAATGTTACAGTGTTGGTCGTGAAAATGTTTTTAAAACATTGAATAAAACGTTTTCTCCTCCTACAACTGAAACATTTTATTTTTAATTTATGCAACATTCTATAGAAACATTTTCAAAATGTTTTCAAAAAGGTTAAAGTAAAATCTTTAAGGAACATTTCTAGAAAATGTTTTTGAAACGTTTTAAAAATGATTCCAAAGGTATGTCTTGTTTACATATATTAAACAATTTCTTATAACGTTAAAAAATGTTTCTTAACCCTGAAATAAAACATTCCTCTTCTACATATATGAAACATAGTAATGTTACGTTTTTAAAACCTTTCGAAAGAACGTTGTCAAAATGTTTTTAAAACATTCTTAATATTGCTTAGAGTTTAATATTTAAATGTTTCAGTGTTGGTCGTGAAAATGTTTTTAAAACATTGAATAAAACGCTTTCTCCTCCTACAACTGAAACATTTTATTTTTAATTTATGCAACATTCTATAGAAACATTTTCAAAATGTTTTTAAAACATTTATATCATTGTTAATATTAATGATTTGTTTATTTTCAAAGTATGTTGTAAATTTTTTTTAGAACATTGACTATAACGTTTATCCTTTTAAGGACTAAAACATTTGATTTAGCATCGATGCAATATTTTGTAATGTAATTTCCAAAATGTTTTAAAAATCTTCATGACTAACCCAATTTTTCCCGAGAAAAAATATTATCCCTGTATTTTTCTTTCTTTTTTCAAAAATTCTTATTGAGTTGACAGACATGTAATCAATACAAAGTTCGCTGAATAAACTAAAGATACTTTAATTTAAAAGAAAGAAAAAATAATAAGCAAACAGTTTACAATAATTAACACAGCCTGATTTTTGACGTCGATCTTGTCTGTTTGCATCATATTTCTTAAACTCCAAGACAGCAGATTAGGAGTGGCTACACCGGTCGGTTTCAGTGTCATGATAACCTTGTTATGCAATTCTCCTGCTGGGCAGCGCGTTAGAGAGTATAGTGGTTTGCAGCTTATCTAGGCCAAAATTTGAATTCTTGTAAACAGGATGTGCGCGTTTTCTTGTTGCTGATTTTCAAACAAGATTTTTGCATCATATAAGCCAGAATTAGCGCTGGATTATTAACACCTGCTTTGTGAGTATAATTTCTTCAGAGATTTCAAAAGATAATTTTTAAAAGTGACTCTTCTGTTACCAGTACATCATTTTATTTCTGTATATATGTATGCATATGAGTAGCAGAACAAAGCTATTATGTATTTGAATTTGAATACTTTAGAAAACAACAAATATGGCTCCTTGTCTTATGTTGATCAAAATTCAAAATATCTTATTATTGAAACATGAAATCATATTGCAGTTAGATGACAGTTCCATCAACAGACTTGAATTTCATTCAAATTGCCACGTTTGAAAGAACCGCCTCTAGCTATTAATGGCATTTTTTTTGTACGTAAATATCATTGCTCTTCAATAATATTATTGTGTTTTAGTTATGAACATGCAACAACTCTAATTCTTTAGGTCACCTGAGTCACTCAGGTGACCTATTGCTATCCGTTTTTGTCCGTCGGCGTGCGTCGTGCGTCGTGCGATGTGCGTTAACATTTGAACATTTTTAGCTTCTTCTCTGAAACCGCTCAACCAATTTCAACTAAATTTGGCATATAGCATCTATGGGTGAAGGGGAACAAAAATTGTGAATTTCATGGTCCCTGCCCCCCTGGGGCCTGAGGGGTGGGGCTAAAACCACCAAAATTAATGCAATCTTTAAAAATCTTCTTCTTTACTCCTGGACATCAAGCAGTCAAACTGTTGGCATCATTGTAATAAGCATTGAGTCCTCTACCAAAATTGTGAAATTCATGGCCCCAGGGTCAGGGGTTCTGGTGCTAGGGCGGGGCTATATAGATCACATAGTGAAAGTGCATTATTTCTTTGAAAATCTTCTTCTCTGCTCCTGGGTATTAAATAAACTAACTAAGTATATAGTTATGATGAGTAAGAGTGCCTCTTCCAAAATTGTGAAATTCATGGCCCCAGGGGCAGGGGTTCTGGTGTTAGGGTGGGGCTCTATTGATTATATAGTGAAAATGCATTAGTTCTTTGGAAATCTTCTTCTCTGCTCCTGGGTATTAAATAAACTAACTAAGTATATAGTAATGATGAGTAAGAGTACCTCTTCCAAAATTGTGAAATTCATGGCCCCAGGGGCAGGGGTTCTGGTGTTAGGGCGGGGCTCTATTGATTATATAGTGAAAATTCATTAATTCATTGAAAATCTTCTTCTCTGCTCCTGGGTATTAAATAAACTAACTAAGTATATAGTTATAATGAGTAAGAGTGCCTCTTCCAAAATTGTGAAATTCATGGCCCCTGGGGCAGGGGTTCTGGTGTTAGGGCGGGGCTCTATTGATTATATAGTGAAAATGCATTAATTCATTGAAAATCTTCTTCTCTGCTCCTGGATATTAAATAAACTAACTAAGTACATAGCTAGGATGAGAAAGAGTGCCTCTTCCAAAATTGTGAATTTCATGGCCCCTGGATCAGGGGTTCTGGTGTTAGGGCGGGGCTCTATAGATTATATAGTGAAAATGCATTAATCCTTTGAAAATCTTCTTCTCTGCTCCTGGGTATTAAATTCAGTAACTAAGTACATAGTTATGATGAGCAAGAGTGCATCTTTCAAAATTTTGAATTTCATGGCCCCTGGGTCAGGGGTTCTGGTGTTAGGGTTGGGCTCTATTGATTATATAGTGAAAATGCATTAATTCTTTGAAAATCTTCTTCTCTACTCCTGGGTATTATTGAAACACATTAAATACATAGTTATGATAATCAAGGATGCCTCTTTCAAAATTGTGAAATTCGTGGCCCCTGGATCAGGGGTTGTGGTGTTAGGGCGGGGCTCTATTGATTATAAAGTGAAAATGTTTTAATTCTTTAAAAATCTTTTTCTCTGCACCTGGGTATTATTTAAACAAACTAAGTACATTGTTATGATAAGCAAGGATGCCTCTTCCAAAATTGTGAAATTCATGGCCCCGGGGACAGGAGTTCTGGTGCTAGGGCGGGGCTATATAGATCCTATAGTGAAAGTGAATTATTTCTTTGAAAATCTTCTTCTCTGCCCCTGGGTATTGCTTAAACAGACTAAAGTACATTGTTATGATACACAAGGATGCCTCTTCCAAAATTGTGAATTTTATGACCCCAGGTTTAAGGGTTCTGGTGGAAAGGGGGGGGGCTTCTATTGATTATAAAGTGAAAAAGCAAAATTTCTTTGAAAATATTCTTTTCTTCTTCTGGTTAAAAAAGCAAAGAAGCTAAGTGTATAGTTATGATGAGCAAGTGTGCTTCTTCCAGAGTAGTGAATTTCATGACCTCTGGGTCAGATGTGCTGGTGTGAGGATGGGGCTCTTGATAATTTAGTGAAAATGCATTAATTCTATTAAATAATCCTGTTTGCTCCTTAGTGTTAAGCAGATAAACAAAGTGATGATGAGCAAACATATGGTCCAAGGGTCAGAAGCTCTGGTGTTTTGGGGGTGGGGGGTTGGGGGGTTGGGGGGGGGGCTCTATTGATAATATAGTGAATCTGTAGTAAAAATGCATTATTTATTTAAAAATCTTCTCCGCACCTGGGCATATCTGAGGCAAACAGAGTAAAAGTTTTTATAAGGAAGGGAATTTTTACCAGATTTTTGAACATCTGGACCATTTGGTCAAGTGTTCTGGTCCTGGCCAGGGCTCTATTAGTTAAATTCTACTGAGAGGAGTTATTCCCCTTTGCCATTTACTTTTGATAATTTATCACTGTAAATAATGTACTTGAAAGGTAAATAGAACAAGAGAATTATGCAAAAACTTTTATTGTATAATACAAAAAGTACTTCCATAGTTTTAATGATCAGATAGACTTGTAAGTAGTAGATAAATAAAAATGAGACAAAAATAACTTGTCTTGTTAAATATTCATCAAAGACCAAGAGATGCCAATGTAAGAGATTTCAACAAAGGATTAAAATAGTACAGAAGCATTGATAATTTATCAACATACTGTATGGTGATAGTGATAAATGGGGAACAGATTAGAACCTAATTTATGAACTGTTAATGAATATTAAGACCAATTATTTTGTTGATCATGATCACCCTATTTTTCTTGCTTTTGGGCAACAAAGCTTCACCTTTCAATTCATTTTATACTCTATGCATCCTTGAAATTGTTGTATCATACTCAGGTGACCGTTAAGGCCCTTGGGCCTCTTGTTTCATTAATGCAAATGGAAAATTTTATGTGACTTTATTATTTAAAAAAATGTTCGTGTAAATTTTCATTATTTAAAGATCTGATGTAGACGGATGACTTTAACACTGTTGCCTCTATGTTTACAGGTTCTGCTTTACAGAAAAGAGCTTTTTGTTTAATTCTTTTCGAGGACAGACTTCTTGTGAACTTTATCAATGTGTGCGATTCCATTTACATAATAGCTAGCTGATCCGCCGCTCTGTGGAACCTACACGTGTACATGTAGATACACGCTTTTTGTGGGATCGTACATGATAACAGTGATCTAGGCCTGTTTATTCTTTCTAGTTGGAAGGATTTATGTGATTCTGTTGTTTTTAAATTCAGAGAATGGATTTTTTCCTTTAAAAATATCTGTTGGATTAAAACAGAATAACTCAAAACTTGTACTGGAAATAGAACTAAAATATGTGTTTCATATTAAATAAGGATTTGTATTAAAATTTGTAAAAAGTGAATTCATTCAGATGTGATTAATTCTTTGAGAGTTATAATTAAGCTGGAATGTATGAAAAGCGCTTTGAAAAATAATACAAATGATGTTGATATCATTTAATGAAAACGTTAAGTGACATTTTAGGAAAGAGGTGTCATTGCGACATTAGGGTAAAATGTTTTAAAAACGTTTTAAAAACTACACAAAATCACGTGACTAAAACATTTTCAGAAATATTTAAGTAACATTTTAATAAAATGTTCTGATAACATTTGCAAAAACATTATGCTAAAATGTTTAAAAAACGTTTAAAAAACCATACAAAATCACGTGATTAAAACATTTTTGAAAATGTTTTCATAACATTCTAATAAAATGTTCTGATAACATTTGCAAAAACATTATGCTAAAATGTTTTAAAAACGTTTAAAAAACCATACAAAATCACGTGATTAAAACATTTTTGAAAATGTTTTCGTAACATTTTAATAAAATGTTCTGATAACATTTGCTGAAACATTATGCTAAAATGTTTTAAAAATGTTTAAAAAACCATACAAAATCACGTGATTAAAACATTTTTGAAAATGTTTTCGTAACATTTTGAAAATGTTTTAAAAACATTTTTAAAATGTTTTTGTGCTAGCTGGGTACCTGTCCAATATACTCCAAATTATACCAACTGTAAGCTAAGTCAATGCTTTAAATTTATGAAACCAATCTGTAGATAAGCGTACCTTTTGAATACAGACGATTTTAGCAAAAAACCATTTAATTATCCCTTTTTGCTTAAGTATGTTGGCTAATCTTGGCCCCCTCGGAATAGCTTGTGTTTACGTTATGTAATGAAAAAATAAAGCAATTAAACGCTATTTACCTGCATCTATCAATCCACTTTCTCCTCTTCTTTGCAACAATCGGGGATCAAAACAAACTACAAGTTTAATAATTCCACTGCGATGCTTACAACTTAAGTAATCCATTGTCTCCAAGAACGCTCAGGTACCCGGGAGTTATAAAACGAAAGTGAAAGTCAACGAGACTTACAGACTGACAATGGATTACAGCTTCGCATTTAGTTTTAAGCACCCCAGTAGAATTTGTTGTTTGTTTTGCTCACAAATTATATTTATTACACTTATCTATTATGTATACTATAGGAAATTTCAAAGGGGCAAGAATGGTAAGTTATAAAACGAAAGTGAAAGTTAAATGAGAATTAAAGCTAATTAAAGTCTTGGGAGCAGTTGTTATTTCATAAATAATTTGAATAGGTGATATCACCTATTCGAATAAGTGATATCACCTATTCAAAATGATTAAGTGATATCACCTATTCGAATAAGTGATATCACCTATTCGAATAGGTGATATCACCTATTTGATTTGAATAGGTGATATCACCTATTCGAATAAGTGATATCACCTATTCAAAAGGAATAAGTGATATCACCTATTTGAATGGGTGATATCACCTATTCGAATAAGTGATATCACCTATTCGAATAAGTGATATCACCTATTCGAATAGGTGATATCACCAATTCAAATCGAATAGGTGATATCACCTATTCGAATAGGTGATATCACTTATTCGAATAGGTGATATCACCTATTCGAATAGGTGATATCACCTATTCAGAAGCTGAATAGGTGATATCACTTATTCGAATAGGTGATATCACCAATTGAATAGGTGATATCACCTATTCGAATAGGTGATATCACTTTTTGGCAGTAAATACCAAAACGGCGCCTCATATTGATCATCAATAAAATTACTTTATTAAAAATCACTCTGATTCTACACACAAGTACTCTGAAGTTAATATCAAAAAGATGCTTGAGTTCCTCATTGAGCACAATTATGTAGTCTTCGGAGACTAAATCTTCCAACAAACTGTTGGAATTCCAAGGGGCACTAATTGTGCTCCTTTATTAGCCGATCTGTTTTTTTTTTTTTATATTCGTATGAATAAGAATTTATTCAAAAACTTTTACATGAGAAGAAGAAAACAATTGCCGTAACATTCAATTAACCCGATATTCAGATGTAACGACGATGTTTTATCATTTAACAATACTTATTTCCTTTTAAATGTGACTCGATATAAGTGAAATTGAAAAGACACCGAAGAGTCTTCCATATCTCATATTTACATGTTTTACGATGTAAGATGTAGACGATGAGGGTCAACTAACAACAAAATTGTATGACAAACGAGATGACTTCAGCTGTACCATCGTCAACTTTCCTTATTTATGTAGTAATAGCTATCACCTGCAGATGTTGTATCTGTCTCCCAACTTTTTCGCTACTCGATAGCATGCTCTGAGTACGACCAGTTTTTGAACCGAGGCAGGCTACTCACACATAAGTTGATGTTACAGGGATTTCAACAACCTCGTTTAAAGTCAGCATTCTCTATATTCTGTAGTCATTATAATGACCTTGTAAGCAAGTATAACCTATCACAGCTGACTGGTTTCCTACCAATTGTTACACATTTGTTTGTTTGTTTTTTTTTCTAAATTTGACCACGGAATGTTCCGTCTACCTGATCAATACATGGGGCTCACGGAGGATGTGATCAGTCAACAGGAGATGCTTACTCCTCCTAAGCACCTGATCCCACCTCTAGAATTCCCTGTTCACAGATTTGTATTGTTTGAAGCTTTTATGAGATCGATCACTGTTCGTTATCTTCACCCTTTTTCATTTTTTTTTTTGTCGCCTTTTAAATAGACATGTAAGGATTCAGATGAAGTTTCTCATTTTATTTGAAATAACTTCTGCTATTCTTAATAACAATTTTAAAACAAATAGAATTGATGCGTCTGGAAAAGAACTCATTTAAATTTAATTTACATTTTTATGAAAAGTGTTGTCATGCTCTCTCTCTCTCTCTCTCTCTCTCTCTCTCTCTCTTGGTATAAACTTTTCATTGTGCACAATGTTTGTTCTATTTCTTTAAATGAAATATTCATAGTTCAATAGATATGATAGGCCTCTATATAAAGATTTCGCGATGAATGATGATAAAATGCAAAATGCAGGTCACTGTGACTTACTTTAGGGTCAATATCCCAACATCCATAGTATTAATGCAAAATATATATATATTGAAAATTAAAAGAATTTTTAGTGTTGAATCACCATGTATATGAATTGGTGGGGTCATTCACTCTCCCTGAATATTCAACATGTCTTATCAAAAAAAAAAAAAAATAAATAAATAAAAAATAAACAAGTTTGTCAATCCGAGTCAACGCTTGATTCCCAGGAATCTAGTAACTTGATGTATAAAACCGGAGATCAATTTCTAAAAGGGGGGATACACTTTCTGATACCAAAGTAAAAAAACAAACCTCTGCACGCTCATGAAAAATGCCTTGGGGGACATTGAGAAAATGATATGGTATAAACAACAAATTTTGACGGTAAATATTGAGTTTATCTGCCTGTATTCTATTTTCAACTAAGGCCACTTTTATTCAAGGACAATGAAGTATTGATGAACAAAACTCTGCTGCTTATTTAGACGAGAAAATTACTTGCAGATAAAATATTAAATCAATTGATCTTGGGCCAAATTAAATGCTAAGAATACTTGAAATACTCAGTCTGAGTAATTTAAAGCACTGAATACAGGGACTTTTTAATTAAAACTGTCTGTTCAGTGTGCAGCTTCGAAAATATCAAGATACACAAAAGTATTAATGTTAACAGTTCATATCGTTTCATCTGAGTTTCCTGATCTTGTAAATTTTTAGCATTTTTACGAGTTGTTTAAAAAAAATTAAGATTTTTCTTTAACATAAAAATCCGTAAGGTATGTCTAATCAGTGCAATGTATATAATTTATTTACTCTGTAATTAAAGAAAGTTGGAGAACAGGTGTTCTTAGGGTTTAATTATGTAAGTACAAGTAAATGTATAAACTAATCACAAGACTTACTTACTCGAAAGTTGTAGAGTTGTTTGTCGTACAAGTTAACAAGTAATAAAGATTGGAAAGTGAAAGTACAGACATGGCATCTGTACACATCAACAACGCTGTGATAGAGGTAAGTTTTTTGGGTTTTCTTGCAGAAAAACATTTCAATAGGGGAGATTTTTTAAAAATCCAATCTAATAATTGCACAACACAACGACAAATTATATGTATGAGTTTCAGTCTGAAATGCATTGCCAAATATACCATATGGAACGGTACCCCCATATGGAACACGGGCTCGTTTCGATCTATCCGTCTTCCTACTTTTTGCTCCTACATAATAGATTTTCGTGTTTTGATTCCTCCTCCTTTATAGCGTAGAAGTAGTCATTAAGTAGGAATACTGATGGATGTGACATTCCCCTGCGTAATAAATAGTTGAAGACCAATTTGTAACCATCACTGATCATCTACATGTGTGCATCGTGAGAAGCCAGTACTGGCAGTAGAAAGAATGTTGTAAAAGCCAACCAGTCCAGAAGAAGTAAAAGATGGTTACAAAATTAATTGTTGTTTATTCCAATTATTAACATTATTCAATCATTGCTGTTTGGGGTCAATATGTTAGGGTTAATGTACGAGTAGAGCTCCATTCCTTAAAAGTAATGGAGCCGAGGCCCATTAATTTTAAGGAATGGAGTGCTACGAGTACATTACCCCACTTAAAATCCACTGTTTTAAATGCTTGTAATTATTGTTATTTAATATATAATAAAAAAATATATAAAAGATACACAGTAAATATATATTAAACATATTAGTAGTATTTAATATATATATAGAGAGAGAGAGTAAGGTGAGTAAAGTGTTATAAAGTAATTTAAACTCATCGTTTGTCAACAGATTCGATAGCGTAGTGAGCTGAGTGTCAGGCTATCATGCTGAGAGTACCGGGATCAATTCTCAGCGGTACCTGTATGATTTTTTCTTAATATGAAAATAAACTTTAGTTAATGAAATTTTCTAAGTTCTTTCTTTGGTAGAGGCACAGAAAGGAGAATTTGAACATAGCAAATACTGTTTTCAATGTAATTTGCAACTCTCCATTCCTGAAAATTAACGAAGCGCTCAAACAAAAGAGTCACAAGTAAATTTTAAGGTGAATTAGCTACCTTAGGAGTTAGATAGAATGTTCTAATCATTAAAATGATAATGTCCTACGGACTCGGTTTAAGGGTCTGTCATTGGCCTTAGCCAAACAGTTTGGCTCTTGGGTCAGACAAAACAAATGCTGTCCTCGAACTTAGTCAATAAACTTGTACGCATGCACAGAAAAGTTAAAGAAGTTTACATGGTCTTGAATACTAAAATATAAATGTCTGTAGACCAAAAATTTGTATACAATCTTCAAAAAAAGATAGTTAGTTTTTCCGGCACTTACCGTATATTGTGCAGTCTTTTCTTGCTTTACAGTGCATTTTAGTTGTCATATCTTCTCTGTACTCATAATTTTCATAAATCTTTCGCTTTAATGATACAGATATCTTATAAGATTTTGACTCGTTAATCGTTATGTAACTTTAAACAACAGAGAGGCCTGCTTATATACCTATATATAAAACCTTATACCTGACAAAGAGTTACATTATTTCAGACTTTATCTGTCAACAGTAAAGAGAATGTTCCTTACTTTGGTGTGTTGCTGGGTCAAGAAACAAAGGATGGTTGGCATGTAACAGGGTGCTGCCACCTTAAGGATTCCAGTCCTTTACAGTTCTCAGTCCTGAAGGAATCTGTCTCACAATATCTGTCTGGTGGTAAGTGACTATACAAGTGAATGTCATAGGGTCATGAAAAAAAAAAGAGTGAACTTTAATATCTATCTAAAAATTCTAATACTGTAAAATTATCAAGGACAATTTTAGTAAAATTTTACTTAAGGCAAACATAAAAATATTTTGTCATAGGTCATAAAGTGATTAAAGATGATACCTGGAAGTGGAAAATTTTGAATCAATTATTACTGTATACAGGGAAATTTTCGCCCCCGTTTTATTTTCGCCTGACCCTCAATTGGGCGAATTTAAAACGGGGCGAATTAAAGGAATACAGTATTATTTCTTAAACAAAACTATAACTGGGCAAATTTAAATTGGGGCAAACTTGTTTGCAAGTGTGAAAGGGCGAAAATAACATGGGGCAAAAATAACCCTGTATACAGTATTCAATTTCAATACCTCCCCCAAGGCTTCTAAATATTTTATGTATAAATTTGCACATATACCACTCTAAATGTTTTTTTTTTTTCACAGGATTGCAGATATGTGGAATATTTTTGGAAAATACTTCTCTAAAAGTTGACAAAATTGCCAGTCAAGTCAAAAAATATTCTATAAAACACCAGGTAATATTATTTTGCATTAATAATTTTGCCAAAGGTCTGTTTATTATAGTAGCTGCAGGAGAGTTGTCTTCAAAGGAGATAATGTATAACATGTGAATTATATTTACAGGCCTCTTGTAGATGCCATGAAATATATTGAAATCTAATGTCTCTTTCTGTTACACAGTTCATTATGGTTGACCAAAATTCAATCTAATTAAAATTAGATGTTCCGAATCCGCTACCGCTTCTCAGACGAAACGGTAGCGGATTCGGAACATCTAATTTTAATTAGATTGACCAAAATTAGAAGTATTAAAATATCGAGATTTTAGCTGCAATTTGTCATATTTATGTCTTATTTTTTAAAAATCATGTTTTTTTCTTCTTTTCAAATTTATAGAATGGACTAGTGATATGTGTTAAACTAAACAATGACAGCAATTTGTCAGAAGAAAATATATTCTTGTCATATGATGTAAACAGTATACAGAGACCTACAGTTATTGTTAAAGAAAATGACCCTCCTTTTGTCAAAGTCCGACTGAAATGTTCATTTACACTCTCAGTAAGGATAGATAGTCAAAAAGGTTTGTATTGTGCCTTTTTTTATATACATACATGTCATCCATCATGTCATTTTCTTTAATAGAAATACCGGTAGGTATTCTGAATTTTGATTGCGTATATTTCATCTTTCAAAAGGTTCCCTGAAGAATGAGTTGTTATCTGTGATAGAGAATTTGTGCAATACCATATCATCAGCATCCACCGTATATAGAGTGCAGGGCACTGCTGTGGTTTTTAGCTGTACACAAGTAGTAGGGTTACCAATGGAGGCTGTGTGCTCCAGTTTACTTCAGCTATCCAATGCAGACCAAGATGAATTTGTACAGGGGAAGCAGAAACACTCCAAATCACAATTAGAGGTTCAGTTTCAGTAGCAATTTTACAAATTCTATTGAAATCATGACATAAGGTCTCGTTCAGTTTTTTCTAGTCATTTCTTAAAAGTTATAAAGTTTAATGAAGGAATCTCTTTTTATGAGTGGAGAATTATACATATAGTTTTATTCAATTTTAGGAATTTTTTAATGAGTATTATAAATCTGTTGTATGGAAATATTTTGATTTATTGATTCTGTGAGTTTGAAACTCAGTCACACAGTAATTGACAGTCATATATCATGTTAGTTGACTCTGCAATGCTAAGGATCACTGTATAAGATCTAAAGTACCTGATACATTTTATTGAGTGCTGAATCCTGTTCATTATAAAAAAGATTTGTGTACTACTTTGCTTCCTAAGTTAAGACAAAGCAAACAGGAACAACATAAGGTGTTACTCTTTTCGGCATTGAATACTAACTTTTACTAATTTTCAGTGTCTGTAACAAGAGGAACTTTTTTTCAGGGAACTTTGCTTTGTGATTTGCTGCAGAATGTAACTGTTACTAAGGAGACTTGTGATGTACCTCTTTGTGCCCCAATTATTCAACACAGCTTAGGTACTTATGAAAATATTTCTGCTTCCTTTCTCATTTAACCAGCTTGGAATCGAAGCTGTCTTTGTTAGAAAAAAAAAGTTCTCATTTCAAAATTTATATAGATAATATAAACATTTTGATAAAGTGTAAAATGCTGTTCAATGCTCATTTGAGTTGCTGTGTATCATTGGTACATAATATAAATCATTAAATTAATGCAGTTGAGAAATTTTACATTCAGAGAAATTCAGGGCTGTGACCTTGACACTTCCTATCGATGTGTGCTGTCAGGTGACCCCAGATATGCAGGTGATGACCTTAGGAGAATATATGACAACAGCACTTTGTAATCAGCTCAGAGCAATGCAAGACTGTCTCTTGAAGAACATTGAGGTACGTAACCAAGTGTAAATTTGTATGGTTAAATCTATTATCTAATAAATTTGAAAATTAAGAGGGCAAGCATTTCTTCATTGAACATCCTTTGGAGCTAATTATTTTATTACAGGGTGAGACTCTACCAAAAGTACAACCATTTCATTTCCAACCTTGGAAATCCTCAGCAATTATAACAGTGATCTACCCTGAAGAGAAGTCAGAGGAAAAGTTAGGTATATATTTAATATCAGTACATGTATAAGTTCATGGACTTTCACCTTTACCTGTGTACCTGTTCATCTCCACTTAATCCAAGAATAGAAGTCACATGACTTCCTTCCTTGATTTACTGGGTTATAAAGCCCACTATCTGTTCCTTATTGAGCCTCGGAAATCTAAGTGCCTAATCTGTCTGTTTATTATCCTGTTCATTTGTGTGCAGAGTTTGTAAATTCTTAATTCCTCATAATCTTGATAACATTTCATAAAAAAGACTAGAGAATATACCTACTGGACAGTGTTCGGTTGATGGAGATTTATGGAGTAAAGAGTTGTTATGACTCTGATTACTGGCTTATCAGACCCACGTTGTCTCAACAGTTACAACAGGATATCTTGGTTTTAGTTTTATGTAAATTTAGGTTTTCCGTACACCATTTGTACTTTTTTTTACCTCATCTATTAACTCTTTTTAATGTGTTTTACTTTCAGAAAGCAAACGTCGAGAATTACATTCCTTGTTTTGTCTGTCCCCTTCAAGACCATTGTTCAGAAGAGGAAACGTATACCTCTTCCCAGAGGACATTATGCAATATGGCTATCTCATTAACCCTCATCAATACATCACCACTCAGCCTAGTATGTGTCATACCAGTAATTATCATGAGCATGAGACTTATAAATATACTGTGTAAAGGGTTATTTTTTCCCTTCTATGCCTGAAAACAATGTTGCTAGTCTTAAATTTACCCAAACATAGTTGTGGTTAAGAGATGATGCTGTCCCCTTTTATTGGCCCTGTTTTAAATTCTCCCTCTTGCAACAAGGGCAAAAGGAGCAAAACTAAAATGAGGGCTCAATTTCCTGTATACTGTATTTCTATTCATTTTGCCTTCTTGTATTAAATGTGTCAATGGGGGTGGGGGCTATTTATGTAAACTGTACATGAATCCAAAAAGAGACGTTTTAGTTTGGTTAGATGATAGGTTTTGTCTTCAGGTAGTTTCCTGAGTTTTTCTACTGATCAAGATTGTTAAAAAAAGACAGCTATAGTCACTAATTTTGTGTGAAAAAAATTTATAAATCATAGTAGGCACAAAGAAAGCTTATGCCAAGGGAGTGGTTTCAATATATTTTTGTTGAACTAAATGCCAGCCTTCAGTATTTTACATTTAATTGAGTTATTATAAGAATAAAGACATGATTTATTTTACTGCCTTATGTAAATGCAAGGATACTATTTACGGGTCTTTAGATATTTAGAAATCTTGAAATCTTATATGTATACAGTTGCTTATTCTTCTTCATATATTTTAAAATTTTTGTAATCAAGTAAAATTCTCATTCCGTAAGCTGCACCCCTGTATTTCTACCCCTTGGCGGGGCCCTTGCTAACTGGTCAGTTTTCTAGTTTATGTTAACCCTTGTTTGGTCTGTGGTATTCTCAAGTATTCATTGATTTGGTATATAGTTCTTAATTGTAAGACTTAATTTTTTGTTCTCGCAAAGCAGCACAGAAAAGCTAGCTCTGTCATGGGCACTTTTTTAGTTTGTAAAACTAGCTACTCGGTAGCAAAAAAAGATTTTTTCATACTAAGTGGCCACTATTACTATACCATTAATCTGAATGTGGAAATTATGCATGGGGGTAATTAATGCAAAATGCGCAATAATAAAGATTTTATGTAAATATCTCCAATGCCTTTATACATGTTTGATTCTGTTTTAGCAATACTGTATAAATAGTATAATGGAAATAACCCCACTCATAATGTGCTTAGTACTAATATGCTTACCAGTAATTAACAACACTTGTAAATATCCACGTCTACAGTATTCTTTTTATACGCCCGTCTTAAGACGGGACGTATTATGTTATAGCGTTCATGTCCGTCCGTCCGTCCGTCTGTTAGCTTTTTCGTGTCCGGCTCATAACTTTAATACTATTAGGCCTAGAGTTATCAAACTTTGTCAGCTGATGCATCTTGGGTAGAAGGTGTGTCGTGCATTAAAAGTAGGTCGCTCTGACCTTTAATTCAGATGCTATGGCCAAATATGGAAAAATCCTGTCCGGCTCATAACTAGAAAACTATTGGACTTAGAATCATCAAACTTGGCCAATTTATGCATCTTAGGTAGAAGGTGTGTTGCGACCTATTTCAAGGTCACTGTGACCTTTAATTTAAGTGAAATTTTTTAAAAACTACGTCTTTTAACTTTTAAATCACACCATCCCAAAAAATGTAAGAGTATTGCAGTATCCTTATTAAAACAATGTTAAATCAAGAAAATACTTATTTTTTTCATGATATACTTTGCAGCAATCTATAACAAATGTAATGTTATAAGAGAAATTCCACCTCTCCCCATGGGTGTAATTATCAAGCGACTGGTCAAGGAGAATTTTGATAACAGAAAATTGCATGTCAAATTAGGGAGAAATTAATGAGTTTAGTGTGAGGAGATAACTGGTAGAGCATCTCTGATTAAGCAGATGTTATCTTAATCTCTTGGGAATTGGGCAGAGGAATCAGCCTCTTATTGCTTGTGTCTTATTGCTTTTTTGTTAACTAGCCCCTTAACTTTCAAAATAAATTTGGTATAAAGTAATCAAAACTAATTTGAGTATAATATAATTAAAACTAAATTGATATTTTATAATATAATTAAAACTAATTATACCGGGGGGGGGGGGGGGGGATGTATATTGGATTCAGTGTGTCCATATGAATTGCAGCTTAAAACCAGTCATTAAAATTCAAAAAAATCACAAAGTATTAAAAAAATGCTTTATGGTAGATAGTATCTACAAATCTAAGAGTCATGCAGTAGACTTATTAAAAATGTTGCAACAAGATTATACTTTTTTTTTCATTTTATAAATCTTTGTAACAAATTTAAAAAAAAATATTTGTTTTCAACAGAATGACATAACTATGCATTTTTGTTGTTACTACAAAGCAGAAAGTGCAGATCCATTCGTCCCTTGGGAGTAATGAGTGGACATGCATCCAGTTAAAGATTAATTAATGTGTTCAATGTAGGAAGGCTAGCTGTCTCAATCACTTCTGTTAGAGCATCTCTGATCAAGCAGCTCTTATCTGTATCCTTTGGGAATTAGGCAGAACTGCTGGTCTCTTTCTTAATTGTAGTTGATAGCAAATTATGTCACTTGATGGCACTTTCAAAATTAATTTGGTATAGATTAAGTTGTTAAGACTAATTTGATATTGTTTAATATGATATTTTTATTTAATTTTTTTTTTTTAAATATCAACAAACAGATTTCAGAGCATCATGTCTCACAAATATGAAAGATGGTTGCAATCCATTAAGTTTTACAATCTAATAAAAAAACAATATAATGATTAATATTTTGATGTTTTATTAGGCAGCACTAGCTTAGCTAAATTGTAATTAAATTTCAAAATAAATTTTAATGAATTAAAAAAAATAAAGAATCTGGGGGGGATAAGACAAGTCAATTAATGCCCATGCCTGTTTTGCGGCATAATATTTGATAGGCGTATCATGCTGTGGCGGGGCACTTTATTTGATGATTTATTATAGTGAAGGGTGGACAGCAGTCTTTGGTTCAAGGTCTATACAGCTATCACCATTACATGCAGGATCGCTTTGATGACAACATGTGGGGCTGTGCCTATAGATCTCTCCAAACCCTAGTCTCTTGGTTCCGATTTCAAGGTTACACAGATAAACCTATTCCAACTCACCGAGAGATACAGCAGGTATGCATTCTATTTACAAGTACTTATAGATTGAGTAATATTCTTCATTATGTATAATGAAACAAAATAAGGTGTGTTTATTTTGTTCTTTTTAGGTCACCTGAGTCACTCAGGTGACCTATTGCTATCCGTTTTTGTCCGTCGTCGTGGGTCATGCATCGTGCGATGTGCGTTAACTTTTGAACATTTTCAGCTTCTTCTCTGAAACCGCTCAACCAATTTCAACCAAATTTGGCATATAGCATCTATGGGTGAAGGGGAACAAAAATTGTGAATTTCATGGTCCCTGCCCCCCTGGGGCCTGAGGGGTGGGGCTAAAACCACCAAAAATAATGCAATCTTTAAAAATCTTGTTCTTTACTCCTGTACATCAAGCAGTCAAACTGTTGGCATCATTGTAATAAGCATTGAGCCCTCTACCAAAATTGTGAAATTCATGGCCCCAGGGTCAGGGGTTCTGGCCCCAGGATGGGGCTATATAGATCATATAGTGAAAGTGCATTATTTCTTTGAAAATCTTCTTCTCTGCTCCTGGATATTGAATAAAGTAACTAAGTACATAGTTATGAAGAGCAAGAGTGCCTCTTCCAAAATTGTGAAATTCATGGCCCCAGGGTCAGGGGTTCTGGTGTTAGGGCGGGGCTGTATTGATTATATAGTGAAAATGCATTAATTCTTTGAAAATCTTCTTCTCTGCTCCTGGGTATTAAATAAAGTAACTAAGTACATAGTTATGATGAGCAAGAGTGCCTCTTCCAAAATTGTGAAATTCATGGCCCCAGGGTCAGGGGTTCTGGTGTAAGGGCGGGGCTCTATTGATTATATAATGAAAATGCATTAATTCTTTGAAAATCTTCTTCTCTGCTCCTGAATATTAAATAAAGTACCTAAGTACATAGTTATGATGAGCAAGAGTGCTTCTACCAAAATTTTGAATTTCATGGACCCAGGGTCAGGGGTTCTGGTGTTAGGGCGGGGCTCTATTGATTATATAGTGAAAATGCATTGATTCTTTGAAAATCTTCTTCTCTGCTACTGGAGATTATTTAAACAAACTACATGTAAGTGCATAATTATGATAGGCAAAGATGCCTCTTAAAATTTTTGAATATTTGGCCTCAGTTTTTGGGGTTCTTGAGGGGGGGGGGGGGGGGGGCTCTATTGATTATATACTGAAAAATCATTAATTCTATTAATTAATCATTGATTAACCCTGTCTGCTCCTTAGTGTTGAGCTGATAAATAAATTGCTTAGCTATGATGAAAATGGGAGCTTCGAACAGAATTTTTAAATCTTGTGGTCCTAGGGTCAGGGGTTCTGGCATAACGAGGGGGGGGGGGGGGGGGGGCTTTTGATAATATAGTAGAAAAGTTTAAATTCTTTAAAATCCATAGTTATGATGATGAGGGTAACTCTTCCAAATTTGTAAATTTCTTGACCCTTGGTCTTGGGTTCTGGTGTTAGGGTAAGGCTTTGTTGAATCTGTAGTGAAAATGCATTGTACCTGTGAAATTCTTCTCTGCTTCTGGGCATATCGGAAGCAAACTGAGTAAAAGTTTAAATGATATAAGTAAGCGTATTCCTACCAGATTTTTGAACATCTGGACCATTTGTCTAAGCATTCTGGTCCTGGGCAGGGCTCTATTAATTTGTATTCTACTGAGAGAAGTTATTCCCCTTTTCCATTCACCTTTGATAATTAATCACTGTAAATAATGTATTTGAAAGGTTAATAGAATAAGATAATTATGCAAGAATGTTTATTGTATAATTCAAAAAGTACTTTCTTAGTTTTAATAATCAGGTAGACCTGTAAGTAATAGATAAATAAAAATGAGACAAAAATAACTTATCTTATTAAAAGTTCTTCAAAGACCATAAGAGAGGTCAATGCTAGAGGTTTTAATATGGGTTTAAAAATAGTACAGAAGCACTAATAGTTTGTTAATAGTCTGCATGGTGATAGTGTTAAGTGGGGGACAGATTGAACTTAATTTATGAGTTGATACTGAATACTAGACTAATTATTTTGTTGATCCTGATCTTCCTACTTCTCTTGCTTTAGGGCAACAAAGCTTCATCTATCAGTGTATTTAACTTCTAAATTGTTGTATTATACTCAGGTGACCGTTAAGGCCCTTGGGCCTCTTGTTTTATAATTTATTTTATTTAAATATCAGGCATTAGTTGATGTGGGGGATAAGGAGCCAAAGTTTGTGGGATCTCGGCAATGGATTGGTTCTATGGAGGTCAGCTACTGTCTTGACCATTTAATTGGGGTCAGTATCTAGTTTCTCATTCTGATCAAGAAATTTGCACTTTTTATCTAACTCTGCAGTAATTATTGAACATTGGGTATTGTTTTTTTAGAATGTGAAGTATAGAATGCATGAGTATGGGTAGAATACTTTTCACAGAAACTTTCACTGGAGCTCAGTCTGTATAGAGCTTGCTCTGAAGTAAGAAGGTTGTGGGTTCATGCCCTGGCTGTGACAAATCTAAGTCTTTAAAAAATAGATGGTAGCTGTTTCTTGGCTTAGCCTTCAGTACCATTGAAGTGGAAGTTGTGGGACTTTTGGATGGGACCTTAAAAACTGAAGCCCCATATCACACAGCTGGCACTGGCATGCTAAAGAACCTTCACTGCTCAATGGCCCTGAGTGTCAAGTGAAGATCTACAGTTGAAGCCGTAAACCAGTATCTGGTGAAATCTCATATGAGTGAAAAAAATCTCACAAGAGACGTACATTTGTAAAACCACAATCAATGAATTGATCAAACCTTTCAAAGAAATTAATTTAGGAATCAGTAGAATTAAAACAGGTATCATGCAAAAAGAAAAAGAAAACTTGGTCCTGCAGCAAGTGTTATCTTTATTTCAGAAGGATGTCCCTTTTAGCCATTGAAGTCTACAATATACATGATAAAAAAATCACATTCTTGAAACCTTTGATAGCCAACATAGTCATATAACACATTTTATCTCAATGTAGTGTCAAAATTAATGAAAGTTTTTTTAAGAAATTATTTTTGTTATACATCAACCATATTTATCTACATTACCTAATCAAAATATGCAAAATGCTTATGTTAATATTCAGTCAATGTTACTTAAATATTTTCTTCAGGTTACATCTCGCATTGTCTTTGTTAGTGAGGGAAGTGAACTAGCAACGAAGGGGAGAGAATTGGCACAGCACTTCCAGGTTCAGGGAACTCCTATAATGATAGGTATGCGTTTTTCTCTGTACAATATAATACATGTACTGATACACAAGTACATGTACCGGTACCAGTAATACCAGTAAATATTGAAAAGATACTTTCTCCCAGTGTGTGGTTGTATCAATCTTAACAAGTTTATTGCAGTCATCAGGTAGCTTCTGAATAGTATCGCAGTCATCAGTTACATGTATCTCCTGATTAGTGTCATTCCAATAACAGCGTGTCAGTTCCCTACATCAAGCGTGCTAAAATTTCATAAATTGATTACCATAAATTCTCATCGATTCAATGGATGTTTGGTTCTATGAAATGCATAATTGCATATGAAACACAGAACCCAACAATACTACTGATAAAACTGACCAATCACATTGAATGGTTGTTTACAAGGACGGCATTTGTACATAGTAAGCCGCAACACATGATCAGTCAAGACGTCATATTGTGAATTGACCAGGTGGAGGTAATATAAGAAAATTTACAAGAAACGCTGTTTCTAGTATATAGGTGCTCATTTGCATTTAAAGCTAAAACTGGTTATTTGATATATTTTAATTGATGTTCTCCATATCCAATTAAAGAAACACTAATTACTTTGAAGTATTTATCAAAATTATAGTAATAAATCTAAATCTTTAGAAGGTTCTTTCCTCCTATATAATGTTTAAAGGGAAAAACATGCAGGAGTTCACTATATCAGTTACAATGAGACATTTGATATAAAATAGGTTTTGACTGACCTCTTGTAAGTGTTGTTTACAGCATACTCATACACAATCATTCAATATGATTTGTCTGCACTGTTAGTGGTATTGCTAGGATTTCTGTTTCATATGCAAAATAGTATTCATTTCATGTCAATGAGTAATATGAAAATCGATTGATGAAGTTTTTTCATGCTCAATCAAGTGAACTGACATGCTGTTATTGGAATGATTATTGAATAAAGGGCATTGAAAGAATCCTACCTGACAAGTTTTGAAGTTTTTGATGTTTTACAGGTGGAGGAGTATTGGCACACACAATTCTAGGTGTAGACTTTAATGAGGTGACAGGGGATGTCAAATTCCTAATACTTGACCCTCACTACACTGGAGCAGAGGATTTAAAAGTCATTTTGGACAAGGTAAACAGCTGAAAATTGTAACATATGTATACCCAGTAAATTAATGGATGAATAGAACTTGAGCAAAAGTATAAATCTGGTATATATGAAGTGTACTGATGTCATTTTTATACCCCCGTAATGGAAGATTCAAATAGTTTTTGGTCTGTCCATCTGTTTGTGTTCGCAAAAACTTTTAACCATGCTCATAACTTTGAAATGGTTGGTGCCTAATATATTTCACATGTGTATCCTTGTGACCTTTCTTTTTGAGAACCAACATATATGACCTTTTGACCTTGTAGTTTGACCTACTTTTGCAAAATTTTACCAAACTAACCTTGGCAATAACTTTTGAATGGTTGCTGCTAGGGCTGTTATATTTTATATGTGTTTTCCATGACAAGACCTTTCTTTGGGTACCCACAATTTTTATGTTTCTACCTTGACCTTGGAGTTTGACCTACTGATGAAAAACTTTAACCTTGCCTATAACCTTTGAATGGTTGGTGCAAGGCCTTTCATATTTCGAATGTGTGTTTCTTGTGAAAAGACCTTTCTTTGGTTATCAACATTTTTGAACCCATGACCCTGGAGTTGACCTACATTTGAAAAACTTTTAACCCTGCCTATAAATTTTGAACGGTTAGTGCTAGGGCTTTCACATTTCACTTGTGCAATCCTTGTGACAAGACCTTTCTTTGAGTACCAATATTTTTTACCTAATGACCCTGACCTTGGAGTAAGAAAATTTTAGCCCTGGATGATTGGTGATATGGGCTTTTATATTTGGCATGTATATTCCTTATGAGAAGACCTTTATTTGGGTACTAATATTTTAGACCTCTTGACCTTTGAGTTTGACCTACATTTAAAAAACTTTAAACCTTGGCTTTGAGCTCTGATACAAGGCCATCAATGTTTTACAAACATGTCTTTTTGTTCTTCTGTAAAAAAAAAAAAATAGCTGTTGCAGTAAAGAACATATTTCAATATCTAGAAATTTTTATTTGCAATAATTTTTTAGCAAAAGAATTTTGTAAACCAAGTTTTCTGCTGATTTTATCAGGGCTGGTGTGGTTGGAAAGGGATGGATTTCTGGGACAAGACAGCTCATTACAACATGTGTCTACCTCAAAGGCCCAAGGTTATCTAAAACAATGAAACATATCAAACAAGTAATTCAAAAATACATGTAGCCAACTTTGTTGACCAAGCTGAACACAGCCCATACTTTTCAATGGATTGCTAAAAGGAACAGGGAACCAAGAAAGTTTACAAATTGTGTATTAAAGTATTGAACTTCTTAAGTATGGAACTTCTACCATTGTGTGTTGTTTTCTATTACACATATGTTTTTCCAAGCCAGAGAGGTTGGATTTTCACTCAAAAATTAGGAACAAACACTCTGCAATTTTAACTGGATTGGAAGCAGTGAATAAGAACATTTGTACGGACAAGTGAACTGTTTATTATTCCAGAAATAATGGTGCAATGATTTTAATTCATTATTTTAAAAAATAAACAATAAACAAAGATGAGTCACTAGAATCAGAAATTATTCTGGCATTTGTTAACTGTTGTAGTATCATACAATTTGTGAATGGGCAGCATATTAAAGCTGAACACAACTTGTAAATAGATGTACGCCATATTCTATTATACTATCTACGATATCAGCACCGGAGTATACCCTTCGCATTCGTTACACCTGACTGCTATATTGTCACAGGTATCGGCGTGGAGTGGTGACACGTGGTTATCTTGCGTTACCTTTGTTTACATTTTAGTGCCATTAGGTGTATTTGTATTTGTTTGTACACTGCACTGCCCTGTGCAACTGTTGTACGTTTCTTCGGTATCTTACTCTCCCTGCATTAGAAGAAGTACAACGAGTGTTGTGTAGCATGTGTCCGTCTACACCGGTGACGACTGATTACACTGAACAGTGACTAAGTGAGCAGCTTTATATAGGGCCTTTAGATATAGTGAGTGAATAATTGAATATGGCTGACAAATTCCTTTTACGAAAGCATATTCAGCTTTAATGATCTATTGAGAGGACATTCAATGTTTTGTAGTTGGCTATGGAAATTTATTTCATGAGTAAGACGGGATTTTTTTATATGTTCAAGAATGCGAAGCCAACATCACAAGTAAAATAAATCCAATATGCATCTACAAAACATTGACTTTCTTGTTTATTACATTTTCTTTCATTTTCCCTTTGCCTATGTCTATTAGCAACATATTGTCATAGGTTGTGATGTCATAGTTGAGCTTAGTGTTTGTGAGATTGAGAACATTGTAAAAAACATTTTCAACAACATGTTTGGAGAAACTTTGGCAGTTTATAGTCACTGTCAAGATAGTTTACTTACTCTATCTTAAAACAGACCTGTAAGGGAGTATTTTTACAACACTCTTCATGAATGGAATGGAAGGAAAATTGAGAGTTTTGCTGCACTTCTGATATTCTTTCACACTGTGACAGAATATCATTTTGATATTTTTTCACACCATGAAAAAATATCACTTTTATTCAATATTGTGACAAAATATCACTTTTATTCAATATTGTGACAAAATATCACTTTTATTCAATGCCATGACAAAATATCACTTTTGTTTAATTAATAAATTACAGTATTTCACTGTTGAAAATATAATAAATCTGTATATTGTGTAACTAAATACAATATGGAGGTAAAATATCAACTTTTATGAACTTTAACACAAAATGTAGAACACCTCAAAAAATTAACTTCAACTTGTCTGCTCTTTGATTTAAGTAGATGTGTTTCAATTCTTCAAGTTTATCACCAAACATGATTGAGTTTTATGTATTAGGTAATTTAGGCAATAAAACGTGTGATGTATGAGGCACTTGTACATTTTTTTTTTTACACATGCATATTAATTTTTTTTTTTTCAAATGGTCAAGAAAGAGCAGGAACATAATTATAGTCATTTTAATATACAATGTACATGTACAAGCAACTCCTTGTAGAATCATGCACAAACTCTCTTTAAAATTTATTTCATTTCCACTCGTTTGAAGTCATTCATAAAGCATGCAAATGATGTGAATTCTGATTGGCTAATATGTCATTTACAAAGAAATTCATGTACTTAAGAATTTGAAGTCTAGCTATGTGTCCCAACCAAGTCTGTCAATATGCCTTTAGACAGGGTTAAACTTAAATTTTTATCACTTTCAACAAAAGGTATCCAAACCAAATTTCAGCTATATCATGAATCTGTGGTTACCGATTTGATTGTGCCCAAATAGGATAACTTTGTCTCTTGGGTGACTTTTGCTATCACTGTCTTCCAGAGCTTTCAAGTTCAAATGAAGTATGTTATTATATAAAATTCCTTTGAGAGAATTCCTAAATCACATCTTGAGATACCAACTGATGATTATTAGTAAAGTTGAACTTTGGTATCTCGAACACAGATATCTCAAATACCATGTCAAAGTGATCTGGAAGTCCCAACCACTTATTCTTTAAGTGATATCTTGAATTCTCGGATATCTCTCAGTTTTTTCTGCATCCCATCGAGTTTGAGATGCAGAAATGTAGCTCTCTGGTTGAGAAAATTCAGACAGAAAACGTGTGTCCGAATTTTCTTGACCAGCGAGCTACAGTTCTGCAGCTAGAGACATGTCCGAGTGAAAAGTATCAAGACATACATGCCTAAAGAAAAAATGCATGGATGAAAAGTATCACATCACCTTCATCGATTATGCATGTTCAAAACCCATATACATTCTCAATGTTTACTTTTTCATTTTCAGCTTCTCTAACTATTGAATCAATTTTCACATAATTCTTGGGGTGGATTTTCTCTATGTTTACAAAACTGAGGCCTTGGGCTGGACCAGTGGATTAACAACATGGACCTGGGGACCCTTGTTTGAATAAATACTTCATTAAAAAGCTTCCATAATTTTTTTTCAAATTAATATCAAGCATTTTCGGATATTCTTTTCAATAGCTATACCTACAAAAAGTTTACTCCATTATTTCCCATTGATAAGAGACAATGCTACTTTTAGACAAATTTAATTGACATTTGAACAGAAGTACTTCAAAATTTAAGAAATGTTGAAAAAAGTTTCTGCAAGTGAATTCTAGACCTTTATTTTTACGTTATAGTACGTGCATTTGCATTCATATATAGTACCAGTTGTAAACATGGCACCAAAAATCTTCCAATACAGTATTTAGTTCTTTTAGCTTTGTAGTATATTTACTTGAAACAAATAGGAGAAATACTGATATGACTGAAAATAAAGTAATATATTTCAAGTTATCAGTGCAACTTTGTCTTAAATAAAATTATATTACTGGTACTTCTTTAAAAATGGCACTTTTATCAATCATTGAAAATTGATGTTTTACATATGAAAAGCACTTTAGAGACACATTAGAGAAATACTGATTGGCTTTAGATACTGAAATGACTAACAGCCTCCATAAGGGTACACCAGCAAAATGTCCCAGACCCAATCATAATCTGCTTCATTGATCTAAAGTACATGTACATGAACGGCCACATGTACAAGAAATAAATGTGCAGGAGATTGCATCCTAGGTAAAGAAGTACATAACACAATATCACTGTTCTTCAAATATATTTCATCTTTATGACTTAACAACAAACTTTGATCTACACATAAAAATGCACCTGTAGGGTACACACAAGTGCAGCAAGAACACTTGATGCTCAGTACAATCAATCTCAACAATACATTGTATTCAAGTTACTTTCCTTGACAGTAAAAAATCTATGAGATGGCCAAACATACAATTTAATGTCAGACAATGATAGTATTGTCTTAATAGACACATGAAAGACATCTTACGAGCAAACACAGATTTTCTAGGTATCACGATTAAGTAGCAGTATACATTTCAAACTTACAAACCAAGATTTTTGAAAACTACAGATATTCAGAAACAATGGTTATACATGTAATTGGCCTTTCATATAAAATAAAATTCAGTGATAGAATACATGTATGCTAGAAATTTTCATTAAAATGTTATCAAAAGAATATATAGTTAATGTCTCCCAGTTATTTTAAAAATCAATTTTTCACTTGAAATTCAGCTGGATATCAAACTCCAATTTTACATACTTCTCATTCTACCCCATTAACACTTGAAGTTTGCTTTTTTGAACAATATCATGTAACAAAATACAAAGCTAAAACATAAAGGTTTTGGTATTCTGTGAACACGCACACAATATTCATTCAATATCACCATGATAAATCCAGCTTTCCTCAACCACAACCTTTACTCTTTTTTCATATTCACGACGATTTTCTTTATATAACTGGGCTGCTACATTATTTGCGGGACTGTTTGGGTTAGGTTCATCCAGTAAGGACTGAAAAATCCAGAGCAAATCATAACATTGAAAACAAAAACAATGCATAAAGTAGGAATCATCCTGCAAGCTAGCAACATGCATGAAAAATACAACTACTTCAAAAACATTAAATATTATGAAACAAAGAAATTTACTTCCAATGAAAAAGTCCCAAATTCAAATTAAATCAGTGCATAAATTAGTAGCACAGAAAGCATTTCACACAGATGACAATAAACTTCCTTGCCATCCAAAAATGTTCATCAATAAAAAATGCACAAGTCTCGGATATTAAAAGTTAAAATGTTGCAGGATGTGTTTGGTATGATAATGATGATGAGGGGAAAAAGCTAGCAATAAACAACCCAACAATATTTGAAATATATATACCGACAGTATACAAATCTTCCTAAAAATGAGATTTACAGTCCTGAATTCAATTACTGACATGATCTGTGTAAATATAAATAAAAAGTACAATTGACAAGATATTACAAGAAATAATTTTCACACAAGTATGGATGCAAATGTAAGGTAAAGAATCGGTGTTTGCTAAGACTTCATCTCCTCATCTTCATCATCAACCCCATCATCGTCATTTTCATCATCATCATCGGAATCATCTTTCCAGCTCTCCTGTACAATGCACTGAACTTTTTTCTCATACTCTCGCCTATTTTCCCTATATAACTGAGCCGCCTCATTATTAGCAGGGCTATTGGGATTTGGGTCATGAAGAAGAGACTACAAACAGAATGGCATTTTTCAGCTACCTTTTGAGCTAGCATTTTTTAAAACAAAGAAGTCTCCAAACAAAGATTACTACATGTATAAACAAGATAATTTTTTATTACAGACTTCCAAATTTTGTAGTTTTTCTTCTAATTATATATCCTGCAATGTTTTATGCAAATTTTACTTATAATTTTTGTTAAAAAATAACTTGTTCATAAACCACAGAAAATGGTTTACATATTCATATGCCATTAAAGATTCAACTCTGAAAAAATAAATTCCTAAGCTTATATACTTACTTGAATAGAAGTTAAAATAGCAGAAGCATCATATGTGGGACTCCATCGATTTTGTAATATATCTAGACATATACTTCCATCTGCATAAACTAAAATGTAAAGACAATACAGTTTATATATATGACTAATGTAAATCTTTCCCAGATCTTTGTTTATGCAGAGATATTCTATATATAAAACTGATAAAAACCACCTTTAGTCAATAATTGATATATCACACAGAATGTGAAGCACAATTTAAATTCCACTGGACATTATTGATACATGAATTTATTCTCCGTTTTCATTTGAACAAGACCAAGAATTTTAAATTGTGTACTTACCATTAGGATGAAACATTTTTGAAACAAATCGCACTGTTGGGGGTTTATTTGGATATTCTTCTGTAAATTCTATTGTTAATTTGAAAGTGCCATCTTCAAATGGGGTATCATGTGGTCTACAAAACAAAACAAAAAAACTTCAATATAACCACAGAGAAAAAAAAGCATGCCCTCAGTTTTTTATACAAGTATTTACCATCTCTTACCATTTAAGATTTAGTTATATCAATACAATGAGAAAGAATGCTGTTAATTTTGTGTACATTAGTCACCTATAAATTACCCCCCCCCCCCCCCTTAAAAATCAACATGCAGTCATACAAATTCAGAAAAAACTCATTTTTCATTCAACTTATATTGGAAAAATGCCTTTAATTTAGAGGAAATTACTATGAGAACATCAAAATTAGGACAATGTACTTTTACAGAATGATTTCTGTGGTTTCTCCAATTACCCAATCATGACAAAGAACACACTGTGGGTTTGACTGGTTGAGAGGAGCTTCTTACTCCTCCTTGGCACCTAATCCCACCTCCCGATTTTTTTTTTATAGGACTGTGTTTGCTTTGCTTACAATTTGTATTGTTTCAATGGCCTTTTGAGCATGACTACTGTTCATCTTCCTCATTAATTTAGATTTGTTGACTCTAATAATCAAACACTGTCTAAGAAAAAAGCCCTCTTCTAACACTGTTTTGATCTAACCACCATTTCATGGGTTTGGACTTAACAAACGTTTTGTTTGATGACTACATTAACACCACCCCAGAAACTCAATACTTTAATCTAAGTTGCAATAGTCACCCAATCTTTCAACAATGTATTAAATTTTACTTCAATGGGTATGTCAAAGAAGTCTGCCACCTATATGGTGATTTAGGCAGTGTATTGCACAAAAAATTGATATCACATTTGAAAAAGCAAGCATTTTATTATGCAATATATCATACAGTGGGTTTCTTTAGGGCATGTAAAATTTGGCATTTTACTTCCTCAAAGGTATGCCATTAATTTTGATAGAACTTTTTTGTGGACAAAGAGTTCCATATTGTTGCAAACGAGAGGAAGTTTTTCTTTCAGTAAAATAAGTAATTACAGATTTAGGCAAGAGTCTGAGTAAAAACCAGAACAGGATAAAAGCTACAGTATTTAATAACAGACAGATCAATGGGGTTTTTTTTTTTTTTTTTTTGCATTTAGCACCTATATATGC